>NW_028250684.1:600000-1052626 GCF_964263255.1 Lissotriton vulgaris
TTTTTGTGCCTTTCTGCCCTGTTTCACTTGTTTTTTGTGCCTTTCTGCCCTCTGTTCCACTCATTTTTTTGTGCCCTTCTACCTTCAGTGCAACTCGTTTTTGCCTTGTATTTGTACCCCTTTCTGCCTTCTGTTCCACTCGTTTCCCTGCGGCCCGCCCCCTTGACTGCCCACTGCCCATTCGCTGCCCCCGCCTCCCGATTGTATTGTTATGGTCTCGCCGCCCCTGCACCAACATTCACAGCTCTTGTGTGCTGTGAGGACACATGGACGTTTAATTTTTCTCTAAATGCGCGAATACACAACAAGGCCCAACTCTGAAGGGGGCGGGGGGTACCCCCACTGTTGGCCGCCTGGACCCCTGATTCTAGATCCAGAAGACGACAGACGTGGTTGCGGCAGGCTGCGCTGTGTTAATATACAGTTATGATATTCAGGCCCTGGCAGACACGGTTCTCAGCCAGGCACAGCCCTCATTAATTTTTTATCGTTACCCCGGACTGGGGCTGAGAATATCAGCGTCCGCCTGATTGCAAGTGACAAAAAATAAAGGCCTGTAAAGACCGAGGCCCACATGCACCTGTCGGTCTGTAAGGAAAACACAAAATAAATTAAAACACTGGCATCACAAACATAGTGCGCAGGTGCATTGTGGAAAGATTGCTGGTGAACAAGTTGAAGCTGGGAGTTGAAGTACCGCAACAATGAGGTAAGGGGCGTCTGCCACATCACCCTGGTGGAAAATAACCTGCTGCACGCATGGGTGTTTATGCTGCGTCTGGGCCTGAGCATAACACTATCACTATGTGTTGATTCAGAGCTGAAGGTGGCGTGGCCTCCCCTAACAACACTTCCTGTCATGGTACCTCACCGTTACCCAATCCTGATTTTACAGTGAGGGGGCATAGAGGGTGGCACATTCGGAGTGCTTTGTATTCTTTGCTGTTCTGACCACAGGACCCGTCTGTACCCGGGGCTGACTAGGATGCCCCAGAGACCTCAGCCAAGACCCGTTAGCGCTGCAGTGTGCTGCAGACAAATGCTATCTATGCCAGGGGTGCGGCGGAAGGTGGTACTACAGACCTCCCCTGCGCTAGTCCTTAACTCCGTGCGAGTGGGCTCGGACGCTCCTGCAATGCTAATCACTTACTGCCCAGCTAGGGTGGGCCATCCCTCCAGCACTAATCACTTACCGCCCCGCGAGGGGTAGTTGGCCTCCGGGGGCCCCTCCAGCACCAATCACAACTCACAAGAAGCCGCCTTACGAAGGAGAGCGACTCGGGCCCCTTAAGCACTAATCTGTTTTCGCCCTTGCGAGGGAGGGCGGCCCCCAGATGCCCCCTCCGGCTCTAACCACTCACGACCACAGGCACTCGAGTCCTGCGGACTCCCTAGGAATGTCTCAAGGACCCCTGGGGGTCCGCAGACCACAGTTTGGGAAACACTGGTGTAGGTTATTTGTGCCGGCACAGTGCTTCCACAGAAAAATATGTGGAAAATGTATTTTTTTCAGCTAAATTTGAGGTTTGTAGGGAACTCTGGGTAGAGAAACTTTGCGGATCCACGTAAGCCATACCACATTGGACTCCCCAGGGTGTATTGTTTTCAGAAATGTGTGGGTTTGGTATGTTTGCTTAGATGGGGCGAGCCTGGGGCCAAAACCTCAAGTGCCCACCAAAACCAGGTTATTCTGTTATGGGTAATTTTTGAAGTCTCTACAGTACGATTTGGACCATTTCCTGTTGCAGCCACTGTGCCTACCCACACAAGTGATGTACCATTTTTATCGGGAGATCTGGGGAAAAGCTAGGTGGTAGGAAATTTGTGGATCCACACAGATTCCAGAACTTTCCAACACAGAAAATGTTTTAAAAAGTGATTTTATCAGCTAGATTTTGGCTTTGCAGGGCATTCTAGGTAGGAAAACGTTGGGGGATCTACCAAAACCCACACATTTCTGAAAACTAGACACCCAGGGGAGTCCAGTGCGGTATGGCTTGCGAAGGTCTCCCAACGTTTTCCTACCCATAATCCACTGCATACCTCAAATATAGCTGAAAAAAACACTTTTTTTCTTAATTTTCTGTGTGTGAAAGTTCTGGAAACTATGTGGATCCACAAGTTTCCTACCACACGGCTTTTCCCCAGGTCTCCCGATAGAAATGACACCTCACTTACGTGGGTGGGTCAAGTACCCGCTACAGGCATGGGCCCAAAATGTATTGAGGAGACATCAAAATGACCTATTACAAAACAACCTAGTTTTGCAAGGGGGGTCACCTGTTTTTTTAGCCCAGGGCTCGGCGGCCATCTTGTGAAAAGTTAGAAATAGGGTAGCATGGTCAGAGCGGGCGGGCCAAACTCCAGAGGACATGTGTAAAGCATCCATGCAGCACAAACAGACAACATACAAGGCACACTACAAAAAGTGACCACACCAGTTTAGGTGAAAAACAGCATATGTATTATGCACAACACAGCAAGAAGTAATCACAGGGGTGAACATGGCGCCAACTGGCACCCGGTAGTCATGTACAGAAGTGGACTATTTGCAGGGTACTCTGGCCGCTGCCAGAACCATCACAAGAGTATGTTGAATAAAGGTAGGTGCAAGGAATAGATGTAGAGTCCAGCAGCTGTAGCTTTAGGGGAAAAACACTTTCAGGATGGCTGTTTCAACATTAGCACCACAGCATTGTCATAAGGCCTAAACCTGGGGCATAAATCACAATAGCATGACGCATTAGGAAGGAACATCCCATTAGCCTCAATAATGAATGAAGAGTAGGCCGTTAATACTGGCAAGGTCTGGAACTTAGCTGTGTCTCACGATAGGCCTGAATTGCTGTGTGAGCAGGCCTGAAACAGCAAACCCCTCAACACCTCCTTAGACATAGAGACACAAGCTATGTAGACTCATTGGCCAGCGACACCTTAAATCAGGCCCCTTATGCACTAAACCTTCTTAGTATTAGGTAAAAACAGGTGAGCACCAAAACGTGTCCGTCAGGGAAAATCACATGAGCATAAATACACCATCCCTAGACATCACCTACATTATGCATACCCACATTAGCAGGACCTTGGGCATCCCATTAGCATAAACATCACATTATGCATCGTAAGAGCAGGGCAGACACGGTAGCACCTAGAAGATCGCGCCTTATCATTGGGCACAATCATGGGCATAAGTCACCTCCTTCATTTGCATGTAAAACACAACGGCATAAACATGTGAGCATAGGGGCTTATTATGCACAACAACCTTCAGTGTAAGGGCATCTACCTATTTGCATAAATCCTGGGGCAATGCTGTCACTAGGCATTAATCACAGTGTGCATAGATCAGCCTCACAGCATTGGACATCAGCATAAACCTTAGCAGCACTGTAATAAGCATAAAAGCGTTAGCATTGACACATTAGCATGAATGCACTAGGAGCACCACATTAGCGTAAGTCACATTAGAAGGGGGCATAAAACATTAAAAGCCATGCAGTCATTGAGGGAAAGCAGCACACATTATAAGTGCCATCAGCCTTGCAGGTTAGCCTTTGGTGCCACAGCGCTAGGGGAATATGGAGTCCCTCTTCTGGACTCTGCAATTAAGAGTACCCCACAATGTTGAAGCTGCCCGCTGTCAACCAAGCAGGCAGGGGGGAATCCCACAGGCCGGGATTCCCTCGTAGAGCTTTAGAATCCTGGTGCTGCAGACAGCCGCTCCTCTTCTTCTGGGCACAGTTGTAGCGCCTTGGCAGCAAGCAGAGCACAGTCAATATGAATAAGGCACTCTGGCAGCACCACAATTTAGCACACATGCAGGGGAATTTAAATATAGTGCTTTGACAGCACAGCGTGCAGGCCTCAGCTCGTCTTCCCTTGGCACCCTGAATATAGCGTTTACGATGTGCTCAATCCCACCAGGGGCTTCATGAATGACAGGTAGTGCTCCTCACCAGCAATTCGACTATAGCGTTCACGAGCCGCTAGGTCGCTGCCACAGATTAAGGGTTCCACCTAAGGAAATAGGGCCCACACTACTCTCTCCTCACTGGCCATCTG
This sequence comes from Lissotriton vulgaris, assembly GCF_964263255.1. Classification (NCBI taxonomy): domain Eukaryota; kingdom Metazoa; phylum Chordata; class Amphibia; order Caudata; family Salamandridae; genus Lissotriton; species Lissotriton vulgaris. Next base: position 604,063 of record NW_028250684.1, read on the forward strand.
CAAATAGCGCTTGGGCAGTACAGTGCTAGAGTGCAGGCAGGGGGAGGGTACAGTCAGTCCACATAGACGGCTCACGAGGCGCTAGGTCCCACCAGCAGACTCAGGGACAACAGGTCGCGCTCCTCACCTCCTTCTGGGTGCAGTCAGAGGTGCTCCTTGGGAATCAGATAAAGCGCTCTTCTTTTCCAGGCGCTAGGGAGCAGTCAGCCAGGTCAGCGGTCAGTGGGTACTCATCAGTACAGGACAGCAGCTCCTAGGAACCATCATCCCCTGTAACGTGGTACTCCTCCTGGTATAGCAGCCTTAACTCCAGCAGCGGGCCCTGGGGACAATGGAGGGGTGCAAATGGGCTCATGGGCCAGCACACAGGCCCATGCGGCGGCACCCCCTGGGAGCAGGTCTCCTCACTCTCAAGTCCACGCTCTGACTGAGCACATGGCATCTCTACTGCTCTACAAATACCAGAAAGGCTGGAAGCTTCTAGAAGGTCCCTGGCAGTTCCAGCCTCCACTGTCACTGTGGGGGAAGTGTAGAGCACCTTGTCACTTCAAACACTAGAACGCCAACCCATCTCAGGCAGGCGGCACTAGTAGACAGAAATGGCGTCCATTTTAAAAGTGACATTTCTACAATTATGAAAATAAAGGTGTGTATACCATTACACAGCATTTATTATTTTCCTCTCACACCACACATGGCATATACATTTCCTACCATGGGGGAGATGTCCTTTAAGAGGGGGGGTTCCTAATATACATATGTAAGGCAGAAAGCACACACACTTTGCACTGCTAACCAGCGCCAAAGTGTCCAGCATCCTGAACGCACCAATTCCATCACAGCGAAAGGACTTGGGGAATGGCAAAAAGTTTCGGGATGACCCTGCAAGCAGGGCCGAGTCCAATATGACCCCCTCCCAGCCAAAAGCCAGGGTAGACCAATCAATGCCTTGATGGGCTTCCCTTCTTAGGGCGAGAAAAACATGGACTCGGGCCTGCAACTGCAGGGACACCCGTAGGTTCTCCTTCACTCTGGAACCCAATGGTTCCCTCTCTCAAACCCTCCTGGACCAACTAAGCACCCCACTGGTGCTCTCTAGCTGGTTGTGGCCAGGACCGGCCCCTAGGCCATCCAGATGTGTCTGGCCTTTGCTCGCTCACAGAGTGAGGGGCAGTAGCCCCAGGCCCGTAGTACCCGTTGACCACTCTCCTTCTCCTCCTTGCAGCTCCAAACTGCCACTGGTCCCCCCACCTGGGGTCCGCACCCTCAGGCTGACCAGAAATCAGGGGTGAGGCTCTCCTCCCCCTACCTCAGACCACCACTCTCTCACTCGTCCAGGGCCGTGGCCCTGCAACTGCTTCACCAGCCCAGGGTATAATCCCTTAAGCTGATCCGGTGCCAGGGGCGAATCCACGCTCCCCCTGCACCCACTCCCAGAGTTCTGCACCCTCCCAACTGGAGTAGTACCCTGGAAGACAATTCTGGGGGGACACTGCTAACAGACATCCCACCTGCCAGGTCAGGCAGTACCTGTCCCTGGCCCCCCAACCCAGGATCTAAGCCCTGTGGCTGAGCCTGTGCCAGATGTGAGACCTTCCTCCCTCTGCACCCCCTTCCAGAGTTCCGCACCCTCCCACCTGGAGAAGTACCCCTGGAAGTCAACTTGGCGGTGACCATGACCACAGGTGTCCCACCCTCCAGGTCAGGCAGCCCCTGAACCTGGCACCCCAACCCAGGATCTAAACCCTGCAACAGAGCAGACCCCAGAACCTCTGGAGCTCGTATTACCGATGCCCCGGGTTCTCCTGACACTAGGGGCTCCTCTTCACTGGATGGCCTATTAGGACAGCCTAGGCTCCCAACCTGCGGTTCCCTTGTGGAATACTCTCCAGGCCCTGAGACTGTGGTTGGGGCACCTCTGGACACCTCCCTGTCTCACTCCTTCCAGTAGATAGGACGTGAGGCCCTGCAACCCTCTCACTTCCCTGGGACCTAGCTGGGATATTTTGCACCTCTCCCGCCTCGCTGGGTCGGAATATCTCTGCACCACTCCCTTCAGGACCACTCCCCAATGCCCTCTCAGACTCTCTGGCACTCACCCAAAGGTCTGCCTCCCGTGCAAATTCCCTGGGGTCGGAGAACCCACACTGTAACAGGTGGTGACGCAACCTGGGAAAACAACTTCTTAGCAGGTGCTCCATGATAACTATCTGGAACAGCCCTTCCCCATCATTCACTGCGCTACCCACCACCCAAACCTCCAATGCAGTCCAACACACGTCCACATACTCCCGCAGGACTGGTGGGACAGTTTTCCCCTACCCCTGAACTCCAACCTGTCCCCCTCTTCCTGGAAATCAGGCACTGTTTCCCGGTGAGTGGGACTCCCTGAACTGGATTCATTCTCACTGCCTTCACTGGATCCCACCCTCACTGGTGAATCCAGACCACAAAAACCACTCTCAGGGGACAACCTACCCACCTGAGCTAGTCTCTCCCTGGCAAAGGCACTCTCGGACTCCGCCATCCTCTCCTGCGCTAGGACCTTTTCGTTTTTTAACCTTTTCTTCTCCACCCTCAGCTGCTCTAACTCCTTGGCATGCTCCAACCTGAGCTTCTCCAATACCAGCTGATATTCACTTTCTTCCCTCCTATCTATCCACTCTTCTGGGGACAGGGAAAGGGATGAGGCAGTGCCCCCGGGACTGGACCCAGCACGGGACACCCTGACTATGGCATCCTCAATTGCTACTGGTGTGTCCGCCCCACCCTCCAGGGTTATGGACTGGGAACCCTCACTCTCAAAGTACTCCTGGTCTCCACCAAATCCACCCTTTAAATATGCTGAGGGGTAATTGAACAGGTCCCCACAGGGCTCTAAGGGTTCCCCCCTCTTGAAAGCTTCGAAGAGGAACAATTTCCTGCTGAAGTCTCCTTCTATTGGTATCCCCCTCTCTCTGCAGAAATACATCACTTCCTGCTTGGTGTACTCCATAAAGAAAGTCTCATCGTAGATTAACCCCATCCCGGCAAAGTACACCCGGGACACACCACCCACAGTGCAACAGGGGGACACACTTCAAAAACACTTTTAGGAGGGAGAAATAATCAGAAAAACAATAATCCCCAAAAACTGTGATTACTTTAACACTTTAACTGCTCAGTTTGTAGTGCAACCCGTTGTCTCTGTGGTACAGCACAAACACAAGTCCTATCCCACTGATCGCCAACAATGTTAGAAATGGGGTAGCGTGGTGCAGAGCGGGCGGGCCAAACTCCTGAGGACATGTGTAAAGCATCCGCGCAGCACAAACAGACAACATACAAGGCACATTAGAAGATTGAAAAAATACTTGATTTGATTTGATTTAAATCATACAAAGAGCAGGTTAACCGCTAAAAACACGTAAACACTTGTGACTTAAAAATCATGAATAAACACTAGTTAGTTAATACATTTTCCGTTTAAAACAGTTTGATCATTAAAACAAGGGAAAGCAAAGGAAAATAGTACAATTAGTGCCTTTTGGTCCTATGGAGTTGTTCTAGCTTGAGGAATCTGATTCTTGTACTTATATTTGCATTGAAATAAATCTCTAAGCATTTTCTGAATCAAGTTCTGTGTCTTTCTTTTCTAGCGCTTTTGCAGCTAGACTTAAAAGCTTTAGGGCCAGATGTAGGTCGACAAATACCGGTCGGTAACGGCCGATTTCGGCCGTTACCGACCGGTATTTACAAATGGAGATGTAGGGGCCTTAAAATGTACAGAATCGGTATATTTACCGAATCGGTAAAGTTACCGATTCAGTAAAATACCGATTCTGTAAATTTACCAAATCGGTAAATCAATATGTAGGAGGCACAGAAAAAAGTGCCACAGGCCCTTACCGATTTGTTATTTACCATGTAATTCTATTGCATGGTAAATAACGAATACCTGTGTACATGCACATCTGTGCATGTACACCTGTGCCATATGGCACACAGCCATGCCCTAAAGGCCTGTATGTGTGTTAAATGGCACACAAGTCAAAATCAGGGGTGCAACAGGGTGTCACCCCTGCAAAATCGGTAATTTTACCAAATCGGTATTTACCGATTCGGTAATTGACATTGATTCCTATAGGCCTATAGGCCCATAGGAATCAATGGCAATTACCTAATCGGTAAATACAGATTCAGTAATTACCGAATCATACAGATTCGGTAAAAATTACAGATTTTTTACCTACATCTGCTTTACCGAATCTAGAATACCAAATCGGTAAAATTTGGTACTCTAGAGTCAGTAAATCAGAATTACCTACATCTGGGCCCAAATGATTTACATGCCAATTGCACTGTTGACCCACCTAAACATTTTATTACTGCGGATCTGTATGTCCTTATCTGCTCTTTTTTCAACAATGGCCGCAGCAGTTTTTTCAGTTTGGATAATAGTGCCGGAGAAATACAAAGCAGGTGGAGCACTGATTCGTCACCTTGTCCGCAATGGCGACAGTCCATTGAAAGCCAGGTGCGTTTCCATTTGGGAGTTAAATCTTTAATTGGGTACACTCCCAATCTCAGTAGAATGAATTGCTGTTTCATTTGGTTTACAAAGTGTTCCAAAAGGTATGGTTGGGGCTTTAGCTGGGGTGGCTGAAAGCCTTTCCACTGGGGTGGCTGAAAGCCTTTCTTACCAACAGGAGCTTTCAGGTTCAGAGAGGAAACTTTCTCTCGGACAGCATGGTACTTGAACAGGGGGTACCTCAGGGCTCTGCCCTGAGCCCCACCCTGTTCAACCTCTATATGGCGCCGTTGGCAGAGGTGGTTCAATCGTACGGCGTAGAGCTTGTCTCTTACGCCGACGATACTCAACTGTTGATTTCCTGGTCCCAAGCCCCCACCTCTGATGGTGACAACTTGAAATCTTGCATGAGCAATCTCGCAGATTGGATGACCAAGCACTGCCTCAAACTAAATGGTACAAAAACTGAGGTACTCATAATAGGAGGTAAGGACACTAACTGGACCAAAGACTGGTGGCCTCCCTGTCTGGGTCCTCTACCCACTCCCAGTCGGGAAGCGAAGAACTTAGGCGTCTAGATTGACAACAAACTCTCGTATGATAGCCATGTTAAGAAAACTGTAGGAAAGTGCTTTGGAGTCATGAGAACTCTCAATCGTACCCTGGATCTTCTCCCACTAGACTCCAGGCGTACCATGACTCAGGCACTAATAACCTCCCGTATAGACTACGGCAATGTGCTTCTGCTGGGCACCTCCGAAAAGAACATCAGAAGACTACAGGTCTTACAAAATTCAGCTGCACGATTAGTGCTAAGACTTCCCAGAAGAGCACCCTCTAAACCCACCTTGGCTACCCTCCACTGGTTGCCAATCAGGAAGAGAATCCTATTCAAGGCACTTCTCTGGTGCTATAGGATTATCTCTCAGAAAGCTCCATCCTATCTGTCCGATCTAGCCATGCCCTACGAGCCCAACAGATTCCTCCGTTCCAAGGGAATGGGTTTGCTCAAGACTCCGCGCACAAAAAAAGCTAGAATGGGAGGTCGTTCTTTCCGTTCTCTAGCAGCCAACAATTGACACACCTTTCCCATCAACATTAGACTAGCCAACAATGAGTCCTCCTTCAGAAAACTGCTGAAAACACATCTGTTCGCCCTTTGATTCCCCCTCCCCTTCTCCTCCCTTGACTCTCTCCACAGCGCGGGGACACGCCGGGAGGCGTCACCAGGCGCTTTACAAACCCCTTTAATAATAATAATATATGTCGGAAGCACCGTCCATGCATTTGTTTTCTTGGACAACGTGGCTTTATCCTGGTCTTGGGACATTTGGTTAACTTTTTTGTTGACCAATTGTTTAAACTCTGAGTAGGACGGTGTAGTATGCCATGCTTCCTCTAACTTTAAAGCCTCAATCGATTTTTTTAAGAACGAATAAACCAAATTAGTCAATTTTGATTGCTTTTCGACCTCCAGCCAGCAGTAATGTACCAGGGAGTCGTCGTCTGCTGCTCGCATTCTCCAATAATATTTGACCAGCGCTCCCTGTCTTGCCATGGTCTGATTCTTTAGCCCAAATTCAAGTCTTATCCGGTCTTGTGAGATATGGCGTGGGATGTTTAACAGTTTTTTGAAGAGGCTGGTTTGGGCGATATTCAAGGATGTTGCATCCTTTGCATTTAGTAGTTTGGAACCGTATGTAATTGCGGGTAAAAATGTTGATGCCACAACCTTTAATAAGTGAGTAGTGGAACTGTCACTAAGTTTTTTTTGCAAGGTTTTAAATGCAAACTGTAGTTGTTTAGCTTTTGTTTTCCGATGTTCTTGGTGTTGCTTGTAATTAAGGTGGCTATCCAGAGTTAATCCCAAGTACTTGTATGTCTCCTCGCCGTCCAAACTATTGCTGTTAATCGTCCAAGCGAATTTTGGTATTTTTTTCTGTGGACTGGAAAAACACATGACCTTTGTTTTTTTAAAGTTTATCTGTAGTTGGTTTAGGTCTGTGTATTCTGCCAATTTGTTTATTAGTCGTTGTAGGCCATGGGGCGTTTGGGAGAGCAACACAATATCATCTGCGTATTGCAAACTTACTGTTCTCACATTCCCCAGTTTTGGAGGATCGCCTAATGTTGAACGTAGATGGTTGTCTAGGTCAGCTGTGTATATATTAAATAAACAGGGGGCCAAGACGCACCCCTGTTTTAGGCCATTGATGGTATTGATTTTATTTGTTAGGCTTCGACCATCTCCCATTTTTATTTGAACCCATGTTTTCAAATAAATTACTATGATTGCATTCTATAAATTTGTAGGTGTGCCCCAGGATTCCATTTTTCCCCACAAGGCTTGTCTAGGGACCTTATCAAAGGCCGCATTGAGGTCCACGAAACACGCATACAATACTTTGGAATTTGTGATGGATTTATTGGCCAGGATTGTAACGGCAGAAATGTTTGCTAAAGTGCCCATTCCGGCTCGAAAGCCTGTCTGTGTGTTGGGGATCAGTTTGATGTTATATACCCATTCTTCTAGATCCTTAAGCAGGTTTGCACCATAGATTTTTGCCTTGACATCTATGAGGGCTATCAACCAGTAGTTTAAAGGATTTGCAAGAGCCCCTGATTTAAGTATTGGGTGCATTGTACTTCCTCGCCAGGAGTCGGGGATAGTGTGGGATTCCAAAATGTTGTCAAACAGTATGGCTAGATGTTTGGACCAAAATTGTAAGTCTTTTTTAAATAGGGCATTCGGCAGACCGTTGGGTCCCAGCGCCCCATCTGATCTCTGCTTTTTTATGATATTCATTACTTGTTTTCGTGAGATCTGGCTATTGACAACTGATTGGTCTGATCCTGATGATTTTGGATAATTTTGCTGAAATTTTCCTTCCTTTTGTTTTTCTTGTGAGTTGCTATGATATTTCGGGTACGGGTTGCTAGTCGTATGGTTTGGGGCCTGTGAGGTTCGTTGCAGTGTCTCTACCTTCCTCTGCTCTCTTGTTGGAGTCTCACTGATGGTGCTATGGTGTGTTTGTATCGCCTTCCCTGTTTCGTTTTCAGTGGTAGCTCTGGGGGCTGTCTGTGAATTATATGTAGCTTCTATGTGATCTCGCCATGCATGCTCGGTTATATCAGAGTTAAAATGACAATTTTTTCCATTAGATAAAACATTAATCTGGGCCCAGAACTGCTTAGAATTTTGTTGTCGACTTACGTAGAGCATTTTTGTCCAGAGCTGCTCGTTGTATTTACGTTTAGCGTCCCGAGTCTCTTTTTTCAGGTCACTTTCAATTTGTTTAATTGTTGTCAGGGCCTCCAGAAGGTTGTTGACCATGAGTTCACAGTTGTCTCAGTGCTTTGTTTAATTTTTGTTTTTTTGTCCTTAATGCTTTTGTGTACCATTCTGACACGTTGATCCGGGCAGCTTTTTGGTTTTTGGAGCTGTATATAAACATTCTGTGCAACCTGTTAACTAAGGACTCCCAAGTCTCTATCTCCAATGGTTTTGCGCCTGTAGTAGTCAGGAAATCTGTACAAGACTCCATGATTTTATCTACACTGTTTTCGTTCCATGTTAACCGATTTAAATTGTACAGTTGAGAAAAATGCGTCAGCGCACTTGATGGCAAAGACTTTTCCCTGAAGTCAAATAATGTGAATGATTGGGGATAGTGATCACTACAAAAAAAGACCACACCAGTTTAGGTAAAAAAAAGCATATGTATTATGCACAGCACAGCAAGAAGTAATCACAGGGGTGAACACGGCGCCAACTGGCACCCGGTAGTCATGTACAGAAGGGGACTATTTACAGGGCAGGGCCACTCGGGCCGCTGCCAGAACCATCACAAGAGTATGTGGAATAAAGGTAGGTGCAAGGAATAGATGTAGAGTCCAATGGCTGTAGCTTCAGCGGAAAAACACTTTCAGGATGGCTGTTTCCACATTAGCACCATAGTATTGATATAAGGCCTAAACCTGGGGCATAAATTACATTAGCATAACGCATTAGGCAGGAACATCCCATTAGCATCAATAATGAACGTAGAGCAGCCCGTACCTACAGGCAAGGTCAGGAACTTAGCCATGTCTCACGATAGGCCTCAATCGCTGTGTGAGCAGGCCTGACACAGCAACTCCTCAACACCTCCTTAGACATAGGGATACAAGCTATGTAGACTCATTGGCCAGCAACACCTTAAATCAGGCCCTTTATGCCTTAAACCTTCTTAGTATTAGGTATAAACAGGTGAGCACCAAAACGTGTCAGTCAAGGAAAATCACATGAGCATGAATACACCATCCCTAGACATCACCTACATTATGCATACCCGCATTAGCAGGACCTTGGGCATCCCATTAGCATAAACATTACATTATGCATCGTAACAGCAGGGCAGACATGGTAGCACCTAGAACATCGCGCCTTATCATTGGGCACAATCATAGGCATAAGTTACCTCCTGCATTTGCATGAAAAACACAACGGCATAAACATGTGAGCATAGGGGCTTATTATGCACAACAACCTTCAGTGTATGGGCATCTACCTATTTGCATAAATCCTGGGGCAATGCTGTCACTAGGCATTAATCACAATGTGCATAGATCAGCCTCACTGCATTGGACATCAGCATAAACCTTAGCAGCACTGTAATAAGCATAAAAGCATTAGCATTGACACATTGATAAATGCACTAGGAGCACCACATTAGCGTAAGTCACATTAGAAGGGGGCATCAAACATTAACAGCCATGAAGTCATTGAAGGAAAGCGGCACACATTATAAGTGCCATCAGCCTTACGGCGGCACCCCTGGCAGCAGGTCACCTCACTCTCAAGTCCACGCTCTGACTGAGCACATGGCATCTCTACTGCTCTACAAATACCAGAAAGACTGGAAGCTTCTAGAAGGTCCCTGGCAGTTCCAGGCTCCACTGTCACTGTGGGGGAAGTGTAGAGCACCTTGTCACTTCAAACACTAGACCGCCAACCCACCTCAGGCAGGCGGCACAAGCACACAGAAATGGCATCTATTTTAAAAGTGACATTTCTGCAATGTTAAAAATAAAGGTGTGTATACCATTACACAGCATTTATTATTTTCTCCTCACACCAGACATGGCATATACATTTCCCACCATGGGGGAGATGTCCCCTAAGGGGGGGGGGGGGGGGTCCTAATATACCTATGTAGGGCAGAAAGCACACACATTTTGCACTGCTTACCAGCGCCAAAGTGTCCAGCATCCTGAACCCACCAATTCCATCACAGCGAAAGGACTAGGGGAAAGGCAAAAAGTTTCCAGATGACCCTGCAAGCAGGGCCAAGTCCAACAGAAGACCTATCAACCCCACACATTTCTGAAAACTTCACACCTGGAGGAGTCCAACGAGGTATGGCTTGCGTGGGTCGCCCAAAGATTTCCTACCCAGAATCCCCTGCAAACCGCAAATTTAGCTGGAAAAAACTCTTTTTCTCAAATTTCTGTGTGGGAAAGTTCTGGGATCTATGTGGATCCACACATTTCCTACCACCCAGCATTCCCCCAGGTCTCCAGATAAAAATCATACCTCACTCACATGGGTGGGTCAAGTACCCGCTACAGGCAAGGGCCCAAAACTTAGTGGGCCTTATTTATGAAGGTCTTGTGCCAGCGGTGCATCACTTTTAAAATAGGAAAAAGTGACGTACCAGTGGTGCAAGGCCTTCAAAAATGAGGCCCATTGAGAACACATCAAAATGACCTGTCACAAAACAACCTGGTTTTGCAAGGGGGTCACCTGGGATTTTGGCCCGGGTTTGGCGGCCATCTTGGGAAAATTCCTAACCCACACATTTCTAAAAACTAGACACCCAGGGAAGTCTATCGAGGTATGGCTTGCATGGATCCCCCAAGGTTTTCCTACCCAGAATACCCCACAAACCTTAAATTTAGTTGAACAAAGCACATTTTTCACATATTTTTGTGTGGAATCACCTTACCGGCACAAATGTCCTAACTCACAGCGTTCCCCTCAGTCTTCTGATTAAAATGATACCTCACTTGTGTGGATGCGGCAAGGGCCTGTGACTGGGAAGAGCCCAAAACATAAAATAAAATACGCTATTAGCCAATTCTGCATTAAACACCCATGCAAGTGAGGTATCATTTTACTCAGGACACTAAGGAGAATGCTGTGCTGGAACAGTGCTTCCACACAAAAAAAGTGGAAAATGTTGTTTTTTCAGCTAAATTTGAGATTTGCAGGGTATTCTGGGTAGGGAAACTATGAGGATCCACGCAAGCCATACCTCATTAGACTCCCCAGAGTATCTAGTTTTCATAAATGTGTGGGTTTGGTATTTTTCCTTAGATGGCGGCGAGCCTTGGGCCAAAACCCCAGGTGCCCCCCCAAAACCAGGTTGTTCTGTTATGGGTAATTTTGAAGTCTCCACAGTACAATTTGGGCCATTTCCTGTTGCAGCCACTGTGCCAACCCACACAAGTGATGTATCATTTTTGCCAAGAGACCAGGGGGAACGATAGGTGGTAGGAAGTTTGTGGATCCACACAGATTCCAGAACTTTCCCTCACAGAAATTTGCAAAAAAAGCTTTTTTTTCAGCTACATTTGAGGTTTGCAGGGGATTCTGGGGAGGAAAACATTGGGGAACCCATGCAAGCCATACCTCGCTGGAATGCCTCGGGTGTATAGTTTTCAGAAATATATGGGTTCTATAGGTTTCCCAAGATGGCTGCTGAGACCGGGGCTAAAAACCCAGGTGACTCTCCATGCAAAAGCAGGCTGTTTTGTAACAGTTCTTTTCATGTCTACTCAATATGTTTTGGCCCCTTGCCTATAGCGGGTATTTGAATTGGTCCCGGGGTAGGCAGCCATCTAGGGAAATCAACCAAAACCCACACATTTCTGAAAACTAAACACCCGGGGAGTCCAGCGAGGTGTGGCTTGCATGAGTCTCCCAACGTTTTCCTACCCATAATCTACTGCATACCTCAAATATAGCTGAAAAAAACACTTTTTTTCCTAAATTTCTGTGTGTGAAAGTTCTGGAATTTACGTGGATCTACAAATTTCCTACCACCCAGCGTTCCCCCAGGTCTCCCGATAGAAATTATACCTCAATCATGTGGGTAGGTCAAGTACTTGCTGCAGGCATGAGCCCAAAATTTATTGAGAGACATCAAAATGACCTAATACAGAACAACCTAGTTTTGCAAGGGTGGTCACCTGGGTTTTCGGCCCCAGGCTCTACGGCCCTCTTGGGAAACCTACAAAATCCACACATTTCTGAAAACTACACACCCGGGGAAGTCCAGTGAGGTATGGCTTGCATGGGTCGCCCAAAGATTTCCTAACCAGAATCCCCTGCAAACAGCAAATTTAGCTAAAAAAAACGTTTTTTTCTCAGATTTCTTTGTGGGAGAGTTCTGGAATCTATGTGGATCCACACATTTCCACACATTTCCTACCACCCAGCATTCCCCCGGGTCTTCCAATAAAAATGATACCTCACTCACGTGGGTGGGTCAAGCACGCGCTACAGGCAAGGGCCCAAACTTATTGAGTAGACATCAAAATGACCTATCAAAAACAACCTGCTTTTGCAAGGGGGTCACCTGGGATTTTGGCCCCAGGCTCGGAGGCCATCTTGGGAATATACCAAATCCGCTCTTTTCTGAAAATAATGGCTTGCATGGATCCCCCAAAGTTTCCCTACCAGAATCCCCTGCAAACTTCGAATTTAGCTGAAAAAAACATTTTTCACATATTTTTGTGTGGAATCACCGCCTGCACAAATGTCCCACCCTGCAGCATTCCCCTCAGTCTCCCGAGTAAAATGTAACCTCACTTGTTTGGGTGGGGCAAGGGCCTGTGACTGGGAAGAGCCCAAAACAAAGGGAGTAAGGGTATAGCACCGAGAATTCTAAGCGCAACATTTATTTTAAAATATGTTTTTAGCCAATTCTGCATTAGTCACCCACGTAAGTGAGGTATCATTTTACTCGGGACACTAAGGAGAATGCTGTGGTGTAGGTTATTTGTACCGGCACAGTGCTTCCACACAACCATATGTGGAAAATGTAGTTTTTTCAGCTAAATTTGAGGTTTGCATGGGATTATGGGTAGGGAAACTTTGGGAGATCCACGCAAGCCATAACTCATTAGACTCCACAGCGTGTCTAGTTTTCAGAAATGTATGATTTGGTATGTTTCCTTAGATGGTGGTGAGCCTGGGGCCAAAACCCTAGGTGCCCCCCCAAAACCAGGTGGTTCTGTTATTGGTATTTGTGATGTCTCCACAGTACGATTTGGGCCATTTCCAGTTGCAGCCACTGTGCCTACCCACACAAGTGAGGTATCATTTTTATCAGGAGACCTGGGGGAACACTGGGTGGTAGGAAATTTGTGGATCCACACAGATTTTTTAAGCTAAACTTAAGGTTTCCAGGGGATTCCGGGTAAGATAAAATTGGGGGATCCATGCAAGCCATACCTCGCTGGAATGCCCTGGATGTCTAGTTTTCAGAAATCTGTGTTGTTGGTAGGTTTCCCTAGATGGCCCCAAGCCTGGGACCAAAGACCCAGGTTACCCCCCTTGCAAAACCAGGTTGTTTTGTGATAGGGCCTTTTGATGTCTACTCAATGCGTTTTGGGTCCTTCTCTGTCGAGGGTACTTGCCCCATCCACGTGAGTGAGGCATCATTTTTATCGGGAGACCTGGAGGAAGGCTGGGTGGTAGGAAATGTGTAGATCCACGTAGATTACAGAACTTTCCCATACAGAAATTTTGAAAGAAAAGTTTGGGGGATCCTCGCTGGACTCCCCTGGGTGTCTAGTTATCACAAATGTGTGGGTTCTATAGGTTTCCCAAGATGGCTGCTGAGCCCGGGGCCAAACACCCAGGTGACAAAACCAGGCTGTTTTGTGATAGGTCATTTTGATGTCTACTCAATACGTTTTGGTCCCTTGCCTATAGCGGGTGCTTGACTTGGTCCCGGGGTCGGCAGCCATCTAGGAAAATCTACCAAAACCCACATATTTCTGAAAAACAGACACCCGGGGGAGTCCAGTTAGGTATGGCTTGCATGGGTCTCCCAACGTTTTCCTACCCATAATCCACTGCATACCTCAAATATAGCTGAAAAAACCCACTTTTTTTCTTAAATTTCTGTGTGTGTAAGTTTTGGATTCTACTTGGATCCACAAATTTCCTACCACCCAGCGTTCCTCCAGGTCTCCCGATAGAAATGATACCTCACTCATGTGGGTGAGTCAAGTACCCGCTACAGGCATGGGCCCAAACTGTATTGAGGAGACATCAAAATGACCTATTACAAAACAACCAAGTTTTGCAAGGGCGGTCACCTGGGTTTTCGGATTGGCGGCCATCTTGGGAAACCTACTAAACCCACACATTTCTGGAAACTGCACACCTGGGGGAGTCCAGCGAGGTATGGCTTGCGTGTGTCGCCCAAAGTTTTCCTACCCAGAATCCCCTGCAAACCGCAAATTTAGGGGTAAAAAAGACTTTTTTGCAAATTTCTGTGTGGGAAAGTTCTGGAATCTATGTGGATCCACAATTTTCCTACCACCCAGTATTTCGCCACGTCTCCCGATAAAAATGATACCTCACTCAAGTGGATGGGTCAAGTACTCACTACAGACAAGGGCCCAAAACTTACTGAGTAGACATCAAAATTACCTATCACAAAACAAGGAGGTCACCTGGGTTTTTGGCACCGGGATCGGCGGCCATCTAGGGGAAAAACCTAACCTACACATTTCTGAAAACTAGACACCCGGGGAGACTATCGAGGTATGGCTTGCATGGAGCCCCCAAAGTTTTCCTACCCAGAATCCTCCGCAAACCTCAAATTTAGCTGAAACAAACACATGTTCCACATATTTTTGTGTGGATTCACCATGCGCTACATTTTTTATAAAATAAGTTTTTAGCCAATTCAGCATTAGTCACCCATGCAAGTAAGGTATAATTTTAATCAGGACACTAAGGAGAATGCTGTGGTGTAGGTTATTTGTGCTGGCACAGTGCTTCCACAAAATAAATGTGGAAATTTTTGTTTTTTCAGCTAAATTTGCGGTTTGCAGGGGATTCTGGGTAGGAAAACATTGGGCGACCCAGGCAAGCCATTCCCTGCTGTAATACCCCAGGTCTCTAGTTTTTAGAAATGTGTGTCTTTGGTAGGTTTCCCTCAATAGCCACCGAGCCTCTGACCAAAAACCCAGGTACCCCCTTGCAAAAACAGGTTGTTTTGTGATAGGTCATTTTGATGTCTACTCAATGCATTTTGGGCCCTTCTCTGTCACGGGTACTTTACCCATCCACACGAGTGAGGTATCATTTTTATCAGGAGACCTGGGGGAACGCTGGTTGGGAGAAAATTTGTGGATCCACGTAGATTACAGAACTTTCCCACACAGACATATTAAAAAGGGTCTTTTATCAGCTAAGTTTGAGGTTTGCAGGGCATTCTGGGTAGGAAAATATTGGGGGATCCATGCAAGCCATACCTCATCAGACTCCCCTGGATGTCTAGTTTTCAGAAATGTGTGGGTTCTATAGGTTTCCCAAGATGGCTTCTGTGCCCGAAGCCAAAAACCCAGGGGACTCCCCTTGCACAACCAGGCTGTGTTTTGATAGGTCATTTTGTTGTCTACTCAAAACGTTCTGGCCCCTTGCCTATAGCGGGCACTTGACTTGGTCACGGGGTCAGCAGTCATCTAGGAAAACCTACCAAACTAACACATTTCTGAAAACTAGACACCCTGGGGAGTCCAGCGCGGTATGGGTTGCGTGGGTCGCTCAAAGTTTTCCTACCCAGAATCCCCTACAAACAGCAAATTTAGCTGAAAAAAAACCTTTTTTCTCAAATTTCTGTGTGGGAAAGTTCTGGAATCTATGTGGATCCACAATTTTTCTACCATCTAGCATTTCGCCAGGGCTCCTGATAATAATACCTCACTCACGAGGATGGATCAAGTACTCGCCACAGGCAAGGGCCCAAAACGTACTGAGTAGACATCAAAAGGACCTATCACAAAACAAACTGGTTTTGCAAGGGGGTCACCTGGGTTTTTGGCACTGGGATTGGAGGGCCATCTTGGGAAAATACCTAACCAACACATTTCTGAAAACTAGACACCTGGGGGAGTCTATCGAGGTATGGCTTGCATGGAGCCCCCAAAGTTTTTTACTACCCAGAATCCTCTGCAAACCTCAAATTTAGATTAAAAAAACACATTTTCCACAAATTTTTGTGTGGATTCACCATGCCGGCACAAATGTCCTACCCCACAATGTTCCCCTTAGTCTCCAGAGTGAAATGATACCTAACTTGTATGAGTGGGGCAGGGGCCTGTGACTGGGAAGAGCCCAAAACATAAGGAGTAAGGGTAAAGCACAGAGAATTCTAAGCGCTACATTTTATATAAAATACGTTTTTAGCCAATTCTGCATTAGTCATCCATGCAAGTGAAGTATCATTTTAATCAGAACACTAAGAAGAATGCTGTGGTGTAGGTTATTTGTGCTAGCACAGTGTTTCCACAAAATAAATGTGGAAAATGTCGTTTTTTCAGCAAGATTTGAGGTTTGCAGGGGATTCTGGGTAAGGAAACTTTGGGGGATCCACGCAAACCATACCTCATTGGACTACCCGGAGTGTCTAGTTTTCAGAAATGTGTGGGTTTGGTATGTTTCCTTAGATGGCGGTGAGCCTGTGGCCAAAATCCCAGGTGCCCCCCCAAAACCATGTTTTTCTGTTATGGGTAATTAGAAGTCTCCATAGTACGATTTGGGCCATTTCCTGTTGCAGCCACTATGCCTACCGAGACCAGTAATGTACCATTCTTATCAGGGGACCTTGGGGAACGCTAGGTGGTAGGAAATTTGTGGATCCACACAGATTGCAGAACTTTCCTGCACAGAAATTTGCATAAAAAGTGTTCTTTTTAGCTAAATTTGAGGTTTGCAGGGGATTCTGGGTAGAAAAACATTGGGCGACCCATGCAAGCCATACCCCGCTGTAATACCCCAGTTCTCTAGTTTTTAGAAATGTGTGTCTTTGGTAGGTTTCCCTCAATTGCCGCCGAGCCTGTGACCATAAACCCAGGTACCCCCTTGCAAAAACAGGTTGTTTTGTGATAGGTCATTTTGATGTCTACTCAATTCTGGGTAGGAAAATATTGGGGGATCCATGCAAGCCATACCTCATCAGACTCCCCTGGATGTCTAGTTTTCAGAAATGTGTGGGTTCTATAGGTTTCCCAAGATGGCTTCTGAGCCCGAAGCCAAAAACCCAGGGGACTCCCCTTGCACAACCAGGCTGTGTTTTGATAGGTCATTTTGTTGCCTACTCAAAACGTTCTGGCCCCTTGCCTATAGCGGGCACTTGACTTGGTCACGGGGTCAGCAGTCATCTAGGAAAACCTACCAAACTAACACATTTCTGAAAACTAGACGCCCGGGGGAGTCCAGCGAGGTATGGGTTGCGTGGGTCGCTCAAAGTTTTCCTACCCAGAATCCCCTGCAAACAGCAAATCTAGCTGAAAAAAAACACTTTTTTCTCAAATTTCTGTGTGGGAAAGTTCTGGGATCTATGTGGATCCACAATTTTTCTACCATCTAGCATTTCGCCAGGGCTCCCGATAATAATGATACCTCACTCACGAGGATGGGTCAAGTATTCGCTACAGGCAAGGGCCCAAAACGTACTGAGAGACATCAAAAGGACCTATCACAAAACAAACTGGTTTTGCAAGGGGGTCACCTGGGTTTTTGGCATTTGGATTGGAGGGCCATCTAGGGAAAATACCTAACCTACACATTTCTGAAAACTAGACCCCCGGGGGAGTCTATCGAGGTATGGCTTGCATGGAGCCCCCAAAGTTTTTTACTACCCAGAATCCTCCGCAAACCTCAAATTTAGCTGAAGAAAACACATTTTCCACATATTTTTGTGAGGATTCACCATGCCGGCACAAATGTCCTACCCCACAATGTTCCCCTTAGTCTCCCGAGTGAAATGATACCTCACTTGTATGAGTGGTGCAAGGGCCTGTGACTGGAAAGAGTCCAAAACATAAGGAGTAAGGGTAAAGCACAGAGAATTCTAAGCGCTACATTTTTTATAAAATATGTTTTTAGCCAATTCTGCATTAGTCACCCATGCAAGTGAAGTATCATTTTAATCAGGACACTAAGAAGAATGCTGTGGTGTAGGTTATTTGTGCTGGCACAGTGTTTCCACAAAATAAATGTGGAAAATGTCGTTATTTCAGCAAGATTTGAGGTTTGCAGGGGATTCTGGGTAAGGAAACTTTGGGGGATCAACGCAAACCATACCTCATTGGACTACCCGGAGTGTCTAGTTTTCAGAAATGTGTGGGTTTGGTATGTTTCCTTAGATGGCGGAGAGCCTGCGGCCAAAATCCCAGGTGCCCCCCCAAAACCATGTTTTTCTGTTATGGGTAATTAGAAGTCTCCATAATACGATTTGGGCCATTTCCTGTTGCAGCCACTATGCCTAACGAGACCAGTAATGTACCATTCTTATCAGGAGACCTTGGGGAACGCTAGGTGGTAAGTAATTTGTGGATCCACACAGATTGCAGAACTTTCCTGCACAGAAATTTGCATAAAAAGTGTTCTTTTCAGCTAAATTTGAGGTTTGCAGGGGATTCTGGGTAGAAAAACATTGGGCGACCCATGCAAGCCATACCCCGCTGTAATACCCCAGGTCTCTAGTTTTTAGAAATGTGTGTCTTTGGTAGGTTTCCCTCAATAGCCGCCGAGCCTGTGACCATAAACCCAGGTACCCCCTTGCAAAAACAGGTTGTTTTGTGATAGGTCATTTTGATGTCTACTCAATGCATTTTGGGCCCTTCTCTGTCACGGGTACTTTACCCATCCACACGAGTGAGGTATCATTTTTATCAGGAGACCTGGGGGAACGCTGGTTGGTAGAAAATTTGTGGATCCACATAGATTACAGAACTTTCCCACACAGAAATATTAAAAAAAGGGCTTTTATCAGCTACATTTGAGGTTTGCAGGGCATTCTGGATAGGAAAACATTAGGGGATCCATGCAAGCAATACCTCACTGGACTCCTCGGGTGTCTAATTTTCAGAAATGTGTGGTTTCTATTGGTTTTCCATGATGGCTATTGAGCCCGGGGCCAAAAACCCAGGTGACTCCCCTTGCACAACCCGCTGTTTTTTAGGCCCTTGCCTATAGCGGGTACTTGACTTGGTCCTGTGTCGGCAGCCTTCTAGGGAAGCCTAGCAAACCCACAAATTTCTGAAAACTAGACACCCGGGGGAGTCCAGCGAGATATGGTTTGCGTGGGTCCCCCAATATTTTCCTACCCAGAATCCACTGCATACCTCAAATATAGCTGAACCCCCCACTTTTTTCTCAAATTTCTGTGTGTGAAAGTTCTGGAATCTACGTGGATCTACAAATTTCCTACCACTCAGCGTTCCCCCAGATCTCCTGATAGAAATTATACCGCACTCACATGGAAGATTCAAGTACCCTCTACAGGCATGGACCTAAAATGTATTGAGGAGACATCCAAATGACCTATTACAAAACAACATTGTTTTGTAAGGGGGGTCACCTGGGTTTTCTGTTCCGGGCTCGGCGGCCATCTTGTGAAACACAAATATCCTACCTCACAGTGTTCCCTTTGGTCTCCTGACTAAAATAATACCTCACTTGTGTGGGTGGGGCAAAGGCCTGTGACTGGGAAGAGCCCAAAACATTGGGAGTAATGGTATAGCACAGAGAATTCTAAGCGCTACATTTTTTATAAAATACATTTTTAGCCAATTCTGCATTAGTCACCCACGCAAGTGAGGTATAATTTTAATCAGGACACTAAGGAGAATGCTGTGGTGTAGGTTATTTGTGCTGGCACAGTGCTTCCACAAAGAAGATGTTGAAAATCTCATTTTTTCAGCTAAATCTGAGGTTTGCAGGGGATTCTGGGTAGGGAAACTTTGGGAGATCCACGCAAGCCATACCTCATTGGACTACCCAGGGTGTCTAGCTTTCAGAAATGTGTGGGTTTGGTATGTTTCCATAGATGGCGGCGAACCTGGGGCCAAATCCTCAGGTGCTCCCCCAAAACCATGTTGTTCGGGTTGTGGGTAATTTTAAAGTCTCCACAGTACGATTTGGGCCATTTCCTGTTGCAGCCACTGTTCTTACCCACACAAGTGATGTACCATTTTTATCAGGAGACCTGGGGGAACGCTAGGTGGTAGGATATTTGTGGATCCACACAGATTCTAGTACTTTCCAGCACAGAAATTTGCATAAAAAGTGATTTCTTTCAGCTAAATTTGAGGTTTGCAGGGGATTCTGGGTAGGAAAACATTGGGGGAGCCATGCAAGCCATACCTCGCTGCAATGTTACAGGTGTCTGTTTTCAGAAATGTTTGTCTTGCAAAAACAGGTTGTTTTGTAATAGGTCATTTCGATGTCTACTCAATGCGATTTGGGCCCTTCTTTGTCACGGGTACTTGACCCATCCACACAAGTGAGGTATCATTTTTATCTGGAGACCTGGGGAAACACTGGGTGGTAGAAAATGTGTGGATCCACATAGATGACAGATTTTTCTCCACACAGAAATGTTTAATAAAAGGGCTTTATCAGCTAAATTTGAGGTTTGCAGGGCATTCTGGGTAGGAAAACATTGGGGGATCCATGCAAGCCATACCTCGCTGGACTCCCCTGGCTGTCTAGTTTTCAGAAATGTGTGGGTGCTATAGGTTTCCCAAGATGGCTCCTAAGCTTGGGGCCAAAAGCCCAGGTGACCCCCCTTGCAAAACCAGGCTGTTTTGTGATAGGTCATTTTGATGTCTACTCAATACGTTTTGGCCCCTTGCCTCTAGCAGGTACTTGCTTTGGTCCCGGGGTCAGCAGCTGTTAGAACTGGGATTTCTGGTTGGCTAAGGTTTACCAATCAAAACAAAACGTAACTAAGGGTCACAGGGGAATAGATTATGGACTGGACTACCTCCAATCCCCAAAACAACTACCTGACAACTACCAGGAGATGTCCAGCCCGTTCATAAAGAACAGAAAACTGCTGAACAATGTAGAAATGTAAGGAACACAATACCAATAGTTTGCCCACCACTTGGTTAGAGTAAAAAGGTCATCAGCCCACCCTTACTGGCGGAGCTTCATTATATGGAGCTCACGGAGAACTAGATCTAGGACCACAGCCCTGAGCCACCAGGCCCCGCTGGGTACCTGACCTTATGCTCCTGAGAAAACTCTTGCCAAGGTGTGTGTTCAAACCGTATGAACCCTAGTGAAGTGCAGTGCTCATGTGTAAGTGAAAATTAAAAATGGCTACTTGGGCAAAAAATATCTTTATTGAAAATTGACCAAGTGTCATGCTTAAAATAACCTGATAGTCTTGAAATTATTGACTATCTCCTGGCTAAGACTAGTTTGGTCAACATGTTTCAGCCGAACTGGTCAAATGACCTGGCTTTCTTCAGCACCTAGATGTTTATCACCTTGGGTGCTATGGGTTTTCCCCTCTGTGCGCTGAAATATTCAGATCCCCATTCTTCATGACAAAGCCAGCTCGTCATCCGTGTAGCGCAGGTAATGCCCATGACGAGCTGGCTTTGTCATTAGCGTCGAAGAGGTTTTGGAGTACAAGCTACTGCTGGATAGACAGAATTTGTGCATGCAAAATGTGCATAAATAAAATTCTCAACAACCTAATTAGGTAAGTAGGTTAGTCTGTGGCATGTGCCACCCTACCAGACAAGCGAGATTTGTGCTCGATGGTAAGAGCTACCTCTTCTTTTCCAGATTTGTGTGGGAGAAAAGCCTCACCTCACCAGGCTAACTGCTCGGAGATGGAAGTCCCGCTCTGTCTGTCGGTGCTTCAGGCCAGAATGAAGAAAGCTGGGTCAGTCGACCAGTTCGGCTGAAACATGTTGACCATACTAGTCTTAGCCAGGAGATAGTCAATAATTTCATGACTTATCGGGTTATTTTAAACATGACACTTGGTCAATTTTCAATAAACATATTTTTTGCCCAAGCAGCCTTTTTTCATTTTCACTTACACATGAGCACTGCACTTCACTAGGGTCCATACGGTTCGAACACACACCTTGGCAAGAGTTTTCTCAGGAGCATAAGGTCAGGTACCCAGCGGGGCCCAGTGGCTCAGGGCTGTGGTCCTAGATTGAGTTCTCCGTGAGCTCCATATGATGAAGCTCCGCCAGTAAGGGTGGGCTGATGGACTCTTTACTCTAACCAAGTGGTGGGCAAACTATTTGTATTGTGTTCCTCTCATTTCTACATCGTTCAGCAGTTTTCTGTTTTTTATGAACGGACAGGACATCTCCTGGTAGTGGCTAAGGCTTGCGCCATAGCCAGGCAGAAACCACCATTCTAGTCAGGGCAAGGGAGTCACACTCCAAGATGACTCCTGTTCACCCCCTTTGTAGCTTGGCACGAGCAGACAGGCATATCCCGGAGGCAATGTGTAAAGCATTGGCGCACGCACACAACAGCAACAACCTCCTAGGCACACCGCAAAAGGAACTCCACAAAAGGTTATATAAAAATAACTTTTGTATTGACAAAACACATCAGATAGTAATCACACAATATACATTGTGCCAACTGGCACGGGCAATATTCACAAGGGATTATTTGCAGGACAGGGCCACATGGGCCACTGTCAGAATCAACACTTAGAACTAGAAATACTGTTAGAAATAGCACTTTTGAACATATAACGTTCAGAAGTTTAACACATGATGCATAGAACATTCAGAGGTGTAGGAAAGACACATACAGGTACATACATCATTGGTGCCGTTTGCGATTCCTTATTTGCGAAAATTAAGGAAACGCAAATAAGGAATCGCAAACGGGAATGCATCAAGAAATCGCAAAAGTATTAGCGATTTCTTAATATTCCCTATTTGCGATTCCTTAATTGCGAATCGCAAATAAGGAATCACTTTACATTGATGCCTATGGGCCTAGAGGCCCATAGGTATCAATGGGAAGGCATTTTCATTTTGCGAATTCGCAATTAAGGAATCGCAAAATGAGAATGCAATTTCAAGGGTGCAGGGGGGGTCCAAAGGACCCCCCCCTGCACCCCTGGAATGTCACGTAAGTACATTTTACTCACACACTTGTATCAAGGGCATGTGCGTGTGTAACATGTAAGTGTCAAATATGCATTTATTTGCATTTTTTACACTTTTCGCAAAATTACCATGAAGGTGTACTTCATGGTAATTTTTCCCTACAATATTGCGAATTCGCAAAATAAAATTAATCATGCATAGTATTTAAGAAATCGCAAATTTTGCGATTTCTTAAATGCTATCGCAATTTGAGATTTCTTAAATTGCGATACATGAAAAATAAATGATGCATTCCAATAAGTGATTTTGGAATCGCAAACGGCCGATTTTTGCGATTCGCACCGTTTGCTAGAGGTGCAGCACAGGAAAACACATGATGCGTAAAAACATTCAGAGGTGTAGGTAAGACACATAATGCATAAAACACATTCAGAGGTGTCACAGGCATAATGGCATAGCACATTACGCATAACTCACATTTGGGCCTAACCGGTAAAAATACAGTAGGCAATCTCCTCACTAGACTAAACACATTAGACTCTGCCTCCTAAGAATAAATCATTTTTAGGGGCGTAACTCACATAGTGAAACCATCTCACTAGCATAAACCTACATAGGTCAAATAACCTCATAACCACAGTAACATCACATTGCGCAAAAATCACATTAGGCAATTACCATCATAAACATAGTAAAATCACATTGCGCAAAAATCACCTTAGGGCCTTGCGCCCTACCCACATACCAGTCCCCTGGCCAACTGGCCATCTCAAGAAGGGAACTCCAAAGCCCTGTGTCCAGAATGTCAGGGCGCGCTGCCAATGCAGCTCCAGTCAGGGGTGCGCCACCGGCGCAAACCTAAACATTGCAGCTGCCCACTACTTGCTGGGCAGCTGATGACAGTAACAGGGCCTAAATATTGTAGCTGGCACTAAGTGCTGCACAGCTGTAGAACGCCTGGCACCTCTGTACCATCTCTGTCCCACACAGGGACTCTCTCCATTGCGCCTAAAGGGTGCAGCTGCCCACTAATTGCTGGGCAGCTGGGAGACAACATAACTGCGACAGGGCCCTCACTGACCCTAGAACAGAACTGCGCCAACTGTTGAAGCCACACAGGCTCTGAAAACACATATGCGCAGGCTGTAGCCACATGGGGCTCTGTAAATAAAGATGTCCCCCAAACATTAAGGCATCTCATGGGGGAAACACGGGCCTCTCAAAATCAATGGCCACGGGGAACGCACTGGCTTCTGCAAGAATCACAGATGCCCCAACGTTGGAGCTCTCAGGCTCTGGAAATACACACATGCCCTTGAGCCTCTCAGGCTCCTAAAACAAATATGGCACCGTCGTTGGAGCCATCTGGGCTGGGGAAACATACCTGGCCCCTGGAGCCCTCTGGTCCCTTAAACACCGGAGCCCTCTAGGCTCTGAACAACTTAATCGAGTGTTGGGGGAGCAACTGACGCTCTGGGAAACGGTAGGACGGCCCACTGCCATCCGGGGCCACCCTTGCGCTGTGCCTGCTTCTTCCTTGGCACCCCCCGGGGCCCCCCTTGCCCGTTTTAACTTACCGGGCTGCTGCACTCTGTCTCCGGGGGCTCTGGGGCAGCGCCTGCTACCGCCTCTTCGCCTCACCCCTGAACTCTCGAATAGAGCCGGCGGGGCTCTTGGCTGCCGCTTCCTGCTTTCGCTCCTGCCCCCTGCGGCGGCGGTGAACTCTCAGCACCCGGGCCCCCTCCTGGGACCTGGGGGCCTCTCTGGGCACCACGGGCTCCCTCAGCTCATGGGAGCCCTGCAACACTTCGCCCTTCACTCCGCTGGTGCCGGCGGCGGGCGCAAGACTTATCCCGCAAAACCGGAAGTCCCGCCCGCCGTCAGCCAAAACATCGCCTGACTTCCTGTATTCATGGCATCCTCAATCCCCGTGCCGCGGCGGTTATTTCACAGTGGCAAAATGAGGGGTGGGCACCCTCGAGAATAAAAATAAAAGTAGAAGCGAGGTGGGCACTCGCTAGATAATTAAATAAATGGGGTGGCACCCGTCCATAAAAATATGCAAACAAGCATCAAAGGGTCAGGAGCGCTTCCCTCCAAGGGAAAACGACAGCGTTCTGCCCAGTAAGTAAAATAAAGCGTTCTCAAGGAGCTGGGGGCTCAGACTGCGTCAGGCCCCTCAGAAATTACCCTATTAGCAAGGAGGGTCCCAGCAGTCCTAAGCAAATGCACAGGGTTCAAAGAAAAAGGTCCTGGGGCAAAGTGAAGTAAAAGAGGGCCCTAAGAAAGAAAATATCCTCCAGGCATCCAGGTCCATCAGGTATCCAGGGGCTAGGCAGGGCCCAGGGAGGCAAGCCTTCCCCTGGGCCCAAGCAGCAGCACGCCCCTGGCAGGATTCAAGTCAGAAACAAGAACATTTTCTAAGGAGACACAGACCCTTTTTGTACAGTAAAATCCTTTGTCTAGCAGGGTGAAGGCAATGTGAGAACCAGCTGCAACTGGTTATAGGGAACTCCTTTCACTGGCCAGGCTATGGACATCAGACGCACCACAGGGGGTGGAGCCAGCATTGTGGAGGGAAAGCCCAGCCCTATTCAGGCCCAGGTGCACCCCTCCCCTCACATCAGCATGCTAATCACTCCATTCACCACCGGGGCAGACCCACCCAGACTCTTGGAGCCAGGCTCATCAGCCCGCTCCAGCCAATCATACGCCAGACACAAATTACACAAACATGCCAACTTTTATAAGTGGCACTCAAACACTAGACACAATCATGCTGCATATATCATTGAGCAGCATTCAATCTCACGAGTTCACACATACCAAACTTGACCCTGCACTCCCCACACATCAGGAACTACCATGGTCACACATATTCCCCATGCATTCCTATGGGAGGGCAGGTCACTCTCACCACACACACAGAGAGCTCACGCATTTTATACTGTACCGCAGTGAAAAAGTGCACAGAGGCCTACAATCACTAACAGCAGGTCACAGAAACAGGCTAGGAAAAAGCAAACAATTTCGGGGTGAACCTGCCAAAAAGGGCCAGGTCCAACGAAACCCCCTTCCAGCCAAAACGCACGGTAGACCAATAACTCCACTGATGGACTTCCTTGCTTTGGTCGACAAAACACGGACACGGGCCCGCACGGCAGGGACACCCTCCGGTTCTACGCCATTCTGAACCTACCTGGTTACCTCCAAACCAGAACTCTCCGACCCAACTAGGATACCCCACTGGTACTCCCTAGTCATCCAAGGCCAGGACCAGGCCCTAGACCCTCCAAATGTCACAGGTCCTGTCCAATCCACAGAGTTGGGGGTAGTAACACCAGGCACACCATAGCCATTCTCCACTCTCCCTCTCAGTGTAGCTACAACTACCACTGATCCTTCAACCTAGGGACCATACCCTCAGGCTGACCAGAGGTCACGGGCAAGAATGCCCCACCCTACCTCTACTTCTGGGGTTCCGCACCCTCCCAGGGAAGCACCCACCAGAACACAACTCTCCACCAGATTAGGACCTCCCTCCATCACTGGTCTACCACCTGGGATCTGGAAATTAGTTCACTTTGGAGGTACAAAGCACACAGCACAGTCCCTCTTCAAGCAGGTGCGGGGACACAGCACACAGCAAAATCCCCCTTCCTCTACCTTAGTGGAAACAACAAACTGCAGGTGAGCCCCATATCACACAGCAAGGGCAGCCCCCTCAGTCTCTTTAGCTGATCTACTTTGGCAGAGATTCCTTCTTGACCTGGATGTTTCCTAATCTCCCAACCTAGGATCTAAACCCTCAGGTTGCACCGGGGTCAGAGACAAGGACACCGTCCCTCTGCACCCCCTTCCAGAGTTCTGCACCCTCCCACCTTGGAGAGGTACCCCTGGAAGCCAAACCGGTCAGGACACGGATTACAGATGCCCTTCCCTCCAGCTCAGGCTGAACCTGAACCTGGCCTCCCCCCTCCTCGGGGAACGACCTCCAGAGGCCCCACAAATGGTTAAGCACTCTAGACGGTCAAATGCCCAGCGAACTAGGACTTCTGCACCCTCCACTTAGGAGCGGTACTCCTCAACACCAGGACCACCGGAGTTCTGGTTACAGACACTCCCCGTCCTCTAGACACAGGAAGATCCTCCTCAAATGACCTGTAAGTACAGCCTAGGCCACTGACATGGCGCTCCCTTAGGGAACCCTCCAGGCCTTGAGACAGGGTTTCGGGCCCACGTGGGACACACCGTCCCACACTCACTCTGCCTCCACTGAGACAGGACGTGAGCCCCTACACCCCTACCATCCTACTGGGTTCTAGCTGGGCTACACATGAACCTCTTTCCCTACCCAGGATCATCAGATACACAAGCCACAACTTTTAGAATCACTCCCCAATGCCTCTGCAAGATATCTAGCACACCGCCAGATGTCCACCTTCTCATCCAGTGCCTCTGCAGGACCTCCTACACAGCACCAGAGGTACACCTCCCCTGCAAGCTCCTTTTATCACACAAAAAAAAACTTACACCAACTCCTCCAGTTCAACACACTACTCATCCACACACTCCCCCTCCAGGCTGGTGAGACAGTTCCTCACTGCCCCTGACTCTCAACCTGTACCCCTCATACTGTGCACCGTCACCATACTCTGGGAACTGGGAATGGGACTTCACGCACTGGACACATTTTAGCTGCCACAACTGGATCCTAATATACTGGGGAATCCAGACACACACACTACACTCAGAGGATAACCACCCTCCGGAGCTAGCCATTCCTCCTCCACACTCCCTCTATTCCATCTACCCACACAGAAACAGGAACAGGGATTGGGCACTGGACCCAGCAAGGGATTCCTTATCTATGGGAATCTCCCCCTCTACTGGCGTCCCGCCATGTCATTTTCTCTCATCAACCACTAAACATAAAGCACAGGAACACCATCTGAAAATGACTTTCTTGAGGAAAAAATAAATAAAAAACAATAATCCCAACGCTGCCACCAATGTTAGAACTGGGATTTCTGGCTGGCTAAGGCTTACGCCAAAGCCAGGCAGAAACCACCATTCTAATAAGTGCAAGGGAGTCACATGCCAAGATAACCCCTGCTCACCCCCTTGGTAGCTTGGCACGAGCAGACAGGCTTATCCCGGAGGCAATGTGTAAAGCATTTGCGCACGCACACAACAGCAACAACATCCTAGGCAAACGACAAAAGGAACTCCACACAAGGTTATATAAAAATAACTTTTGTATTGTCAAAACACATTAGAAAGTAATCACACAATATACATTGTGCCAACTGGCACGGGCAATATTCACAAGGGATTATTTGCAGGACAGGGCCACATGGGCCACCGTCAGAATCAACACTTTTAGAACTAGAAATACTGTTAGAAATAGCACTTTTAAACATATAATGATCAGTAGTTTCACACATGATGCATAGAACATTCAGAGGTGTAGGAAAGACACATGATGTATAAACATTCATTCAGCGGTGTAAGAACAAGGCACATAACACATCAAAACACATTCAGAGGTTCAGCACAGGAAAACACATGATGCATAAAACCTTTCAGAGGTGTAGATAAGACACATAATGCATAAAACACATTTAGAGGTGTCACAGGCATAATGGCATAGCACAATATGCACAATTCACATTTGGACCTAACTGGTAAAAATACAGTAGGCTGTCTCCTCACTAGTTTAAACACATTAGACTCTGCCTCCTAAGAATAAATCATTTTTAGGGGCGTAACTCACATAGTGAAACCATCTCACTAGCATAAATCTACATAGGTAAAATAACCTCATAATCACAGTAACATCACATTGCGCAAAAATCAAATTAGGCAATTACCATCATAAACATAGTAAAATCACATTGCGCAAAAATCACCTTAGGGCCTTGCGCCCTACCCACATACCAGTCCCCTGGCCAACTGGCCATCTCAAGAAGGGAACTCCAAAGCCCTGTGTCCAGAATGTCAGGGTGCGCTGCCAATGCAACGCCAGTCAGGGGTGCGCCACCGGTGCAAACCTAAACGTTGCAGCTGCCCACTACTTGCTGGTCAGCTGATGACAGTAACAGGGCCTAAATATTGCAGCTGGCACTAAGTGCTGCACATCTGTAGAAGGCCTGGCACCTCTGTGCCATCTCTGTCCCACACAGGGACTCTCTCCATTGCGCCTAAACGGTGCAGCTGCCCACTAATTGCTGGGCAGCTGGGAGACAACATAACTGCGACAGGACCCTCGCTGACCCTAGAACAGAACTGCACCAACTGTTGGAGCCACACAGGCTCTGAAAACACATATGTGCAGGCTGTAGTCACACGGGGCTCTGTGAATAAAGATGTCCCCCAAACACTAAGGCATCCCATGGGGGAAACACGGGCCTCTCAAAATCAATGGCCACGGGGAGCGCACTGGCTTCTGCAAGAATCACAGATGCCCCAACGTTGGATCTCCCAGACTCTGGAAATACACACATGCCCTTGAGCCTCTAGGTTCCTAAAACAAATATGGCCCCGTCGTTGGAGCCATCTGGGCTCGGGAAACATACCTGGCCCCTAAAAGTAGAAGCGAAATGGGCACTCGCTAGATAAATAAATAAACGGGGTGGCACCCCTCCATAAAAATATGCAAATAAGCATCAAAGGGGCAGGAGCGCTTCCCTCCAAGGGAAAACGACAGCGCTCTGCCCAGTAAGTAAAAGAAAGCGCTCTCAAGGCGCTGGGGGCTAAGACAGCGCCAAGCCCCTCAGAAATGGCCCCATTAGCAAGGAGGGTCCCAGCAGTCCTAAGCAAATGCACAGGGTTCAAAGAAAAAGGTTCTGGGGCAAAGTGAAGAAAAAGAGGACCCTAAGAAAGAAAAGATCCTCCAGGCATCCAGGTCCATCAGGTATCCAGGGGCTGGGCAGGGCCCAGGGAGGCAAGCCTTCATCTGGGCCCAAGCAGCAGCACACCCCTGGCAGGATTCAAATCAGATTCAAGAACATTTTGTAAGGGGACACAGCCCCTTTTTATACCGTAAAATCCTTTGTCTAGCAGGGTGCAGGCAATGTGAGAATCAGCTACAACTGGTTATTGGGAACTCCTTTCACTGGCCAGGCTAGGGACATCAGACGCACCACAGGGGGTGGAACCAGCATTATGGAGGGAAAACCCAGCCCTATTAAGGCCCAGGTGCACCCCTCCCCTCACACCAGCATGCTAATCACTCCATTCACCACCGGGGCAGACCCACCCGGACTCTTGGAGCCAGGCTCATCAGCCAGCTATAGCCAATCACACGCCAGACACAAATTACACAAACATGCCAACTTCTAGAAGTGGCACTTCCACACTAGACACAATCATGCCGCATATATCATTGCGCAGCATTCAATCTCACAAGTTTGCACATACCAAACTCGACCCTGAACTCCCCACACATCAGGAACTTCCATGGTCACACACATTCCCCATGTATTCCTATGGGAGTAAAGGTCACTCTCACCACACACACAGAGCGCACTTTACACTGTACCACAGTGAAAAAGTGCGCAGAGGCCTAAACTCACTAACACCAGGTCACAGAAACAGGCTAGGAAAAAGCAAAAAGTCTCAGGGTGAACGTGCCAAAAAGGGCCAGGTCCAACAGCAGCCATCTAGGGAAATCTACCAAAACCCACACATTTCTGAAAACTAGACACCGGGGGAGTCCAGGGAGGTATGGCTTGCATGGGTCTCCCAACATTTTCCTACCCATAATCCACTTCATACCTAAAATATAGCTGAAAACAAACACTTTTCTTCTTACATTTCTGTGTGTGAAGGTTCTGGATTCTACTTGGAGCCACAAATTTCCTACCACCCAGCGTTCTCCCAGGTCTCCCAATAGAAATGATACGTCACTCACGTGGGTGGGTCAAGTACCCGCTACAGGCATGGATCCAAAATAAATTGAGGAGACATCAAAATGACCTATTACAAAACAACTTAGTTTTGCAAGGGGGTCACCTGGGTTTTCGGCCCGGGCTCGGCGGCCCTCTTGGGAAACCTACCAAACCCACAAATTTCTGAAAACTACACACGCGGGGGAGTCTAGCGAGGTATGGCTTGCGTGGGTCGCCCAAAGATTTCCTACCCAGAATCCCCTGCAAACAGTAAATTTAGCAGGAAAAAACTATTTTTTTGCAAATTTCTTTGTGAGAAAGATGTGGAATCTATGTCGATCCACAAATTTCCTACCAACCGGCATTCCCACTTGGTCCCCTGATAAAAATGATACCTCACAGGGGGCGGAGCTTGCAGGCATCGATGCTGGATGCGTGAGCGCTGAGCTCTGCGCCACCACCGACAATATCCGTCTATATATCCTCCATCCACGGGACATTTGCAGACTTCAATGTGAGCAGTGGTCGGGGGAGACTGTCTGTACCACTCGGCTGCCTTCCCGACGCATAAATACAGACAGTTGAGGTGAGACGGGGAGGAGAAGGCGGGACTGACCCAGGCCTCAAAGCGGCGGATTCTCCTGTGTGTGGGGCCGATGTACGTGCTGCGACGTGCGGCCAGAGTACAACAATGGCCCGGCGGACCGAGCTGCGACCTTGGAATCGGACTCCGTGTGCTGGCCTACCGGCTGGGCCGCCCGGCCCACGTTAGCGGAGACTGACCCTGCCCTTGTGCGATGAGGTGAGCGGGCGGACCGGGGCTGAGGCAGCTATCCGGGAGACTACTGGGGCTGCACGCCAGGGACCACGTGGGCAACGAGCAGGGCCTGGCGCTGAGGCCCGGTGTACACTCGGGTGAAGGCCTTTCCCTCTGGGGGTTGCGTTGGTGTGTTCCCCCCCAACCCCCCGCACCCCAAGTGCACTGTTCTGGGGGCAGCTGGGTGCCGCCGCCGTGAGATAGACATTGGTTTGGCTCTGCGCCAGGGACCCCGGAGGTGCTAATACGTGTGCATCAAGGCGCTGGTGCTAGCGCTATATGAGTTGAGCAGCAGAGCAGTCACGTCATCCTGCCCAGACGGAGGCCTGGATCACCTCAACTATACCGGCGAGTGACCTCACACGCCCCCTTAGGATCCCGTTTCACTTTTGGGGGTACTGCGGAGTGCTGAGACGGGACACGGCGCAATCCATAACTGCTGCACCTGTAGGACGGAACAAGGTACACCGGGTTGGTACATGGTGTTGTGCATAGGTGCAAGTTGACCCTGGAGATACCCACGGGGAGCCGACTGCTGTGAGGGGTACCAGGTGCATACTAGCGCTGCCGCTGCCGAGGTCCGACGCGGGAGTGGATTGCATAGCGGGATCGGACCGCCCTCTAGATTGAAGCGCGGTGGGTCTTGACGCCACGAGCTACGACGCACTCATCATTGTGAGGACACAGGGGTGGCGCTGCGGAGGGGTCCGGGGTCGGATCCACGGGTGTCGTACCAGCGAGGTGCAGTGTCCTGGTGCCTCCTCCTGACGCCTGCATACGACGTGTTCTAGGAACGGACGGTGTGGCCCCTAACGCTGCGAATGGGCTATCATGGGGAAACCGGACAGAACGCAGTCCAAACTGGCCTTTGACCAATGCAAGTCAAAATCATCTGAAGAGCAGCAGCCGGACTCCCCGGCGAAGGCTCCGGGCTCAGACAACACGCTCTATGCCGGCATCAAAGACATGTTAGTATCTATGGAACGGGGGCTGCAGGAAAGTATGGCGTCCATAGGTACGAAGATAGATGCTCTCACCTACCGCATGGACCGCATGGCGGAAAGAGTTGACAAGCATACGGAGAGACTTGACATGTCGGAAAGACGCATCACAGAGGTGGAGGAGGCCCAAACTAAATGGGACAAGGATCGTAAACAATTCTCCAAGCTCCTGCAGGTCATCCAGGAGAAGTCGGAGGATTTGGAGGCGCGCTCGAGACGCTCCAATATCCGCATCACTGGAATTTCGGAGAACCTGAGCACCGGCAGGATGGAACTATTCGTGGAAAAATTGCTAGTCACTTTGCTTGGGGATGATATCTTCTCCCCGATGTTTGTTGTGGAGAGGGCACACCGGACCTTGGCGCAGAGACCGCCCACGGGGGCCGCCCCGGCCCATTATAGCGAAGCTTCTGAACTACAGAGACCGGGACACCGCACTGAGAGTGGCCAGAGAGAAAGGGAAGCTGCAGTACGAGGGCATAGAGGTCTCCCTGTACCCGGACTTTACAGCGAAAGTCCAAGAAGAGAGGAGGCGCTTTGGTCCCTACAAACGACAACTACGGGTAATGGGGCTTGATTATGCAATGCTATACCCTGCGAAACTGCGAATTAACAAGGGTGGACATTCACATTTTTTCACTGATCCAAAGGCTCTCCAGAAATCGCTTAAGGAATGGTCCAAGGAGCAGAGGGCCATCCCTAACAGAGACTCCGACGACCATGCGGACAGTAGCAGGCTGGACGAACAGGAATGACGCCTCATCTGGCGTCATGGAGGTGCACATTGGCGACGTCTGGATGCTGAGCGGCGCAGTGACGCAATGTTGCTGTGAGGCAGAGACTCCTTGCGGTTCACACTCTGAGGTCTGCGTCAGAGTCACAAGGCATGGCACTCCAGAGACTCAACGACGGGGTGAGATCGTTCTAGCTTCTTTATAGTTACTCGCTTCCATTTCCCCTCTCCCTGCTGTTTCCGCGCAAGACTATGGCATGAGACTGTGTTGGGACATTTCTACAGGCAGCACGGTGTAAAGTGTTTCAGTTCTTTTTCTACACCTGCATCCCGTAGATGGACATGGCGTAAGGTGGTGGCGCCTGGGGCGGCGACAGTTTGATTTACGAAAGAGGTGTTTTTGTAGGTTTACCATAGCGACCTCTGCCCCAGCGCGCATAGCACGAACTAACCCCAGATGGTCTGTAACTGGGGACCTTCAGATTGGTTCGATGTTCTTGTACTTTGAAGATGGGTTGGGACTCTGTCAGGCCAGGTTGGGGGAGGTCTGCTGTGGGAGGGGGGTGGTGTGGGCTTGTGGGGGTGATGGTTGTTTTTGGGGTGTTCTAGGGGACTTGCCATGCAAACTGCTCATTGACTGTTTTTCCATAAGAACTGTTTCTCTTCTAATGTATCTATGGACGTTTTCTGATGGCACAAGGGGAATACTGGTGGCTGTTATACTGCACTCACACCGGCAATGGCTGCTGTAGGTGATAGAGCGAATGGTGGTGGGCCTGATTCGTTGACTGTCTTAACTTGGAATGTGAGGGGTCTGAATGATCACCGCAAGCTTAGAAAAGTCCTCCACTACCTGCAACGACACCATGTGGATCTTGCACTTCTACAGGAGACGCATCTCCCCCCCAAGAGCAAGATGCTTGATACTTCAGGTCTAAGAGGTAGCTGTCTTGCAGCGGGCTTCACCACACACTCGAGGGGGGTACTCACATGGGCTAATCCTCGCTCGCAACTGCGCTGGTCCTTAATTGAGGCAGACCCCGAAGGGCGCTTTTTGATTGCGCGATGTTTAGGTAAAGGGTTGGACATGGTGATGGTCAATGTTTATGGACCCAACTACGATCACCCGGAGTTTTATGCGCAGCTAGCAGCACGTAGCCGGCCCTATGAAGCTTCCAGGATGGTATGGGGGGGAGACTTTAACTTTGTCTATGACCCTGATAAGGACAGGTCCAGTGGGCCGACGCGCCACCCCGCGGCAGCGGCCCTCCTTATGCAGGCTGAAATGGTGAAACTAGACTTGGTAGATGTCTGGCGCGCTAAACACCCCACGCAGGGAGGGTTCACGCACTACTCTGCCTACCACGACATACACACACGCATTGATTATTTCCTTGCATCCCAACAGTTGATTGCGGGTGTCCGTGGCTGCGAGGTGCTGCCCCACACACTCTCGGATCATTTCCCCTTGCTGCTGCGATTGACCGCCCCGACTAAAAGAATCCCCCCTTTCACTTGGAGGTTCCCCCCCTATGCGCTCCTCGAAGCATTCAGAGGTGACCTTGCGGATGACATTGAGTCATTCTTCGAAACAAATCTAGGCTCGGTGGACAGCTTCCTAACACTATGGGATGCTTTTAAGGCCTATATTAGGGGCATGGCCATGGCCAAACATTCCAGTACGCTCAGGGCCATTAGGCAGCGGCTGCGAACTCTAGAATCCCAATTGAAAGAGCTAGAGGTGGTGCTAGGTGCCGGCCCGGACTCGGACACCACGGAGCATCTAAAATTGCTGCTTGCTGAATTTCATGAGGAGGCTGATCGTGAGATTCAACACATGGGAAAGTACGCAACGGCTAGAGTATATGGGGAAGGGGATAGGCCTGGCTCAGTACTGGCCCGTATCATGAGGCAGGAACGTAAACCCTTGGTGATAGATGAACTGACCTCTCCCACAGGAAGTTCCCTTACGGACGAAACAGAGATCATTGCTTCCCTTAAAACTTATTAATCTGACCTTTATCAATCCAAATCCTCTCACATGGAAGAGGAGATAGAGGACTACCTCAGCTACATAAGGATGCCCTTTCTGCCGGACTCCATGAGGGAGTTCCTTGCGGCACCGGTGCAGGAGGATGAGATACGTGAAGCGTTGGGTGGGATGAGAACGGGTAGTGCCCCTGGTGCCGACGGTCTTACTGTAGGGTTTTACAAGGTGTTTCTGGACATACTCATGCCCCACCTAATTACGCTCTTTGATGAGATTTGTGCGGAAGGGTTGATGTCTCCACCATGAGTGAGGCCCTGTTGATAACGATACTGAAGCCGGGTAAGCCTCCGGAGCTATGCGGCTCATATCGGCCGCTGTCTCTTTTTAACGTTGATGCTAAACTGTACGCCAAAGTTCTAGCCACGCGGTTGGCGCTCCTGGTCCCGGATCTTGTGGCGCCGGAGCAGGCTGGGTTTGTCCCGGAACGGAATCTGACATATAACCTTAGAACAGTGCTGGGTACAATGCAACATGTCCGACAAGAAAACAAAGCTCTAGCCATATTTCTTGATATGGAAAAAGCTTTCGATTCAGTCGAATGGCCTTTTATGCTGCGTGTGTTGCGAAAGCTTGGTCTAGGTGAACCATTTCTGCAAATGCTGGGAGCATTGTATTATAAACCCACAGCCAGATTACGAATTGGGAACACTGTCACTGACCCCTTCACAATTAGCAGAGGGACAAGACAGGGCTGCCCTCTCTCTCCCTTACTATATGCCCTAGTGGCGGAACCCCTGGCCTGCGCGATTCGGGAATACCATGCCGCGGAGGGAGTTAGTTTCCCGACGTATAAAATAGGTATATCGACATATGCGGACGACACCCTGCTGTATGTCCGTGAACCGGAGAAGAATCTCCAATCGGTACTTAGAGAGGTAGTGAGGTTCGGGCGCTATCAGGCCTCAAGGTCAACTGGAGCAAATCTGTGGCATTCCCGTTGACCCCAGTCACCACACCTTTTGGGAAGGAGTTCCCCCTCCAGTGGTCCTCGGATCTGGTCCGGTATCTGGGAATTATGCTACATGTAGACCCTGATATCTTGATCCAGGGGAACTACGGGACGGCTTTTTCCAGACTGGTAGATGACATAGAGAGGTGGTGCAAACTCCCCCTATCCCTAATGGGCAGAATCTCTATTATGAAAATGGAAGTGCTGCCCAGATTTTTGTTCTTATTTGCAAACATCCCAGTCGTCCTCTCCAAGGCTTTTTTCAAACAAATGCAACAAGCACTCACATGTCTGGCGTGGGGGGGAGGGCACCCCAGGGTGCAATGGCAGACTCTGACATTACCCTATGAAATGGGAGGCCTGGGCGCCCCGGACATGGAGAGATATTACAGGGTGGCACAGGCTGCGCACCTTCATTCCTGAATTCACGCATCCCCGATGATCCCACATGTTATCCTCGAACGCCTGTTTGCGGAACCGCTGCCGCTGCCTGCCACAGTATGCCTGCCAGTGGACCGTAATATAGGCAGACTGGACTCTATAAAGGCCACGAATCACGCATGGCATGAGCTGACACGGGCACAAGGCTGCGCTCTCCTGTATTCCCCGCTTATGCGAATCGAATGGGCGGTGTGGATCCCCTTGCTCAGGGAGAAGGGAGTCATGAGGACATTGCAGAAACTGGGAGTGAATACACTGGAGGACTTGTTCACGGACGGAGTGGTGAAGTTGTGGGACCAGTTGTCCCTCCCACAGGCGGATGCTTCACTACTGACCCACTTCCAATACCACAGGGTACGGGGGGCACTGAGGGAGCTACTGGGCCCGGACTTGCAGGAGCCCACGGAAGTACCGGAACTCACCTTTGTGATCAAAACGGTATCCGCCCGTAAGTTGGTAACGAACATTAATAAACTAGGACCCCGGCATAGGCAGCCTCAGCCCTCCAAAGCCAGAACAGAGTGGCAACGCGATCTGCGGATGCAGATAGAGGATGACATGTGGCGATACTGTTGCCTCAGTACGAAGAGGCTGTCATTGAACGGACGGCAAAGACTGGTCCATTTCAAGTTTCTGCAGCGCGTATATTACACTCCGGAGAGGCTGCACAGGTACGGCTTGCGGCAATCCCCGGAGTGCGAACGTTGCCATGCGCTGTCAGCCGATTTTTTCCATATGGCCTGGGTTTGCCCGGGAGTCAGCAAATTCTGGGGAGATGTGTTTGAGGAACTGAGCTTGATCCTAGAGGTGGAGATTGAGGCTGACCCTGCGTTGGCTTTGCTGGGGTATTCAAAGCCCTTGCCTGTAGCCCTGAGACGGTTGGCAGATATGGCCCTGTTAATAGCCCGAAGGGTAGTGGCTGCTTGCTGGATGAGGGGACCGTTGCCCACAAAGAAGAGATGGGCGAAGGATTTGTTGTACTGTTGCACGCAGTCTGTAATATATAGTGAATTGCTTCCTCCCATGAGCAGGCCTAAGAACTTTTGGACATTGTACCGAGCATTTGTTAGCGGTGCTGGGGAGGAGGAGGAACCGGAACAAGAAGGGGGGGTTGATGTACTGATTGCTCATGAGGATATAGAGTAGGGCCAGGGTAGGGAGTGTGGGATAGTGTGCGGCTGATGTCACCAGGAGACTGTAGTGGGATCATGGCGGGTGGTGGGGCTTTGAGCTGGGAGCTGTCCATGCCGTTAGGCGGCGCACAAGAATCCCCCTTTCATAGTTGAGCAGCGAGGCGTTTAATCAAGTAATTGTTAGGTTGTCTTTAGGTCGAGAGCACAGATGGCGATGTTTGGGTGGGGGGGGGGGCAGTTGGGGTAGGAATTAGTCTTATCTTTCCTTTCCTTTTTTTCCTGTCTTGTGATACGGGGTAGAGTCATGCCTATTTCTCCCTTGGTCAGCACTGATACCAGTTTGCACACACTTGGTTCCTTATTGACACTTGCTGTGCAATGCATTTACATCAACGATATGAGGAATTAGTTTAAATCAACTATATACTGTGCTTACATCCTTCGTCCGCCGAGCCTCCGGGATGTCGGCATTCAGGCTGTGTCACATGATTGCTGATCGTTTCTAGTGATAACGTGTGCAAGAATGCCAACCTATTGGGTTGTAGGCGACTCGCCCTGTTGTAAGAAGCTTTTGCTTGTGAATAAAGGTACAATTTTAAAAAAAAAAAATGATACCTCACTCACGTGGGTTGGTCAAGTACCCGCTGCAGGCAATGGCCCAAAACTTATTGAGTAGACATCAAAATGACCGATCACAAAACAAACTGGTTTTGCAAGGGGGTCCCCTGGGTTTTTGGCACCGGGCTTGGCGGTCATCTTGTGAAAGTATCTAACCCACACATTTCTAAAAACTAGGCACCCGGGGGAGTCTATCCAGCTTTGGCTTGCGTGGATCCCCCAAAGTTTTCCTACCCAGAATCCCCCACAAACCTCAAATTTAGCTGAAAAAACGAATTTTCCACATATTTTTGTGTGGAATCACGATGCTGGCACAAATGTCCTAGGCCACTGCGTTCCCCTCAGTCTTCCGAGTAAAATGGTACCTTACTTGTGTGGGTGGGGCAAGGGCCTGTGACTTGGAAGAGCCCAAAACTTAGGCAGTAAGGGTATAGCACAGAGAATTCTAAGAGCTACATTTGTTTAAAATACGTTTTCAGCCAATTCTGCATTAGTCACCGATGCAAGTGAGGTATCATTTTACTCGGGACGCTGAGGAGAATGCTGTGGTGTATGTTATTTTATTTGTGCTGGCACCGTGCTTCCACACAAAAATATGTGGAAAATGTCATTTTGTCAGATAAATTTGAGGTTTCCAGCGGATTCTGGGTATGGAAACTTTGGGGGATCCAGGCAAGCCATACCTCATTAGACTCCCAAGGGTGTCTAGTTTTCAGAAATGTGTAGTTTTGTATGTTTCCTTAGATGGTGTCGAGCCTGGGGCCAAAACCCCAGGTGCCCCTCAAAAACCAGGTTGTTCTGTTATGGGTAATTTTGAAGTCTCAACAGTATGAGTTGGGCCATTTCCTGTTGCTGCCACTGTACCTACCCACACAAGTGAGGTATCATTTTTATCAGGACACCTGGGGAGACGCTAGGTGGTAGGAAATTTGTGGATCCACACAGATCCCAGGATTTTCTTGCACAAACATTTGCGAAAAAAGTGATTTTTTTTCTTCTAAATTTGAGGTTTGCAGGGGATTCTGGGTAGGAAAACATTGGGGGACCAATGCAAGCCATACTTCGCGGGAATGACCCAGGTGTCTAGTTTTCAGAAATCTGTGTCTTTGGTAGGTTTCCCTCAATAGCCGCCGAGCCTGGGACCAAAAACCCAGGTACCCCCTTACAAAAACAGGTTGTTTTGTGATAGGTCATTTTGATGTCTACTCAATGGGTTTTGGGCCCTTCTCTGTCACAGGTACTTGACCCATCCACACGAGTGAGGTATAATTTTTATTGGGAGACCTGGGGGAATGCTGGGTGATAGGAAATGTGTAGATCCACGTAGATTACAGAACTTTCCCACACAGAAATGTTAAAAAAGGGCTTTTATCAGCAAAATTTGAGGTTTGAAGGGCATTCCGGGTAGGAAAACATTAGGGGATCCTTGCAAGCCATACCTTATTGGACTTCCCGGGTGTCTAGTTTTCAGAAATGTGTGGGTTCTATTGGTTTCCCAAGATGGCCGCTGAGCCCGGGGCCAAAAACCCAGGTGACTCCCCTTGCACAAACGGCTGTTTTTTGGGCCCTTGCCTATAGCGGGTACTTGACTTGGTCCCTGGGTCGGCAGCCATCTAGGGAAACCTACCAAACTCACATATTTCTGAAAACTAGACACCCAGGGGAGTCCAGAGTGATATGGTTTGCGTGGGTCCCCCAACGTTTTCCTACCCAGAATCCACTGCATACCTCAAATATAGCTGAAAACACCCACTTTTTGCTCAAGTTTCTGTGTGTGAAAGTTCTGGAATCTATGTGGATCTACAAATGTCCTACCACCCAGCGTTCTCCCAGGTCTCCTGATAGAAATTATACCGCACTCAATGGAAGAGTCAAGTACCCGCTACAGGCATGGGCCTAAAATCTATTGAGGAGACATCCAAATGACCCATTACAAAACAACCTTGTTTTGCAAGGGGGGTCACCTGGGTTTTCTGCTCCGGGCTCGGCGGCCATCTTGGGAAACCTACCAAACCCACACATTTCTGAAAACTACACACTCGGGGGAGTTGAGCGAGGTATGGCTTGTGTGGGTTGCCCACAGATTTCCTACCCAGAATCCCCTGCAAACAGCAAATTTAGTGGTAAAAACACTTTTTCTGCAAATTTCTGTTTGGGAAAGTTCTGGAATCTATGTGGATCCGCCCAGCATTCCCCCAGGTCTCCCGATAAAAATGATACCTCACTCACATGGGTTGGGCAAGTACCCGCAACAGGCAAGGGCACAAAACGTACGAGTAGACATCAAAATGACCTTTTACAAAACAACCTAGTATTGCAAGGGGGGGTCACCTGGGTTTTCGGCCTCGGGCTCTGTGGCCATCTTGGGAAAATACATAGCCTACACATTTATGAAAACTAAACACCCGGGGGAGTCTATCGAGGTATGGCTTGCATGGAGCCCCCAAAGTTTTCCGACCAGGAATCCTCCGCAAACCTCAAATTTAGCTGAAAAAACACATTTTCCACATATTTTTGTGTAGAATCACCATGCCGGCACAGATATCCTACCACACAGTGTTCCCTTTAGTCTCCTGAGTAAAATGATACCTCACTTGTGTGGGTGGGGCAAGGGCCTGTGACTGGGAAGAGCCCAAATCAAAGGGAGTAATGGTATAGCACAGAGAATTCTAAGCACTACATTTTTTATAAAATACGTTTTTAGCCAATTCTGCACTAATCACCGACTCAAGTGAGGTATAATTTTAATCAGGACACTAAGGAGAATGCTGTAGTGTAGGTTATTTGTGCTGGCACAGTGCTTCCACAAAAAAGATGTTCAAAATGTCTTTTTTTTCAGCTAAATTTGAGGTTTTCAGGGGATTCTGGGTAGGGATCCACGCAAGCCATACCTCATTGGACTACCAGGGGTGTCTAGGTTTCAGAAATGTGTGGGTTTGGTATGTTTCCTTAGATGGCGGCGAGCCTGGGGCCAAAACCTCAGGTGCTTCCCTAAAACCATGTTGTTTGGGTTATGCGTAATTTTGAAGTCTCCACAGTATGATTTGGGCCATTTCCTGTTGCAACCACTGTGCTTACCCACACAAGTGATGTACCGTTTTATCAGGAGACCTGGGGGAACGCTAGGTGGTAGGAAATTTGTGGATCCACACAGATTCCAGAACTTTCCTGCACAGAAATTTGCATAAAGAGTGATTTTTCAGCTAAATTTGAAGTTTGCAGAGGATTCTGGGTATGAAAACATTGGGGGAGCCATGCAAGCCATACATCGCTGCAATGCCCCGGGTGTCTGTTTTCAGAAATGTTTGTCTTTGGTAGGTTTCCCTAGATGGCCGCCGAGCCTGGGACCAAAAACCCAGGTACCCCCTTGCAAAAACAGGTTGTTTTGTGATAGGTCATTTTGATGTCTACTCAATGCGTTTTGGGCCTTTCTCTGTCACAGGTACTTGACCCATCCACACGAGTGAGGTATCATTTTTATCAGGAGACCTGGGGGAACACTGGGTGGTAGGAAATTTGTGGATCCACACATATGACAGATTTTTCCCACACAGAAATGTTTTAAAAAAGGGCTTTATCAGCTAAATTTGAGGTTTGCAGGGCATTCTGGGTAGAAAAACATTGGGGGATCCATGCAAGCCATACCTCGCTGGACTCCCCTGGCTGTCTAGTTTTCAGAAATGTGTGGGTGCTATAGGTTTCCCTAGATGGCTGCTGAGCTTAAGGCCAAAAGCCCAGTTGACTCCCCTTGCAAAACCAGGCTGTTTTGTGATAGGTCATTTTGATGTCTACTCAATACGTTTTGGCCCCTTGCCTCTAGCAGGTACCTGCTTTGGTCCCGGGGTCAGCAGCCATCTAGGGAAATCTACCAAACCCACACATTTCTAAAAACTAGACACCCGGGGGAGTCCAGCGAGGTATGGCTTGCATGGGTCTCCCAACATTTTCCTACCCATAATCCACTTCATACCTAAAATATAGCTGAAAAGAAACACTTTTCTTCTTAACCCGTTCTATGCTCATGACGGAGCCGCTCCATCATGAGCCTCGGTTGAGCTGTGCTCATGACGGAGCGGTTCCGTCATGGCCCGCTTGGCGCGAATTTCGCGCCTGCGCGGCGCGTTCTATTGAGCGAGCGCGTTCGTGACGGAACCGCTCTGTCACGAGCACAGCTCAACCGCGGCTCGTGCCGGAGCGGCTCCATCACGAGCATGCGAGCGCCGCGCGGCCGCCCAACCAACTTAGCGCTGCGGCGGAATTCCCGCCGCAGCGAAGGGGTTACATTTTTTTCTGTGAAGGTTCTGGATTCTACTTGGATCCACACATTTCCTACCACCCAGCGTTCTCCCAGGTCTCCCGATAAAAATGATACGTCACTCACGTGGGTCGGTCAAGTACCCGCTACAGGCATGGACCCAAAATCAATTGAGGAGACATCAAAATTACCTATTACAAAACAACTTAGTTTTGCAAGGGAGGTCACCTAGGTTTTTGGCCCGGGCTCGGCGGCCATCTTGGGAAACCTACCAAACCCACACATTTCTGAAAACTACACACCTGGGGGAATCCAGCTAGGTATGGCTTGCGTAGGTTGCCCAAAGATTTTCTACCGAGAATGCCCTGCAAACCACAAATTTAGCAGGAAAAAACTATTTCTTTGCAAATTTCTGTGTGGGAAAGTTGTGGAATCTATGTGGATCCACAAATGTCCTACCAACCAGCACTCACCCGTGGTCCTCTGATAAAAATGATACCTCACTCACGTGGGTTGGTCAAGTACCCGCTACAGGCAAGGGCCCAAAAGATATTGAGTAGACATCAAAATGACCGATCACAAAACAAACTGGTTTTGCAAGGGAGTCACCTGGGTTTTTGGCACCGGGCTCGGCGGTCATCTTGGGAAAATATCTAACCCACACATTTCAAATACTAGACATCCGAGGGAGTCTATCCTGGTATGGCTTGCATGGATCCCCCAAAGTTTTCCTACCCAGAATCCCCCACAAACCTCAA
This sequence comes from Lissotriton vulgaris, assembly GCF_964263255.1. Lineage (NCBI taxonomy): Eukaryota > Metazoa > Chordata > Amphibia > Caudata > Salamandridae > Lissotriton > Lissotriton vulgaris. Next base: position 647,397 of record NW_028250684.1, read on the forward strand.
ATTTAGCTGAAAAAACAAAAATTCTACATATTTTTGTGTGGAATCACCATGCCGGCACAAATGTCCTAGGCCACAGCGTTCCCCTCAGTCTCCCGAGTAAAATGGTACCTCACTTGTGTGGGTGGGGCAAGGGCCTGTGACTGGGAAGAGCCCAGTACTTAGGGAATAAGGGTATAGCACAGAGAATTCGAAGCGCTATATTTTTTTTAAATACGTTTTTAGCCAATTCTGCATTAGTCACCCATGCAAGTGAGGTATCATTTTACTTGGGACGCTGAGGAGAATGCTGTGGTGTATGTTATTTTATTTGTGCTGGTACCGTGCTTCCACACAAAAATATATGGAAAATGTCATTTTTCAGCTAAATTTGAGGTTTCAGCAGATTCTGGGTAGGGAAACTTTGGGGGATCCACGCAAGCCATACCTCATTAGACTCCCAAGGGTGTCTAGTTTTCAGAAATGTGTAGTTTTGTATGTTTCCTTAGATGGTGTCGAGCTTGGGGCCAAAACCCCAGGTGCCTCCCAAAAACCAGGTTATTCTGTTATGGTTAATTTTGAAGTCTCGACAGTATGATTTGGGCCATTTCCTGTTGCTGCCACTGCGCCTACCCACACAAGTGAGGTATCATTTTCATTGGGACACCTGGGGAGACGCTGGGTGGTAAGAAAAATTTGTGGATCCACACAGATTTCAGGATTTTCTTGCACAAACATTTGTGAAAAAAGTGATTTGTTCTTCTAAATTTGAGGTTTGCAGGGGATTCTGGGTAGGAAAACATCGGGGGACCCATGCAAGCCATACCTCGCTGGAATGCCCTGGGTGTCTAGTTTTCAGAAATCTGTGTCTTTGGTAGGTTTCCCTTGATGGCTGCCAAGCATGGGACCAAAAACACAGGTGACCCCCTTACAAAACCAGGTTGTTTTGTGACAGGGCCTTTTGACGTCTACTCAATGCGGTTTGGGCCCTTCTCTGTCGAGGGTACTTGACCCATCCACGTGAGTGAGGTATCATTTTTATCGGGAGACCTGGGGGAACGCTGGGTGGTAGGAAATTAGTGGATTACAGAACTTTCCCACACAGAAATTAAAAAAAAGAAAATTGATTTTATCATCTAAATTTGAGCTTTGCAGGGCATTCTGGGTAGGAAAACTTTGGGGGATCCAAGCAAGTCATACATCGCTGATCTCCCCTGGGTGTCTAGTTTTCAGTAATGTGTGGGTTCTATGGGTTTCCCAAGATGGCTGCTGAGCCCGGGCCAAAAACCCAGGTACTCCCTTGCAAAAACAGGTTGTTTTGTGATAGTTCATTTTGATGGTTACTCAATGCGTTTTGGGCCCTTCTCTGTCACGGATACTTGACCCATCCACACAAGTGATGTATCATTTTTGTCTGGAGACCTGGGGGAACGCTGGGTGGTAGGAAATTTGTGGAGCCACGTAGATGACAGATTTTTCCCACACAGAAAAGTTTAAAAAAAGGGCTTTATCAGCTAAATTTGAGGTTTGCAGGGCATTCTTGGTAGGAAAACATTGGGGGATCCATGCAAGCCATACCTCGCTGGACTCCCCTGGCTGTCTAGTTTTAAGAAATGTGTGGGTGCTATAAGTTTCCCAAGATGGCTGCTGAGCCTGGGGCCAAAAACCCAGGTGACTCCCCTTGCAAAACCAGGATGTTTTGTGATAGGTCATTTTGATGTCTACTCAATATGTTTCAGCCCCTTGCCTCTAGCAGGTACTTAATTTGGTTCCGGGGTCAGCAGCCATCTAGGGATATCTACCAAAACCCACACATTTCTAAAAACTAGACACCCGGGGGAGTCCAGCGAGGTAAGGCTTGCGTGGGTCTCTGAACTATTTCCTACCCATAATGCACTGCATACCTAAAATATAGCTGAAAAAAAACACTTCTCTTCTTAAATTTCTGTGTGTGAAAATTCTAGATTCTTCTTAGATCCACAAATTTCCTACCACCCAGCGTTCTCCCAGGTCTCACGATAAATGATTAAGTGTGGGCCGAAAATCCGTTCCGTTCGCAGAATTTGCTGATTTTTGGCAATTTCGAGGTCCGCGAATTTGCCCAAAAATCCGCAATTCGCAAGCTGGCGGATTTTTTTGCTTGGTCGCGCTTCAAAAATACAATCACGCACGCGTGGCGTTGACTTTTCGTGATTCTGAGTTCGCTGAGTTGTTTTTCCTCCCGGTTTGCGTGCGCTGCACCATTTTGGATCTGGCTGCGGGATCGCGCAAGTCTTTTCGACCGCGAGTACGTCATAGCGACCCGCCATCTTGCACTGTGAGAGTTTGAGAATGCGACTACGTCACAAGGGCCCGCGATCATGCATCGCGATAGTAAACAATTGCGAACACGTAGATGGGACGCGCAGCTGACTTCCGGTGGGAGATTTGAACAGCTTGCTTTCCCGAACTCGCAAAAATTGCAATTCTGCACAAGAAATCTACCGCAGGCAGCATAAACCTTCTGAAAATGCATGGAGTCCATTTTGGGGGTGGGGGGGTGGGAGGAAAGAAGTGCCCCAGAGTCTCCAACTTCCTGTTCCTGTCCAGCAGGCTCCTTCCAGTGCTTTGTCCATGTCCTGGTCACTTTTCATTTGGATCTGGAGCTGGAAGGATTACTTTTTCTGGGTGCTGTTGGATATTTGTATTTGAGGACTTTTTGTTTGGATTACTTTTGGATTTGAGATTTTACAAGTAAGTTGGTGTTGTTTTTTTGGGACATTGCAGTTGCTGCAACTACAATTTTTAAACTTTTTCACAACTTTAAAAAAATATATTGTGGGTTGGCACAGTATCCAGTAGGCCCAGGGTTAGTCATGGGTGCATGATACAACTGTTTCTGTGAGTTTTGTTGAACTTAAATATCATTTAAGTCATGGAATTGAATAGCTCACTGTTATGTGTGGATTTTTTTTTTTTAATTTTGGGGTGCGTGTAAAGCCACACTAGGCAGTAGGCCCAGGGGTACTCAGTGGTGCATAGACCAAGGCTTTCTGTGGGGTCTCTTGAATTTAAAGATCATTAAGGGCATGGATGGCATTGGATTGTGGTGTTTTTCAACTTTTTGGGGTGGTGTTGTGTCCTGGCCATGTGGGTGGGGGGCATTTTGAGGCCTGGTCCAGGCAGGGCCATGTGGATGGGGGTCATGGGGCCATTTTGAAGCCAGGCAGTGTGCGTTGTGCCATAGGCCTGCACCCAGTCTGCCCTGCTTTCATCCATTATGCCCAGGGGTACTCAGTGGTGCATGGACCAAGGCTTTTATTGGGGTCTCTTGAATTTCAACATCGTTTAGCGCATGGATGGCATTGGATTGTGGTGTTTTTTTGTGTGTGTTTTTTATTTTTTGGGGCGGTGTTGGGGCCTGGCTAAGTGGATGGGGCCCATTTTGAGGCCTGGTCCAGGCAGGGCCTGGCCATGTGGGTGGGGGTCAAGGGGCCATTTTGAAGCCAGGCAGTGTGCTTTGTGCCATAGGCTTGCACCCAGTCTGCCCTGCTTTCATCCATTATGCCCAGGGGTACTCAGTGGTGCATGGACCAAGGCTTTCTGTGGGGTCTCTTGAATTTAAACATCATTTAGGGCATGGATGGCATAGGATTGTGGTGTTGTTTGTGTGTTTTTCGATTTTTTGGGGTGGTGTTGGGGCCTGGCCATGTGGGTGGGGGCCATTTTGAGGCCTGGTCCAGACAGGGCCATGTGGATGGTGGTCAAGGGGCTAATTTGAAGCAAGGTGGTGTGCTTTGTGCCATAGGCCTGCACCCAGTCTGCCCTGCTTTCATCCATTATGCCCAGGGGTACTCAGTGGTGCATGGACCAAGGTTTTCTGTGGGGTCTCTTGAATTCAAACATCATTTAGGGAATGGATGGCATTGGATTGTGGTGTATTTTGTGTGTTTTTTTATTTTTTGGGACGGTGTTGGGGCCTGGCTAAGTGGGTGGGGCCCATTTTGAGGCCTGGTCCAGGCAGGGCCTGGCCATGTGGGTGGGGACAAGGGGCCATTTTGAAGCCAGGCAGTGTGCTTTGTGCCATAGCTTGCACCCACTCTGCCCTGCTGTCATCCATTATGCCCAGGGGTACTCAGTGGTGCATGGACCAAGGCTTTCTGTGGGGTCTCTTGAATTTAAACATCATTTAGGGCATGGATGGCATTGGATTGTGGTGTTTGTGTGTTTTTTGATTTTTTGGGGTGGTGTTGGGACCTGGCCATGTGGGTGGGGGCCATTTTGAGGCCTGGTCCAGGCAGGACCATTTGGATGGGGGTCAGGGGCCATTTTGAAGCCAGGCAGTGTGCTTTGTGCCATAGGCCTGCACCCAGTCTGCCCTGCTTTCATCCATTACGCCCAGGGGTACTCAGTGGTGCATGAAACAACTCTCTCTGTGTGGTCTCTCTTCTATCAATGTAAACATCCATTTTTGATTAGAAATAATTGCAATTTTTATTGTTGGTTTTTCCGTTTTTGGGTGTGTTGTAATAATAATAAATGAAATGCCTAGTTGCAAATATTAATTGAAGCACGACATATGCAACATTTATTTAACTGATGTTCCTTTGCTTTTAGGTGCACAAAGAGAACCACAAATCAATCATCCTCATTGTTCATCATCAGTGCCAGGAAGAAGTCCTGCTGCGGTGTGTGCAGCACAACATCAGGTGACATCACATGTGGCCACAGACAACTCTGTAACTCGTGCAACTGCGGCCTGCTGTTCTGACATCTGTAGAAGATGGGCCCAAAGAAAGGTGGCCGTAGCTGCTCTACCAAGAAAGTTGCCAGTGCCACTGCCAGTAAGAAGGAGCAGAAGTAGCAAGTGGCGCCACTTACCAAGGAGACTGGTGTGCCCACAGACACTTTTTTGGGAAGAAAAGCTACGCGGTGTCTGCCGGGGACCAAGCTGGGAGCAGCACCTGAGCTTAATTGGTCTCAGTGCCACCACGCCAAGTTAGGCCCAAGGTCATGAGTGCTGCAGAAGCAGCCACTTTAATTGCTCAATCACCATCGACTAGTGATGTTGGAGTCGACTCATCGCAAGAAAGTAGCATCCAATCAATGCAGGGTGTAACTCATCTGACGAGTATTCAACCACAGCCGCAACAACAACCACAGGTGCAACAAGGAGAGGCGCAAGGAGTGGTGCAAGGAGTGGCGCAGGAAGTGGCGTATGTAGAGGCGCAATTAGAGGTGCAAGGAGTGATGCAAGTAGAGGTGCAAGGAGTGGCGTAAGTAGAGGTGCATGTAGAGGTGCATGGAGAGGCACATGGAGTGGCACAACTGCCCACAATGCTTGTTCCTCCAGAAGTAGGGGCACATCATGAAATTGAGATTCAAGCAGAGGTATCATCCGAGCAAGCCACTCCTCCTGATGATCCATTGTCTTCCAGATCCCCAGAAAGAAAAAGGTCAAGGAGGGCTAGTACAAGTTCTTCTTCAAGCCCATTTCCTTCTGATGATCTTGATCTTGATTGGAACCCACCAATGCAGTCTGGGAGGGAGGCAAGCCATGAGCCGACAAGGGTAGCTAAGCCTAAAAGGAAGGTTCCCGCAAGACTTTCACTTATGGGTGATGACAACAAACAAGAAGTAGAAGTGGTGGATTCTGCTGCTGATGAACAGTTTGATGATGACGACCCAGTTATCACAGTTGCCACTCCAGCCCCAGTGGCCATGCAGCAGACAGACATTTTTACCCTATCCCGAATTGCTGAATGTGGGCGGTGTGGCACTGGTACCACCACCAACACTGGTAACTACTACACCAACACAACCTACAGCTTCCATATTTTCTTGTCAGAAGGGCCGGCAGGGATCTCCATCCAGCTCGAACTCCATTACCTTAAGTAGTGGTGCTGTAAGTGCACAACAGAGTCACATTCAGCCACGCCCATCCTCCACTTCATCTGGCATTGAAAGTTTCACCACCAGAAATCTCCAGTCGACAGTTTGGGACTTCTTTAGTATTAGCAAAAAGGCGTAAAACCTAGTCATTTGTTCGATTTGTAAACAAGTAGTTAGTCGGGGTCAGCTTGGTACCAACTATGGTACTGGAGGCCAGAGAGGTTATCTCATAAAACACCACATTATCCAGTGGGATTTGCACCTAAGTAACATCGGAAAGGCAAAAGTACAAATCCAAATGTAGACATTGATATTGCATCTAATGATGAAGAGGAGCTGATCGTGCAGGGGGCAGGTGAACAACCGAGAGACATTTTTTCTGGTACACACAGTACCCCTGGCAGCAGCACTGCGGTGGAAGTGCCCACACCCTCCTCTACCCCAACAACATCAAGGAGGCACAGTAGTCTGGTAGAGACACCAATGCGAAAAAGTACATCAATGAGCCTAACTGGGTTGAAGAGGTCTGCATCCTCATCACATATGAAAACGGTCCAGACCACCATTAAAAGCATGTTTTGGTCGGAAGCGCCATTGGAACGCAACCACCCAACAGCACGTCTTTATAATGCAATGCTGGCTAAAATGTTAGCGCTGGACCTTCTCCCATTTTCTTTCGTGGAAGGGGTGGGTTTTCAACAATTTGTGGCAATAGTCTGCCCTAAATGGAAAGTTCCTAGCCGGTCCTACTTTGCCAGAGTTGCGGTTCCAGCACTACATCAAGATGTGCTGGAGGTGATTAGGGCAGCTTTGCGGAAGAGTGCTGTTCACACTATCCACCTGAGAACAGACATGTGGACCAGTTGCCAAGCCCTTGATTACATGTGCATCACTGCACACTGGGTCTCTTTTGCAGGGGTTAGAGAAAAGATGTCTGCAGGTGTTGACCCTGCCACAATTTTTCAAGCTAGTCGGAAACATGCAACAGTAGCCATGTTTGCCATGGAGAAATATCATACTGCAGTAAACATTTTGAAGGAGTTTAACAGTAAGGTCTTTCAATGGCTGCGTCCAAGAAAGCGCATGATTGGTTATGTTTCCACGGATAATGGCAGTAATATAGTTAAGGCCATGCATGATGGTGGCTATTTCAGAGTGCCGTGATTGCCGCACAGTATTAACATTGTTGTTCAAGATTTCTTGAAAAAAGAAAACACAGTCAGCAAGTTACTGACCACTTGCTGAAGAATCTGCACACATTTCAGCCACTCTTTTAAGGCCCGGAAGCAGCTGAGGAAACTTCAACATGAACGTAGAGTGCCAGTCAGAGGACTCATCCAGGAGGTGGTAACACGTTGGAACTCAACCTTCTACATGCTTGAGCGTCTGAGCAGTGCTTGGTAATCAATGAGTATGTCTTTGGACTGGGTTCTGCTATGAAAGACATGAGGCTAGAGTTGGAGGAATGGGACCTAGTTAAAAGCCTGACAGACATGCTTCGTCCTTTTAAGGTCTTCACGCATGAAGTCAGCAGGGAGGACTGTACTTTGGGCAAAGCTATCCCATTGTTGCGCATGCTAAAGCACCAACTGAAGGTGGTGTCTTCAACGTTCAAAGATGATACTGACAAGCAAGACGCATATCCGTTCGCGGAGAGCTTATTAACCCGCCTAGTTGACAATGAAAGGCTTAAAAAAATACTTACAGAACAACATTACATTTGTGCCACTATTCTGGATCCACGGTACAAAAAGGCAGTGGCCAGCAAAGCATTGATTCCTTTTACTGAAGAAGATGTTTCAAAGTAGTGGCTAGCTCTGTCAGCCACTTGGTTTGAAAAAGAGCGGCGGGAAATTGAAGGAACCGGCAGAAGTACTACTGAATCAGCAGGCCATCCGGCGTCAAGGTCCACTTCTGTGGCCGAAGGCAGTCACTTTCCCTCACAGCCATTACCTACACCAGCAACCGTATCATCATCCTCACCTGCACCAGGACCAGCCATAATATTGTCCACCACAAGCGTGGAAGGGTATACTCAGATGTGAGTCCCTTGCTCATTGCACCATCAGGTTTCAAGCAAGCCGGGCCGAAGACGGCTGAAATGCCAGAAACCGGTCCCCCGTAGCTTGTTTCCTTCCCAGTATAAGAATTGGCTTGGTAGTTTGGTCTGCTCTGTTCCCATGATGCACTGGGCAAGGGTCAGACTAATTTGCATATAGCCAAGTTCTGAGCTGGGATGGTGCAGTGAGCTAAAAAACGGTGATGGATCAAGCCCTGATCTTTGGACTTGGTAAGAGTGGTCTGCTTAATTCAGACACTCTGTTCATCACCACCCCCTTTTCTGCATCATTTTTGTCCACCATAAGCGTGGAAGGGTATACTCAGATGTGAGTCCCTTGCTCATTGCACCATCAGGATTCAAGCAAGCCAGGCCGAAGAAGGCTGAAATGCCAGAAACCAGTCCCCGGTAGCTTGTTTCCTTCCCAGTATAAGAATTGGCTTGGTAGTTTGGTCTGCCCTGTTCCCATGATGCCCTGGGCCAGGGTCAGACTAATTTGCATATAGCCAAGTTCTGAGCTGGGATGGTGCAGTGAGCTAAAAAACGGTGATGGATCAAGCCCTGATCTTTGGACTGGGTAAGAGTGGTCTGCTTAATTCAGACACTCTGTTCATCACCACCCCCTTTTCTGAATCATAATATTGTCGGAAGCAGATCGGATAACTCATCAAGGGTTTGCTTGTTCCAGTGCTGATGCAACGGCCACAGATGGTACGCAAAGTGGAACAGCCCTGGATGACCTTGAGGGATGGTGCAGGCCTATCTGGATGATCCAACAGAGGTCTACATTGATCACAACCCATTGTTTATTGGTATGGAAAAAGGCCTCACTGGCCACTGATCGCCAAGATGGCTCTAAATTATTTGTCTTGTCCACTCACAAGCGTGTCTTCTGAACGTTTTTTCAGTACTGCTGGTGCCATTGTAACTTCAAAAAGGACCCGCCTCTCGCCCAAAAATGTGGAGAGGCTAACAATGATCAAGATGAATCAGCACTTCATACCACCAGATTACAAAATACGTGAATCCAGGCAGGAAGAAGAGGACACCGACTTAGGTGCCGGAAGTTCTTCTCTGTTAGCTAACCTACTCCCATCTCAATTCACAGATTTTGAGGACGAGCTCTACTTCCCTGACACGTAGGCCTGAAACTGACTCCCTTTTTTTTCGTCCTGCCTCCTTATTCACTTTTACTCCTGTGTGTCTTTCTTTGTTTTGCAACTTGTACCACAACAAAACTCTAATCACAACAAATCCATCAGCAGCACTGTCTTCGTCTTATTTTCTTATTGAAGGTGCCGCTGTCTGCAATCCTGAAATTTACAAGTTCACAACTCAGTCATGCTCCTCTATCCTCCTCCTCCAGACTCCCCCTATCCATTTCCCTCAAGGCAGATGGCTGGATTACGCAGAATGAAGAAACTGTTGCTTTGTAGACGAGTCCCCTCAAAAGAATTGGGACTGGAATTACTGGAATTACTGACTACATGCTGATTGCTGACAGTTACTTCTGAAATTGACACGAGAGGCTTCCTTGTGGGCCTCCACTTTAAGAACAAGATGCGGACAAAAAGTGGAACAGGTAATGAATAATGAGATGTCATGCATTGGACAGCACTGGCTGTCTGGCTCTGATAAAAGCAATTGCTGTTTGTTTGTTGTGCATGAAATGAATCATCATATGTCTTCTGTTATTATTTAATCTTTTACACACTAAATGTAACTCAAGTCTACTCTGTTTTTTTACCTTGTTTAATTCAAATTCTACTTCTACTGCAGGGGGAAACTCAATGCATTTTTTAATATGCAAAATGTCCTTGGACTCACTGTGTGTGTAGACAGTGACTGCATGAACAACATTGATTTTGCCAATATACCATGATGATGATGAGTCTTGATGATCAAAGTTACATAATATCTTTTTTCTTTACAGTCACTCACTGGGATGGATCATCATCGTCGGTTTGCGGAAGAACTATGGCCATTTCATGAGTGGCAAACAAGTAAACCAGTCAACAACAACTACAGCAGAACTACATGTCTGTCTAGTCGTGGTATGGAGTGGTCGAGCCAGTGTAGTGTTGTTATGCCAGAGTCCAGACAGCAGTTCATGTCAAATTGGGGCTATGTGGCTTACTGCATACAATTAGATATGCTTTGTCTGTCTGTGTCAAAGAGGTATGCTACATCAGGTTGCTTCATTCACTCAGTGGTGCCTGCCATGACCGTCTGAATGGCCCTGGTCTGCTGTGTGCTAATTACTATCCTTGAAAAGGAGAATCAGAGTACGCACTTTAGAAATGATGCGTGTATGTAATACTGTCGCCTCTGAAACTGAAAGTGATATTTTTGCACTACACACCGCACCTTTTTCTCTGTGGTGTTTCAATATCACTTTCTGTTTTTCCATCAAAAATTACAGGCCGTATTTTACCCTGTGCGATGGGAAAAACGATGAACTCAGGCTTACCATTAGCGATCCATAATTCCGCATCAACCAGGCAGGCAGTGGACAGTGTGTCTGGTCACCAAGATTGATAGACGGTGCATCAGATGGAATGGAGGAGTACCGCGAATAAGAGAAATGGCTGGATGCATGCAACTTCCCAAATTGATCAGGACAACTACAACATACAGTTACAGTATCCACTTCACTTCTCCTTATCTTTTAAATAATGTTATTGTTGTGAACTTCTATGAGTGTGACTCTGTGCAATTGTTTGCTCTCTGCTTCAAATTCATCCCTCCAGCTATTTGATAAGTTTCTTTGCTATATTTAAAACTAATTTAATGTACTAATAAGAGTTTATTCTCTCTGAGGGCATATAGGCACGTGAAATTGCGTAATTACTGCAGCCCTCTACTGTCACATTGTTTCTTCATAGTTAGTAAGTTGTAGTAAGTACTACTTTTCAGTAACCTAACCATCCATTTAGCAAACAACTTCATGCATGCAGTAGTGCAAGCACTTCCTTTATGTCCTTTAAAAGATTTATGGATATCTTAGTATCCAAAAATGTGTTTTTCTTCATTTATTGTTTGACCATGCTGTGTTTTTTTTTCCTCTCTCCACAAAACTTTCCCAAAAAACCCCATTCCCATCCAATTTTCAAACCCTAACCCTCTCCCCCCGGGCTGTGTGGTTTTCATTGAGGTGTGACAAAATGACAACAATAATTCCACACACTTGCTGGGAAGGATAAGGTGCAAGAAACCTCCTCAAATCAATTTTAAGGCAGCTAGATGAATCCTAGGATATTGTAATTCTGCTTAAAAAATACACCAATGAGTATTTTCAGATCAATTCTGAATTTCATGCCCACCATCGATTGGATCCATCGTCAACAGCATCCTCCTACACGCGAAGAAAGGTTACGCTGCTGTGTCATTGTTCTTGTTGTAGTCATAATCATCCATGCAAATATCATGCAAATATTTTTTTTCCCATACTTATCTTCAGCATTGCTTAGGCTACAAATATACTGTTCCTTCTAATACTCCTCTCAGATCACTCAATGTCTCATTTCCTTTTTTAGGTCTCGACCATTCTATCCCCCAGGAATAGATAGGCGAGTATATAGTAGGCAGTTCAAAATCTCTACCAACTTGCGGATCGCGTACAGTTCATGTGGACACAATCACGCGCATTGTTAACAGCTGCCACAACCACACACTTTTTTTTAAAGTGCTTCCATTTGCTCCCAGACACTTCGTGCGCACGCGCCGTGCTCTTCCCTCACCAGGCATCCCACACCCTCCCTCTCCAGCGCGCACCGCGCTTTACCTCGGTTGCCACAAAAAGAGGAAAAACTCTCTCCATAAACAGCACTTTTTTTAATTTAATCACTAGCACATCACTCTGGGGCAACACTCATGGACACCACCACATCTCATCTCTCAGGGACACCACCACATCACTCAGGGACACCACCACATCACTCAGGGGTACCACCACACATCACTTAGGGCCACCACCACATCAATCAGGGGCACCACCACATCTCTCAGGGACACCACCACATCACTTGACACCACCACACATCAATTAGGGCCACCACCACATCACTCAGGGACACTACTGCATCTCTCAGGGACACCATTGCATCACTCAGGGACACCACCACATCACTCTGGGACACCACCACATCACTCGGGGACACCACCACATCACTCAGGGACACCACCACATCTCTCAGGGACATCATTACATCACTCAGGCACACCACCACATCACTCGGGGACACCATAACATCACTAAGGGACTCCACCACATCACTCAGGGACACCACCACTAAGGGTGGGCAAAAAATCCGTTTCACGGGTGAATTTTCCACAATTACGCGATCCGCGAATCTCGCGAAATCGCGGTAAAATCCGCGAATCAGCGGGGACACATTTTCAGCCAAGCAAGGGTTACAGCAGCAGGTGCAAAAGTTGAACCTAATTTCTTTGTAACCTTTTACAAAAGGGTTACAAACAAATTAACTTAAACTTGGACATCTGCTGCTAATTGCTTCCTGGCGCCTCGTTGCCTACTTGCATCTATTCTCTGACCCTGCTCTGACCCTTGAAGCAGGGTCAGGGAATAGTTACAAGTAGGCAACGAGGCACCTGTCCAAGGAATTAAACCTCATCAGGAAGCACTTACAGATATAAAAAACAAGAAGAAGGGAGAGGATGGCAAATACACCCATTTTGAGTTGTCAGGAGGGGTTAAACTAAAAGAGACCTTTACAGCACAATTTTCATATGCATTTTGCTAAAAATAAAAAGCTGTATGTTCTGTAGGGGCAACTCAGGAATCTGTCCCTTCAGAGATCCGGCCTCACTTTCTTTCTCTCGTTCTCTCTCTCCCTCTCTCTTTCCCTCTCTTTCTCTCTCTTTCTATCTATCTATCTATCTATCTCTCTCTCCCTCTCCCATAAACGACTGCATGGGTAACTTCGCTATGCAAGCGGCTCGCGAATACGCAAAAAGCCCAGCGAACACGCAAAAAACCCCGCGAACACGCAAAAAAACAAAAATCTGCAAATTCGCGAATTTTGCGGATCGCGAATTCGCAAATCAGCGGATCGCAAAATTCGCCCATGCTTAACCACCACACCACTCAGGGACACAACCACATCACTCAGGGACACCACCACATCTCTTAGGGACATCACCACATCTCTCAGGTACACCACCACATCACTCAGGGACACCACCACATCACTCTGGGACACCACCACATCACTCTGGGACAACACCACATCACTCAGGGACACCACCACATCACTCAGGGACACCACCACATCACTCAGGGACACCACAACATTTCTCAGGGACAACACCCCATCACTCAGGGACACCACACATCACTCAAGGACACCACCACATCACTCAAGGACACCAGCACATCACTCAGGGACACCACCACATCACTTAGGGACACCACCACACAACTCAGGGACACCACCACATTACTCAGGGACACCACCACATCTCTCTGGGACACCACCACATCTCTCAAGGACACCACCACATCACTCAGGGACAGCACCACATCACTCAGGGACAGCACCACATCACTCAGGGACACCACCACATCACTCAGGGACACCAACACGTTACTCTGGGACACCACCATAGTCTCCGGGACGCCACCACATCACTCAGGGACACCACCACACCACTCAGGTGTAGCAGGGATTTCTGCTCATACAGAACTGTGCATAGAGACTTGGAACCTCAGTGAATTAGGGTGTGCCAAAACTCAACACAGCATCCAAAATCCCTTACCAGACTAGCTATCAGTGTCTCATTGGTTCTTACCGACCCCCAATGATTAGACAACCCAGAACATGGGCTTAGAAACACCTCAGGTAACATAGAACACATGAACACTCTTTTGTTATACTAACATATCAATCCAGAACGAGGAGTCAATGAGAACACGTGCAAGTTTGAAATGTTTATTTCTAATGCAGTGTTCTCAAACGCAGTATCTTAGCTAATACAAGCAAACATATTATAAGGAACAAGGTTAACAGCATTGTTACTATTAAAGGTTTAAATAGAACCTCGATTTACCCTCCCTAGCTAGTATATTATATTATATCTACAGAAGGTCTCTTTGGGTTTAGAAGGGCGAGCCCATACCTTTGGGTTCAGCAGCAATGGTTCACATCATCTCCTGCACCAACACTCTGCACACGGATATTCATCAAGTGTGTCTATCCTGCTTCACGCAGTGCCTTGTTAAACACGCCTCAACCCAAAGTTGGCCACAGCTGCATCCATATTATGTCTACTCTGTACGCTGATCAATCCAAACAATAAGCGACGTGTTAAAATAACCTTGAAGGCCTCGGCACTCACTGTACAGATATAGCTTACCAAGCAAGGCTGGTAATATAAGCAAACATGTCATTCTCTTGTAAAGCAAAATAGCTAACTAGGCGAAAAGCTTTAATAACAAAATGTGTTGTGTGCAGAGGCAGCAGAAAAGGAAAAATGGTGTCTAAACTTCTAACAAGCCCATGCTAACTTAACACAGTGCAAAGGTGAAACCAATACACAAGACACCCTCCCTTTGTTTTGAGCACTGATAGGACAAGTATGAAGGGACAAATTTAGGAACGCAGAGTTCAAGTTCGATAGTTCAAACACAAGTCTCTAATTTGGCACTTAAAAAAATCTAAGAGAAAAAAATATAATAGTTGTGAAAAAAACGCAGTATTGGACATTGATAAAGTCAATAGGCAAGCCTTTTAAAAAAGTCTGAGAGTCCCAAAAAAATCCAATAATCCAACGAGATGTGTAGGACAAAAAACCGGGACTGCAAACACAGTTCATCCTAATAATGAATATGCAAAATAAGCACCAACAGCCTCCAACAGGAAGTCACTGTCATCATCCGAAAACAAATCGGGCATCCAATTTTATAAAGGGAAAGAACATACATGCTCTTCAATTACCGGAGCCTCTTGCACCATCAGAGGACAACTCAGTGGGATCTTGAGGAAGCTGCGAGCCAAGAAATCTTGTGCCGCTGCGAACACATTCCAACGACCCAGTATACCATGCATTGCTGCAAAGGCCATAATCCCTCCATCAGAACAAAACAATTCATGAGTAACTAAACGACTCATAAGTTGATTTTAATCCGCATCGGGAGACACCGTATTGCAGAGACACAAATCCAGGGCCCATTTGAAGTCACAAATCAGGCAATGGAAAACAGGCTGAACGCATTTAAAGTAGGAAAATCGAAATGATAATCCATAAGCTGCACTCAGTGTAGCAAGAGGCAGTGCACCATAGTACTCAAGCATCCGGGCGCGAAGGAGCCCTAGCCGAGACAGCTCATCTTGTAACACAGGATGTGCATCCATTTTGAAATAAACAAAACAGTAATAGCACGCCAGAAGCAAGAGCCAGTAGCAGGGGAAACCCACCAAACAGGCTGGAGAAAATAGAATGGAAGAAAGCTGGAATGACTCCGAAAATCTTCTGGAAGGAAGTCACTATGCCACTGCTTACAATTTAAAAAAAGTGAGCCAGCCCTGAAGTGGAGGACCCATTGAAGATAGTGTGAATTAACTCACCGAAGTGCAAGGGCAAATCAGTATTTAATAAGGCATGCATTTCTGTGCGGGTGTTAGCCACGTGAAGGACAAATGTTTCACGAGCAGATGTGAGGGCAACTTCATTTTGTGACAATAGAGCTCTTATGCGACTCATCTTATTGAACTCTGCTTTCAAGGTCGGAATTTTAGGTCAGATGGAAACATCAAGTTTCCCATGCGGGGGTGGATACATTACATTCTTGCAACAAACTACACGTTCACTGACTGTAACGACATAAGCAATCCCTTTAATTAACCCACAACAATCCTCATTGTAAATAACTCCCGTTAGCCAGCAATGTGAATGTGGGAACGTTTGCAGGCACGGGTGTACCTTTCAAAATACAGGCTAAATTAGGCTAGTTTTGGTTGCAAGAGCCATGTAATTTGATATGTCGACACATTAAAGAATGATACGGTGTTTCAGTGCATTCTTCACCATTCAAATAAACTTCACTTCCCCCCTAAGACATCTATATGTAAAAGGAAGTGACCAGGCTTCATGGAGGTAAGAACATCCAAGAGGCTCATATCTGCCAATGGCAAAGTACTTCACACAATTTTTAAATTTGAATAAAGGAAACAGCAGAGTTATTAAACCGTGAATAAGCCACGTAGCAGCATTGGCTTCGGCCACAGAAAATGGTAAAGGCTCTAACCTCTCAATGTGTAACATGGAAAAATGGAAAAAGAAGCATTCTTCATTGATAGTAAGCATTGCTTGTCAGTTAAATTAAAAGGGGCAAACAAGGATGACGTATTCATGTAATGCCACTGCACTTTACCATGCCATAAGGGCTTGCAATGTCCATGCAAATTGCATAATGGAATGCAACTGATTTTGACCGTGGTACAAAGCAGACAATTCATCTTGCACAATATCTACATCAGATGACACAATATTATCTAACGTGTAAATGCGAGAAGAGAGCGTGTTAATGCTGTTATCTACAACTGCTAGCACTTTTTCTAAATTAGCTTGATCTATAGGCCTAAGGCGGGTAGCCGCCTCAACCTGGGAAGCTTTCCAGAATTCATTATAAACAGCATATATCCATCTTTTAGATATACCTTTAGCAAGGCCTTTAATAAAATCATTCAGATCAACATCATCAGTCAGTTTAGATAAATGCAGTTTAACTGACGCCAAGGTAGAATGTCTGAGCCAGTTCTGACACAATTTGCCTACCGAATAGGTAGTCACAGAATGGGCACTTTCAAAACGGGGATCTACCTTTACCTGTGTAAAGCCATGAGCTAAACCCAGAAAACGAGGATGGCACGAATCAGCACTTCAGTGCCAGAGCAACCAGCCTTCGGGATCCAAACTGGATATGTTAAAGGAGAAATTCAATAATAGAGTTTGTAACTCTCTCATGGAAATTTAGTAAAATTACCCCAACCGTAATATTCCTCTAAGTCAGGAAAAGAAGGAGCATTTAATCTTTTAGGAGTAGCCAATCCAAAGCATGTTGTCTGTGAAATAGTAGAATTCAAAAACAACATATGGTTCGGGATGAGGCATGCACGGTGCAAAGCCTCAATGCCTTGCACTTGCCAGCTTTTAGAACCCCAAACTGATTTAAGGTCAATTGTATCCTTCCACAACTCATAGCCCCCAACAGCCAACTTGTCTAAAAAGGACTTCAAATACAATAATTTAGTATTGGTAAGTCTAACTTTGGATATGGATTTATCACCCATTTTAAAATAAAAGGCATTTGGATTAGATTGATTAAAATCTGTAAAGTAAGTGAACCTTTTTAAAAAGGTAGCAGAACTGCCGTGTATAGGAATTGGACAGTATTCCCACTGGGTGTAATTTACAGTGAGCCTCCTGGTATTAGCTTTATGCAGGTAGTGATTGCCAAAATGTTGATAACAATACAAATTACCGTAATTAGCAGACTCCAAGCACAAATCTTCAGCATCAAAGGCAGCATAATATTTCAAATCAGAAAACAATGATTCAACGGCCTGAACATGCCAATCATCAGAACGTATATTTTGTTCAACTACATCCCCCAGAGACACTCTAAGCACATTAGGGACATTTATGACCTCAGTGGGCCCATGAATCTGAAATCAAACAGCACCCCATACAATCCCATCTAAGACAGGCCAGGCAGTGATGTTAACAAAGGCCAAGTCTCTCTTCAATCTGTGTGATGAGGAATGGGGAACCAAAGCTCCATTGATATGTCGAATGCAAGTTCTCTCCTTGACATAGTGTCCATTGATGAGACAGAAAAAATAAAACACAAAACCAATTGTCATAAAAAGGTAAATCGAAAACAGCACCATCCAAATATAAGTCCAAGGGGCCAAGGGGGAATCAAAAAACGTTTTTTAAACAGTCTTGCCAAAACAGAAATCTTTGAGGGCTTTTTAGATGTGTGGGAAACAGTGTCAAATGAAAATCTGGATTCTGTAGCCAAGCGAGTTTGCAAATCAGGCATAGATAAGTCAGTAGGATAAGTATATTCAGTTTCATCATGTTGAGCACTAGGTAGTATACTCAATAAAGGACTGGAAATTGCAGGCAACTCGAGAGCAACATCAGGCACAGGATTGGAAACCGGGGCCAAAACAGAATTTCTCAAAATCGAAGGACGTGAGACTGCCGGTGTCATACTAAGAAGAATCGGCCAATCTGTGTATCTTGACATTGTCAATGGAGCTATACCTGTTCTCCTTAAAACCTGGAAGTGGTGGTAGAATGACTGTTCTTGTGCCCTTCACTCCAAGCACTGGAACCGGAGCTCGATAAGAGGGACCAAAATCTTTCTTGTTATCGATCTTCTCACAAACTAGTTCTCCAACTTGGGGTAGCCAGCCAACTACCGGGATCTGCAAAGCATCATCCGAGGTGGAGGGCAAATGTTCTTTTGCAAGACAGTCTCTACTCTTTTGTAGATCCTGTAAAACATTGCAATGTTCATCTACGTCAAAGAAGCTAGCTTGAGCTACCGAGTCTAGCCCGTCAAGGTCCGGAAAATACATCTTGATATCAAAGAGCATTTCGTATGGGGTCCACCCACCCAGAGACCTTCTAGGGAGATTATTAAGAGCACGCTACACGCCATTGAGATGGGCCAGCCAGTGCCTGCCAGTGCCTATAACTCGAGCCGTCAAGGACTGCTTTAAATCTTGGTTCATCCGTTCCTCAACACTATTACCCTCAGGTCTGTATGGAGACAAAAACTTGACTTGGACCCCCAACGAAATCATGGCATCCTTATACGCCTTAGAGGTGAAAGCTGGACCCTGATCCGAATGGAAGGTACCACAGGAAATAAATCCCTACAAAGATACGCAAGTCTCTTATGACAGTCCGTGAATCAGCGCTGCGGTGAGGCCAGACCCACACAAAGCGTGTGCATGAATCAACTGCTACTAAGATGTACTTATACGCAGCATCAGAAGAAAAGGAACCGCAGTGATCTAAATAAACATACCCAAGGGGTTTATTGGAAATGTACAACTGTGTCTGGGGCGGACGCGCAGCAGTTGAAGGCTTAATCTGCTGGCAAATGTCACATTGAAGGACATAGTCACACGTCTGTTTATACAGCCCCCGCCACCAGAAACGTTGTTGTAACTGAGCTACAGTAGCCGAAGCACCCACATGCGCAGAGGCAACACCTTCATGGGCTGCGGTAATTGGTGTAGGCCTGCAGTCCGCGTTGGGAAGTAACCTCTCACTAACGTCAGGAATTTTCACATAAGGAAATTTATCAGGACTTAAGTGGTATGAATACTTCGAAGGGAATCCTTTTGAATATTTATTTCCCTTCTCAGTTGCAGCAACAGCTGCCAAGATATCATCATCAATCTTACTTTTGTAACGTGTAACTGCTGCAACCAAATATGTTGATACCGCTGATTTTGCTGCTTCATCGGCAATCGAATTGCCAACAGCGTGGAATCCCACGCGCTGATGACTGAGAATATGAATCACAAACACGAGGGGCAATTGCTCTTTAAGCTCAGCCACTTGGACCCAGATCATTTTATGTTTTATTGTGCTACCCTTGGAATCACGAAAATCATTCTAAATCCAAAAGAACAGGTTTTCATTGTAAGACTGGACACAGTAGTAAGAATCGCTCACAATAAGAGTTATCACACCATGATGAGCATACTCCAATGCATGCATCAGCGCACAAAGCTTTGCCAACTGTGCGGTGCACTTCCCTAGAGTCTGCGTGTGCACGACTCTGGACTTGAACTCGTCATTCACCATGGCACCTACCGCAATAGCGCAAGCGGAAACGTATGCGTGTTTAGACCCATGCGCAACCTGCGCTGAACCATCAGTGTATATGATGTAATGGACGTCCTCTAAAGGCCGCATAGCCAAAGGGGCAGGATGAACAAATTCATACTGCAAAAACTCCTGCGACTGTAAGGAGGCATCAAAAATAAATGTGACATCTGGAGACGTCAATGATGCTGCCCATTGTATCCACCGAGGGTGTAAAGCTTTAGAATTTGGCACACTGGCTTTCGTTACTGCCTCTAAAGCAGGAAACGGGGTTACTACCAACATGCGTTTTCCCTGCGACAGCGCACGTTCCTTGAGAATCGCCATTTGCACTGCTGTCAAAACTTTTTCCACAGAATAAAACCGCATTTCAGTCGAAGTGTACAAGTGTGACTTGTAAGCAATAGGTACTGTGTCTCCTTCGTTAAAAGTAAGGTACGTGAAACCCACCGCCCCGGGATGATTCTTATCACCAGGTTGGTGTGGTTATCACGAGTCAGTAAGACTTTAGATTCTAGAAGATCAGCTTGCAAAGATTGCAAGATAGCTGAATGTTCTGGCAGCCAGCAAGATTTTGTAAAAGTAGGTGGTATCAATGCATACAAAGGCTTTATACGCTGGGCATATTCGGGAATATAAGTACGCCCGAAATTCTAAAATCTCAGCAAGGACTGTAATTCTTTCAGAGTTGTAGGAATGCGCAGTTGTGCGCATTTCTCCAAGAAGTGAGGAGCCAATCCTCGACCTTCATTGTTGAGCTCATAGCCCAGGAACAACACTGTGTACTCTGCAATGTGGGACTTTGCAAAGTTGAATTTGTAACCAAAGTACGCAAAGTTACACATTATGCGGTCAACTCGACACAGATGCGCCCAAAGCTCTTCGTCTGTGAGATATATGTCATCCACATACGTACACGCATCAGTGTCTATCCTCTCTAAGAGAGAGACTATACAGGCAGCAAACACACCTGGACTATTCTTATAGCCCATCAGTAGTCTTTTATACTGGCGCTGTTTGCCGCCACAGGTAAAACCGGTCCACTGGGAACTCAGTCCGTCTAAATTGTGGGCAAAAAAAACGTTGGATATGTCAAGCATGTTTTTAAACCGTTTACACACAAGACTATCCACAAGAGCAGAGCCGTGAGTATTCTGTACTGCAAAGGTACGGCAATGCGATTTCAAATGCCGGTAATCCAATACCAAACGGTACGAGCCGTCAGGCTTGGTCACAGTAAAAAGAGGGTTATTCATCAGTGACACACAAGTTTCAATCACACCTTGATATTCCAATTGTTCAAGAATTTCCACGACGGAAGCCTTAGCTTCACGTCAGATGGGATATTGAGGTTGAGGCTGTGATATAGACCGAAAAAGGAATCTTGTGGTGTGCGGAAAATTTATTCCAACCACACTGTGTACGGTACAAAGCCAGCGCAAGAGCCTTAGCCCATTCTTCTGCAAAATTCAGCACATGCTCTTTCAAGACCGTGTGCGCGAAACTAGGGAGGATCACCTCCTCCACTCTCGGAGCTGCGAGCACAAAAGGTGGGGGCCAGTCAGCCTCCGCTAACAAAATGTCATCTGTAGTCGTAAGATTTTCCCAAAATACCCCTTTGATGGTACGCTGTATGTCACCTTCAATTAAAAGGACTATGTTATAAAGTCTATCAGGGTCGAGCTACTCTAGTATCAGCTGTCTCCACAACAACATATCGATCAGTCGCTGTCACCTTCAGTAGCAGACGCAGGGCCTCTCGCACTATGGTAATCTCCGCCGCGCTGTCCAGCAAGGTCAGACCCCATGTCTGATTCCAAAGCTGCATTCTCACTATCAGTGGCATATCTCGCTGTTAAAGCGGCAACTTTCTTTTTCTGAAACTGGGTTCTCTTCGGTGTTGAAGTGTCCTGCTTGCCTTTACTGTCTTTCGGGCGGGGCTGGTCATGTCCCTGCTGGCCACCCCGACCTCTGCCTCCTCCTCCACCACCGGTCGATGAGGCCGACGAGTCCTGAAAAGAACGAGGAGAGCGTTGTTCAGACACCTGAAAACGATCAGGAGATTTTATCGTCGCGCAATCGCCCAAGTCATAAATACGTTCTGTAGGCGCAGGCACAGGTGATGCAGGATGAGACTCCTGTTTTTGTTTTTTCGGCCAATTTTGTTTTTGGTCTTGGGCTGTTCGTCACTCTCTGACTTCGGCCCTGGGGTTGCTTTTTCTCCTTAGTGGAAAATGGCTTGACACCCACGCTATTGCAGCCCACGATTTTATTAGCCGCCTCAATAATCCTCGGTAACTGTTGAGGTTTGTCGGCATTGGGAACAGCCTGCAATGCATTGGACACCTGAAAGTTCACCGCATCCCCCTTGACCTTCGCAAGTATGAGATAGGAAACTACGTCAAAGGAGCCGCATAGGCGCATACCCAATTCAACCACTGCCTCAGGTCCGTGCTCATCCTGAACACGTTTAATGACCGTTGGAGGACAGTCATAGACGGAGTGCTGAAGCACCTCGCATAAACTGCCGCAAAGATTTTTCCCCACGACTCACAGTCACCAATTTCTGGGGTCAAGTCCTTAGGCATGCTAATTGTCAGAATCCTGTGTTTTTCACCAGGAGTCGCGTTAGGAAATACTGCTTCCAGCTGGTCAAACTTCTTGGCAAGCCAGAAAGGAAATTCATCCTTATCCTGGGGGCGCTTGCCCATCACAGCGTTGACCATCACAGGACTAAGTTTCATTCTGCCCTGTCCAGCAGGAAGCGCCGCACCTCCTGGGGTCCCGCCCGGGAGATTGCGGGTAATGTATTGCACTAGCGACCTAATCACGCTAATCGCGACTACATGTAGTCGTCTTAACTCAGCAACGAAACACGCTCCGTGCTGAGGATGAGGTGTAAATCCAGCCAAAACAGGGCAAGTTGCACCTGGAATGGACAAGGGACCCAACCTCGGAGCTGTTAAAGAGTGGGGTAGGACGCCATTAAACCAAACTTGGTGCGGCCAAGCGTTAATCTGAATCTCCTGTGTCCTATACGGAGCATATTCCTTTGGAACAGCCGCGGCAGTGTACGTGTCGAATACAGTTGTATTTTCGTTCACAGCCGGGAAGGTCACCCACGAATAAAATATTTCGTAAGGGTAAGCCACTTCCGCACTCACCACCATGATCACAGCCATGCCATCCATGGGGACATTATAAGTCTGCAAATGATTGTGCACCGCAATGCGACTATGTTGCTGAATGTCCACAGCGGCCATAGTGACACAGAAAGAGAAAGGTACAACAAAAAGTACGTAGCACAACTAGGTAGTAATTCAAGGAAATCGTTTTGAAATATTCAAGCTTGAAAGGACCTATATTAATATAGGCAGGTTTGTCCGACACCACTGTTTTCCGTAAACAATAGCGAAGGGTTTTAAGGACCGATACAAGTACTACTCAAGTGTCATGTAATAAGACCACCAACGATCGGGCGCCATGTAGCAGGGATTTCTGCTCATATACAGAACTGTGCATAGAGACTTGGATCCTCAGTGAATTAGGGTGTGCCAAAACTCACCTCAGCATCCAAAATCCCCTACCAGACTAGCTATCAGTGTCTCATTGGTACTTACCGACCCCCAGTGATTAGACAACCCAGAACATGGACTTAGAACACCTCAGGTAACGTGGAACACATGAACACTCTTTCGTTATACTAACATATCAATCCAGAACGAGGAGTCAATGAGGACACGTGCGAGTTTGAAATGTTTATTTCTAATGCGGTGTTCTCAAACGCAGTATCTTAGCTAATACAAGCAAACATATTATAAGGAACAAGGTTAACAGGATGGTTACTATTCCATAAAATAAGAAGGGCGAAAGCATGTTAAAATGCTTAAGGAAAAAGGTTTAAATAGAACCTCGGTTTACCCTCCCTAGCTAGTATATTATAATATATCTAGAGAAGGTCTCTTTGGGTTTAGAAGGGCGGGCCCATGCCTTTGGGTTCAGCAGCAATGGATCACATCATCTCCTGCACCAACACTCTGCATACGGATATTCATCAAGTGTGTCTATCCTGCTTCATGCAGTGCCTTCTTAAACGCGCCTAAACCCAAAGTTAACCACAGCTGCATCCATATTATGTCTACTCTGTGCGCTGATCAATCCAAACAATAAGCGCTGTATTGAAATAACCTTGAAGGTCTCGGTATTCACTGTACAGACATAGCTTACCAAGCAAGGTTGGTATTATAAGCAAACATGTAAAGCAAAATACCTAACTAGGCGAAAAGCTTTAATAACAAAATGTGTTGCGTGCAGAGGCAGCAGAAAAGGAAAAATGGCGTCTAAACTTCTAACAAGCCCCTGCTAACGTAACACAGTGCAAAGGTTAAACCAATACACAAGACACAGGGACACCACCACATCACTCAGGGACACCACCACACCACTCAGGGACACCACATCACTCAGGGACACCCAAACACCACACACACACTGCACCACTCACACATACCACACTGCCCCCTCCTCACACACTGCCCCATTTCACTTCTCTCTCACACATTACCCACTCACAGTATTTTAGGCCACACACACTGTACACTTACAACCCGTGCACGCACACATCCCGCACCATTACACACTCACACTGTGCCCTCATACAATTCACCCTCACACACTGCCTTCTTATGATGTCAGTAGGTGCCTTTTCGACATTTAAATTCAAACACAAATGTTACAGGGTCAAAGCGTTTCCAAAAGGCATCATTATTTTTCTTTATTTTTGTTTTAGGGGGGGTGGGGGGGGGGGAATGCCTGTTAGTGCTATGTGTTTTGGCCTTAATTATTTTTTTTACTTGAATTCACAAATGCACACACTGCACACTTAAAACCTGTGCACGCACACATCACACATCACACACCTTTACACACTCACACTGTGCCCTCATACAATTCATCCTCACAAACTGCCTTCTTACGATGTCAATAGGTGCCTTTTCGACATTTTAATTTAAACACAAATGTTACAGGGTCAAAGCATTTTCAAAAGGCAACATTATTTTTCTTTATTTTTGTTTTAGGGGGGGGGGGGGGAAATGCCTGTTGGTGCTATGTGCTTTGGCCTTACTTTTTGGTATAACTTGAATTACCAAATGAACAAAGTGGACGTGGACGTGGCGGTCTAAAAATGTGATGGCGCCAAAGCGCCGCGCTCTCACTCTGTCGCCACACGCATTAAACTCACTAGGCATCCAAACCCCTCCCTCTCCAGCGCACGCTGCGCTCTCCCTCGGTTGCCACACGCATTAAACTCACAAGGCAGACCACCCCCTTCCTCTCCATATGGGCGTTAGAGTTTTCTTTGATCTCCGCCGCGCGTTCTCACAGTCTCCTTTATGCCCACACATCTCTCCTTCCATGTAGTTCCATCCCGCCTTGTTTACGTACCCAAACTCGTACATTGTTTGCTATGCAAACATTTTGCATGCGTATTATATTTACTTGTTATTATTATAGTTTACGCGCCCAAAATAGTTCATTCTTTTGTATGCAAACCTTACTTTTTTTTTCCTGCTTACATTCGCAGTCAAACAAAGCAAAAAAAAACCTCTCTCCATAAACAGCACTTTTTTTAATTTAATCACTAGCACATCACTCTGGTTTTAATTTAACCAATAGCACATCACTCTGAGGCAACACTCAGGGACACCACCACATCACTTAGGGACACCACCACATCACTTAGGGACACCACCACATCACTCAGGGACACCAACACATCACTCTGGAACACCACCACATCACTCTGGGACAACACCCCATCACTCGGTGACACCAACACATCACTGAGGGACACCACCACATCACTCAGGGACACCACCACACCACTCAGGGACACCCACACACATCACTCAGGGACACCACCACATCACTCAGGGACACCACCACATATCTCAAGGACAACACCACATCACCCAGGGACACCAAACATCACTCAGGGACACCACCACACCACTCAGAGACACCACCACACACTCGGAGACACCCCCACACATCTCACAGGGACACCGCCACATCTCTCAGGGACAACACCACATCACTCAGGGACACCACCACATCACTCATCACTCAGGGACAACACAACATCACTAAGGAACATCACACATCACTCAGGGACACCACCACATCACTCAGGGACACCACCACACCACTCAGGGACACCACCACATCACTCAGGGACACCCCACACATCTCTCAGGGACACCCCCAAGTCACTCTGGGACACCACCACATCACACTGGGACACCACCACATCACTCTGGGAACCCACCACATCAGTCAGTGACACCAGCACATCGCTCAGGGACACCACCACATCACTCAGGGACACCCACACACCACAGACACACTAGAATATAACATTGGACTGTAAATAGCAAAAGGATGTTTTCCTTTATCAGATTATTAGAATAATTTGTAATGTAGTGAAAAACTTTGTCTTTATTCATTACTTTTTGTAGTAGTTTTTGACACTGGGACCTTCGTGTGTGTGAGTGTGGATAGTGGTAGTGTGTTATGAATGTATGGCCAAGAATGTGTGAAATGTACAGCGTGTCGTAAATAATTCTCTTGTTTAGTTACAATTGCATTTTCTGATGTATGTATATATATGTATATAGTCTGTTTGTTTCATTGGTATTTCCATGCACAAATAATTATGTGTAAAAATTCAGTGATGTGTAAAAAAGAGTAATACAATTGTATTTTTGCAAATTTAAAAGCAGGTTATTATGTTATGTTCATAACAACCATTTTCTTCCCCTAAAAAATAGTAGGATAAGTTGATGTTCTCAGCGCTGGCACCGGTGTTGTTTGTTTAGTTCAGATATATGGGGGAACATCATCATCAGCATACCAAAACTACATGGGGGTATGTGCACATCCCTAAGTTGTGACTACAATGATAGTGCCATAGCAACACATCACTTACAGCAGTGTCCCACTCCCTGGAGGATGGATTACTTTCACACACTGCGTGACACACCACATGTGGGTGTGATGTCAAATTTCACATGCATACCCACCCATGGAGGCTGCAGGCGAAATACACACCCTACCATCATGACACAATAGTGTATAGTGGTGTAACAGCCTTCCAAACAAAGATAGCGAAAGGGAACACACACTGTCAAGCACATCCCAGGACTGATATGGATGTCCAGGTGGTGGTCGGACCACCAAGAAGTAGTCTCTCATGGAAGGGATAGGGTTACAACCCCTTAGATGCAATGCACAAAATTGTGAGTCATGTGCCCAAATACCCTGCATAACAATTCCCAACACAGGGGTAGGCTGTGATTACACACATGCATAGTGGTGAAAAGGGTGAATGTGTCCATGAAGGCATTTCTACATACTCAAAACACAAGTACAGTGAGTTGCAAGCATGGCACAGACGAATTAGCAGTAGACATCTGTGAGCAGGCATGGCCATGGTTGAAGGGAACCCTCACCAAAAAAGGAAATGTGCACACATGTCAGCACAACAATTGTGCAACTGTCTGCAGTGAAGATGTCAGGTGCCACAGAGGAAGGAACACTCCTTGGGACAATATCTCTAGCCAAACTGAACACACACAATGATTAATTGCAGAGACATTGTGATAGCACACAGATACCATGATCCACCTCATGACCATCAACAAAAAACATCTTTCAGAACCCCAAAACATTACCATGACACCAACTCAAGGCCCCTCATCACCAACATCAAGTACCTGAAATGTGATAGTGGTGAAAGTAAAATAAAATGCTTTATTCAGCAGGAAATAATAAGATTAGCAAAAATGAGTCCCCTCTCAAATAAGGCCAATGGCCAGTCCACACAAATGTCTTTGTAGGGGGACGTTGGGTAGGCCATCTACCCCAACTTGCCTGCACATGGAGTATCTAATAGGATTTGGACCCTTGGGGGGCATCATCGGGGTCAGGACCAGGCACCGCAGGGACAGTAGTGGGAAGGGTAGGTGTGGTGGGTGCAGGGGGGGACAGATCCTCCTCAGTGGCTTGTGCAGCACCAAAGGTGGAAAGAAACTCTGCGCTGCACACTGCAGCCAGTTTGTCCAGACCACCCCCTGCACCCGAGGACACTATGGGAGTTGAGGTAGAGAGCTGTGAGGGTTGCGGACTGTGACTCTGGCTGCATGTCTGTGGTCTGACCCCTGTCCCTGTGGGTGTGCCTGCAGCCCCCTGAGTGTGTGTGCCAGGCGGTGTGCGCTTCGACTTTCGTGGGGGTGTGCTGCTTGTGTCCGTTGGTGTGCGTGATCGTGTCTTCCTGCATGTGCCTTGGACAGGTATGGGAGAGGGGAGTGTGGATGGGGCCAATAGAGGGGGGGATGGACCGCTGCAGGAGGGAAACTGCTGCCGTCCTTGAGTGGTCCATGGACCTCATTATCCGACTTTGGTCAGACATCGTTGCTGACATGCCCTCCATGAACGACATCAACTGGGTTAGGATACGATTGTGGCCATGGAGGACATTCAGCATCGATGTCTGACCAACCTGTATCTGGCGGAGTATGTCCACAGGCTCCGCACTGAGGGCAGCAGGGGAGACAGGGGCAAGGGCTGCGGTGCCGTGGCGGAAGGAGACATGGGGGGCTGCACGGACAGAAGGGACCGGAGCAACTGGGAGGGTGGAGATGGGTCTGGAGGAGGCGGGACAGACACAGTGATACGGCCAGGTGTTGCGGCGTATTCCCCTTCCTCCTGGGAGTCAGAAGCGGATTCATCTGCGTGGTAGGATGTGTCGCCTTCCGACAGGTCCGCAGGCTGACTCCCTTTACCCTCCATGCCACTGGCTCCCTCTGACTCCTCAGCGCTGGTGGCACTGTGGCTGGGTCCCTCCTCCAGGTCCATGCAGCTGTCTCCTCCCGTTTCGGGTGATGATGCTGTGGGCAAGGAGAAGAAACAGAAATGCATCAGTCACCTGTATACATCTGACACATGGGCACAAAATCAATAGGTCACAGTGCAAATCATGCCATGCATCATGAGTAAAAGCATGATAACTCTGCACATCTTTGAGTCTTGTACTGCCCAGTTTGTATAGACACAATGCTACTTGGACACAAGGATACAAAGAACACACCAAGCCACAACTATAATCAGAAATACCCAGAGAAGCTAGTGTTTGTTTACAGGAGAGCAGATCAATACAATGAAGTGATGCCACCTCTTGTTCACCAAGAAAGCAACAGTAGTGGTGCCCCTCAGGGCAAACTAACCCACCTCACTCACCAAGGTGTCACCACACTCAGAGCTCTGCAAGTACATTGGTCAAAAATTACATTCAAATAAATCTTGGTGTCTTGGGACTCACAAAACTTTACACAATCGACATGTATTGAATGTGATAATTTGCCTTTTTGGGAAAAGAACACTTATGTGCCTGCATTAAAGATGTCTCACAAGAAAATGCACACTAAAAACATTTCCACATTCATTGAAAAAGCTGGCACACTTCTAAAGAAAACTCTGTTAGTAACAAATGGCATTGCAGATTGTCCATATACATAGTTCAACGGAGGTTTTGATGTCTTGACACTCATAAGTTTGTATAATCGACTACAAAGGACTTTCAAGACCCCAAGACCACTGTGGGAACATGTATATGGAGATCAAGGCACATCATTTATCACTAACACTGGCCTCTTTGAAAAGGTGCCAGCGTCTTACATGAAAGTGGAAATCTCGTTTTGTGTGCACTACCTTGTGAGACATCTATCATGCAGGCACACTAGTGTCACTTACACAATTTGTCATATTAACACATTCTAAACATGTTCAATTCTTAACAAGTGTTTTGAGTGCCAAGGTACAATCATTTATGTGACACAACCTGAAATATGTCAGTCCCCACATGGGCATCCAATCCCTGATGACACAGTCAACTCAGTCTCAGAACGCACTACAACTTACTTTTAAACAATATCTTGAATCCAGATCTATTAAAATCCTAACCTGGCTGCACGAGTATTTTTTAATCAAAGACACGAGTATTCCTGATCACTACTGCACTAACCAGGGGTACACCTCCGGGTGGAGGCAAGCATGAACACTAACCCTATGATGATGCGGTCACGTGATAAACAGTAGAGCGGAGAATCAAGATATACCGCTACACCTACCATCTGCACGGGAATGAAGGTTTTTTATTGGGACATGGAAAATAGAAAAATGCTAACCCAAGTTATGCAGCAAAAAAGTGATCCATTCCCCCATTTGATTTTTTGGATGTTTATGTAGGAAGCTGGATGGATCACAGTTTTCTTTTTCCCCCCATGTTGATTATTTGTATCACACATGAACTACATCATGCTCTGCATGAGATACACCACCATGTACACCCCCTGGGACTCACTCCAAATCACATTGCATGTCTGTCCCACCATACACAATGCCTGTTGTGACACTCACACAACAGGTGCACAGTCAAAGGTTGTGGACTCAGCACTCACTTCCTCCCCAGGTCTCCCATTCAGCTTGCTGTACTGTGGTAGGAGGCTACCCAGCAGGGCCTGGTTTTCCTCATCAGTGAAGGCTGGGGCCCTCTCCATAGTACGAGACATGAAAGGCCAAAGGATGCAGAGACAGCAGCAGTGTGGTCCGCTCCAATGTTGTGCTGGCAAGTGCTCTCTCAGGGTTTCCTGCAGCCTTAAATCAGTGCTGCTGAGGGGCTTTCAGTTCGAGGAGTACAGAGTGATAGGTCAGATTTGTTTGCATCATACGTTTCCTCCAATCCCTTTAAACATACGGCTCTGACACACATTCACATCGTTTAAAATTTGAGCTTCAGCTCAACAATCATTTTGCTACATTGTATTTTTTGGGCCAACTGACTTTTGCAGGGCACTTATTTGACACACTCAAATCCCAGTATCCATGACACCCAGGATGTGTTCACAAATTGATGCCAACGCAGGGGTACGGTGTGTTTCACATGGTGCGTTTCACACGTTGATGCCAATGCAGGGGTACGGTGCGTTTCACACTCTGATGCCAATGCAGGGGAATGGTTTGCACAAGGATGTCTATCAAGTACTTGTCATTGCATAATTTCATGTGCAGGCCCTAGGTGTGGCAGCCAGTGACATAGCGCAGGGCATCTAATCTTGTTGCACAATCGATGTGTGATGACCTGTGGACACATGTAATGTCTGATGGGGCACTATGTGGCACACATCACCTTGACACTTGTCACATGTGTATCATTAGTCAGATTTTGTAATGCACAGCAACACTGGGATGGCACAGTCATCACTACCAGCACCTGTATCATGATGCCAGGGTCTGGGTGGGGCACTTTGTCAAATGACATGTCACGCTCAGCATGACCCTATGTGACTATGTCAGGTGTGGGTCATGTGTTATATGGAGCTTGGTGTGTGTGTTCCGTAAACTGCATCTGATGTTGGTGCATCTAACATGGGTCTGTGTTGAGATGGGAATGGTTTCACATCTACGGACACCATGCCACATGTGGATTCCCACAGCTGTTGGGTCTGTGTGCATCAGACATCATATTTCCCCAGGCATACATGTCTGCGTCGTGTCAATGGCTGTTTCGTTTTGTTGTCACGTGTAGACCTTAATCGCAATGTGTTTGATATGTACATTTGACATTCCACGTGACCTGTGCGTGTACCTTGCAGTAAGCTGTCTGTATGGGATGACAACATTCAACTGCAGGTACTGTGATGTGTGTCACTCGGGGGATATCTCGTGCTGTTCACTCAGACCGGCCCAGCAGCTCATTTCAGGGCATGCCATGCCGATTTGTCAATCAACAGGTGTATCTGGCTTTTTGTAGGAGTGCCAGCAAGCTGGCATATGTGTCCTGGATGTATTGCACACGCCAGACTCCATAGTGACCTGATGTCTAGTAGCAGTTTTGCATGTCCTATGTAGATTGCCATTGATGTTGGCTGACTGTCAATCTCCATTATTCTCAAATATGTCCTGCAGGGCACCGCCTGTACCAAGGCCATCCCAAACTCGGCTACCATGAGGGAACGTGTCTGCATCCGACGTTACAGATTCACTCAACAGTTGATTCAAGAGTTGACAAACAAGCTGTCACCACATCTCCAACCGCAACACAGGTATCCTACTGTGCAGACCCCCAAGATAAAGGTGATGGCAGCCCTACATTTTTTTGCAACAGGTACGTTTCAATTAACCATAGCTGATGTTAGTGGAATGTCACAGACGATGTTCATCCGTGTCCTGCGTGATGTTTTGGCAGCCATGTTGGAGCACATTGATGAATTCATCAAATTTCCAACTCCTGAGGAGTTGAGAGATGTCAAGAGTTATTTCTATGCCCTAGGAGGGATGCCACATGTCATTGGGTCCATTGATGGGACACATGTGGCTTTGGTGCCACCGCAGGCACAGGAGCAGGCTTATCGCAACCGTAAACATTATCATTCAATAAATGTCCTTGTGGTGTGTCTTGCTAACATGCTGATTTCCCATGTTTTTGCACGTTTTCCAGGATCGGCACACGATGCATTCATCATGAGGCGTAGCAGGGTGCCACAAATAATGCTGCAGCTGCACAACGACCGGGCATGTCTTGTTGGTGGGTAAACTCAGTTTGTCCTGTGTGTTTCAGTATCTTTTTCTCTTACGGCATCTCCTGACCCACTTATTTACATGATGTATCTATGTGGAGTGGTGTGGCTCACTGGTTAGAAGCGGCAGACCTGGAAGCAGAAGAGAGCCCGGGACCAGGGTTCAATTCCCGACGCGGCAGGGTCGTGGACCAGGGCCAGCAGACTCGATAATTCTCGCCTCGGTGCCTACTCTAACCAGGGATCACACTCGGCAAATCTGGGAATTAACTTGCCTCATCTCCACAACGGCCCCCCACATACGCCGGGGATGCCTGGTTTCACCTTGGAGATACCCAGTAGGGACCATCTCACAGGGAAAGCCAGGACGGGTTTCCCAGCGGTCTACAGCGCGGAGATACCCCATGTGGGGTGATTCATGCGCTTTACAAGACATCATTACATTATATTACATGTAGGGGACTCGGGATATCCCAACATGCCACGGCTAATGACACCTCTCCACAACCCAAGAACAGCTGCAGATCAGCGGTACAATGCCCACAGGCAGACCAGGCGAGTGATTGAGAGAACATTTGGCCTCCTGAAGAGCTGATTCCGGTGCCTCGATAAGACCGGCGGATCTCTCCCATATGCACCAGACAAGGTCTGTAAGATCTTCATAGTGTGCTGCATGCTGCACAACATGGCAGTTGAGAAGGCAGTGTTACTCATCCTGGATCCTGAGGAGCAGGAACATCCACCCATTGAGGATCAAGGGCTTGGTCACGATGCAAGTGATGAGGATGATATCCAGAGTCAGCTCATACGCAACTTCTTCTCATAATTGTGAGTTACTGGGTTTGAGTGAGCAAGCTTGCAGCATTGAGTGGCATGTGTTGCAATGTGTGTGTCCAGCTGACTGTATGCAAAGTGACTTTGATGTGTGTTCTGATGTGTCACTCGAGTGCTGATGTCAGGTCACACAGTAATGCGCAATGACTTTCTTTGAGATTTGCATGTGTCCTACATTGTTCATGTTTCGTAACTGCCCTTGTCTATTGCAACGATTTTTAAAGGTGAGCTCTTGTGTGTCTCTCATTCCCAGGTTGCTATGCCTGTTGTCTGCTCGTGTCATCTTTGCCCTCCTACTGTTTCTCATGATGATTGCAACGTGGGCTGAATCGGCGTTCCATGCACAGACATGTGTATATGTCAGTTCGGGTAAGAGATCCAAACAGGCTTTTTGTTGTTGGTATGCTTTGGGAATGTGTGGGAACTGTTTCTGTGCATGTTGTAGTACCATGCATACATGTATCACCATGGATCAAATTACATGTTGCACCGACCCATGACATGACAATCCCCCTTCTTGACAGTCATCTGTATTGGAGTGTGGACTCTGGTGAAGGCATCAATGTGTGTAAACCTTGCCCCTAAAACATTGCGGATGCCACGGGTTGACATTGTGTGGGACATAACAACAACAGGCTCTATGGGGAATTGCAGCCTCTCTGTGTGCAGCAGGATGTGTTTGGCTCATCCACTTAATCATGTGTGCCAGTACAATTGGATTTCCAACATCCATGTTGTGTAGGTTTAGGCCAGGGTATGTCCCACATGTTCTGTCAACTGTCCTGTGAGTCTGGTCGTATGGATGCATTGCCCTTTGTGCCAGCATGTCATGTCACTGTCACGTCGCTTCCTCAGGGTCAATGGAGAACACTAAGGTGCAAGCCTTCTTGATAAGTGGATGAGAAATTTCATTTTCCAGAAAGCCAAGAACTTTGCGCTGATGAAGTCAGAACGTTGTTTGTAAGTGAATGTAAACGCCTCCGTGGCACCAGTCGTGTGCTGTTAATTCCAGGATTCTCTTGTGGTGTGCTGCATATCCTGGTCACGGTAGGAGTGCATTTCCGCCATCGCTCATCATTACTCTCTGTTGAGTTCCAGCCCAGCAGCTTGTCATGTTTGGCATTTCAAAGCCCAGTTGGACGAGCTGTTGACTGGCTCTTGTGGGGCTTCCTTGTGTTTAACTTATTCCCTCCCTCGTTGGACAAGCTTCTTAAGGCTCTTGCGGGGGCTGTGTCATTTTCCTTCTTAACCATCACTGATTCCCTGGGGGAACTACTGATTGTTGGCTTTGTGTGAGACGCGCAGCATCGCATTTGAATATCTGTTTATTGGACTTTATTCATACACTGTGAATTTCTTGATTACCGCATGCCTTTAATTTTGTTGAAGCAGCCTGCAGAGTGTTATACCCCCTCATATCGCTGCAATACTCTCTTACCTTTTATGTTTCTCCTGTGATCCATGTGCTAGTTGCACAATCCTTGGAACAGGATCATAGTATTGGCCATTTCTTTTGCAACTCGAACATTATCTTTGGTGTGTTATGGTGTTTCAACAACTTTACATGTGCTATGAATTCATGTGGATTGTTCATCTCGGTTTTCACAGCAGGGGCTTGTAGAGCACGTCCGGAAGAAAGCTCCAATTCCCATGGTATGAGGCTCTTCTGACTTTTTTGGGTATGTTGCTAACTGCTGGATAAGTACATGGAAACATATGGAACTGCTTTCTTTGTAAGTGTGTAGTAATGTCCTTGTTTGATCATCATATCCACTACCACTTTTCATTACTGTGATCCCAACTAGGATACAGTGGCTGTTCTTTTCCTTTACAGGTATTACTGTTACAGTATAGGTCCTGAGGTATTTTGTGATTCAGTGACAAGAAGTGTAGAATCCTTATGCTTGTTTACCTTTGTTTCAGATCTCCCTCCCTGCTGTTCCCTTCCTTTCCTTCCCTCGCCTGATCACCCTTTTGAGTCTGTCATTTCTACTCAGACCAAGGGGCTATCGGGAGATAGGGCCCTTTGAGCATCACATGTTTCTGAGGATTTAAGGCCCTGACAGTCACAGGCAGTCCTGTGCACATTGGATCACCAGCAGTACAGGTAGACTTATTACATGGCTGTTAATTTTCACAGACCAATGGCACTGGTCATGGACATTGGCTCATGCAGCATACTTGATCCGTTTGTATAGTAAATGTGTTCACCACAGTACAATGTGCCTCATCTCTGTCACCGCAGGTCTCTTGCCACTTTGCATGCGTTACCTATGGCATAATTGTCAAAGATAGTGCATATGGGAGTATGTGTACTTTGGTAACATGCATGCAGTTCTTCATGGCTAATAATCCCTATTGTGCATGAAGTGCTTGGTTGTGTATGTATTATTTGAGCTGCTGACGATGTGTGTCCTGTGCGCAGCTTGGCCTTTTGCAGCCTGATCCTGTGCCCGTCGTCTTTGGTTATTGTTCATCCTTTTTCTTTGAGTGACCCATGAGTGACCAGACACTCCTTCCTTTCCATACACCTGTTACACTGTGGATTTCTAACCTCCTTGTCCTTGTGTGCTAGTTTTTCACCCCTGCCACCATCAGGTGTTCATGCATTCCTGCTGCTGCCTCCCCTGTGGCACTGCCGCAACGAGGGCCCTGATTCTGCAACACACACGCTTCTCAGATGCTCTTGCCTCCCTCCATCCATTCTTGATGCAGAAATCAGCTTGTCTGTGACTCTGTTGCACCTACGCCGTGACAAAGGCAGCACTGTCAGCGCCTGCAACATGCACAGTGCAAGACCCTCTGGTGCTTGCATGACCCACGTAACACAACATCATGCACCAGCCACCCTCCAAGCAATTATCACCAGACAATCAACAACCTGCTGTCAGCCAATCCCTAAGCACACACACAACAGCTTTGCATGCTGGGTGTGTAACTCCTACTGCCTACACAACGCTGCCCCGCCTACCAGACCATGTCCGTACAACCAAGTCATGTGCCTCCTACTCCACACCCGCTCCGTCCACCAGCGCGCCATTGGACTCTGTTACCTCCTTAACACAACGGCCCCACAGATCACCTTCATTACAGTAACCTGGTTGAACACATCCTCAGCACATAACTTCAACATTGCCATCACAGACGGATACAAGATGTCCCGCAGGGACCACACCATCAATCCAGGAGGATGAATTGCCATTCATTCATTCATAAGTACACCCTCAGAGTCACATACAACACCAAGGACACACTCAGCATTGTCAAGCACCTGCACTTCAGGTTTCACACCAACCCCCTGACCACCCTCAGACTAACAGTCATCTACAGGCCTCCACCCAAAATTCCGCTAAAGCCATCAACAAATACATCAGCATGTAGGCCCTCACCTCCACAGACTGCATGTGGCTGGGGGACAGCAACTTCTGGCTGGAGGACAACCACACCCCCATCCTTCTTTGGTACATCAACATTTGCATCCAGTTGTCCGACAGGCAACACACTCCGCTACAGATCCCCCAAAGATGATTGATCTAAGTCACCAGAGACAAGTTGTGTGACACTCTCGGCCAGGACACTCCAATCAACGCCACCGCCAACAACCTCACACACTGGATCAGAGACTGATCCAACACTCTTGCCACATTGGCAGACTTTCCTGTGAAGCACAGCAACATTTAAGCCAACTGGGACAAGGCAGACATACTGGACTCATACAGATCTAGCCGGACTCTCGTGCAGACCTTGCAAAACAAACAACCATCAGTTACCTTTCAGCCCTGAAACCCGCCACACACAGACATCACCATATCATCTGCATGGACAAGGGGACATCCTTCAGATAGAGCCTAGACACCAACACACACAACATCAAGGAGCTCATCAGCATCGTGAGTGGACTATGTAACCCTAGCTCTCCATCCAAAAGACATCCCACCCTCGCAAGGCCAGGGGAATCCCTGGCAACATTTTACTACTGCAAGCTCATGTACATACACAACAGCCTCGCCGCACAGAGGCAGACAGCGCAATTATCCACGGGACATACACCCCCTCAGGTCCTGGACTCCCATCAGCAGCAAATACACCACCTGGCTCATGTACACCATCCACTCCGGCTCTCCATTCGGACCCTTCCCACACAACATCTCTATCACAGCATACCCCATCCTTGAAGCCCACCTTCGGCACAGCATGGATGTCTTCTTTGAGTACGCCACATTCCATGGTAGCTGGAGGCATGCAGAGACCCAGGGCCTTCTTGAACAACGGACGCCAATACCGCAGGATCTCCCGGAACGTCACCCTGCTTCTCTACCCGGCAAATGTCATCTCGAAGACAGTCAACGAGCAACTGATCAACTCCCTGTAAGCAAACACCTCCAGGCACCCCGCCCCAGACCATCTTCCAAAGTAATCAGACCATTGCAACTGGCCTCATTGCTACCACCAATGACATTTTGGACCCTGATCAACATTGCTGAGACCACCACCCTCACCCCCTTGACCTCTCAACAGTATTCTACACCATGTGCTACCACATCGTCAGATCACACATCTACAACACTGGGATCCAGAGGAGGGCCAAGGATTAAATCACCAAGTACCTCACCAGCAAGGCCCAGGGATTCAACCTCCCCCTTCAGCACGTAGTGCACTGGGCTCATCTGGCCCATTCCCCAGGGCTCATCTCTCAGCGTGACGATCTTCAATGTCTCCATGACCCCCCTCTCCACCATCACATGCGCACACGACCTCATAATCATGTCCTATGCCATTGACACACAGCTGCTCCTCACCCTCACCAAAGACCCAGCCACTCACAGATCCAACCTTCAAGAAGGCATGAGGTCCGTTGACAAATGGATGAACATCAGCCACCTGAGGCTGGACTTGGACAAGACTGAGGTCATCACCTGAGGATTGTCCCTTTACGGCTGGGACAACTCCTTGTGTCACACCGGCCTGGGCAGCACACCAGCACCCAGTGGCCACGCACGCAAGCTGCTGCATCGTAGACTCCTCGCTCACAATAACCATGCAACTCAGCACCATCTCTACCTCATGCTGCAACAGCCTCCGCATGCTGCAAATGATCCTCAGATAGATCCACTCCTAGGCAAGACAGACAGTCACCCAGGTCCACAACACCAGCCGGCTCAACTACGGCAACACCCTCTATGCAGGAACAACAGCCAGACTCCAGGAGGACTTGTACACATCCAGGGTGCATCGGCACACCTCATCCTCAACATCCCCTGCCACAGCCACATGACCGTCCACCTGAGATACCTACAATAGGCTCACTGTCAACTGCAGATTCACCTTCAGACTCCTCAGCCACACTCAGGAGGCACTCCACAACCCCAGACCCAAATATTTGCATGGAAGTCTCTCATCCAACACCCCAATGCCCCAACTCCGTCCAGCCAACCTTGCCCTGGCCAACATACATCAAATCTACAGAACAACTGCATGCAGGAGATAGTTCTCAACCTCACCAAACAGACCTGGGACTCCCTCCCCGGGCACCTCCACATGACCCGTGACCTCTATGCCTTCATGATGCTCTTCCAAACCGGTCTGTCCGCGCAATATGGCAAGCCCTCTCCCTCAGCAGCTTGAAACCATCACGGGTGAGTATTGCACTCCATGTATGTATTTGATGATACATTGTGACCTACATGTGTCCTCGACCGGACTCAGATCCCAGTGTATGGATGGCTTGAGTTTGTTCCACACTCAGGCATACTTTGACATATCCCTACACGTATGTTGTAGACTCATGCTAAATGACTGCAACATCAAGTTCACTTGTGAGTGTTTTGTTTATTTCTCAGTCAGGTGCAGGAATTGTGAGTAAGTGATAGGTGCTGTACAAAAATGCCGGGAATCCAAAGTTCACAGAGGGAGATGTGATGCCTTGTAGTTGGAGTCACCAGAGTCCAGACCACAGTGCTTGGCATCATTGTTCAGACTGCAACCAGCAAGTCCATGTGGTTGAGTAGGACAGTCATTGAGGTGATACTGTTGCACACAAAGTCCAGGTGCCAGACCAGGTGACCTGGGAGATACGCATGGCCAGCTGCCTCTCACTGTCCTTTCCGTGGACGACCCACCTTCCTTGGGGGACTCTCATATGTAGGCCTTGACGATGCATGGGACGCTCCGTTGGATGATTCCTCCTCCTCCTCCCTTCCTGTGCCTGGTGGCGGTCTTCAACTCGAGGTGTCTGGCCTGGTGACACAGGGAGGGTGCTCCATGTTGTCAGTGATCCAACGGAGTGAATGGCTTATGTCCCGTTGTAAGGCCAGGAGCTCAGCCAGTCTTGCCTCCATCCGTCCTTGGTGTTCTTGTTGAATGGCGTGTTGCTCGGCCTGCAGGTTTTTTTATCTCTGTGAGGGTCCCCACTACCTGGCTATTCTCCCTGGTGTCCCGCTGGTATGCATCCATGATGTTGCGGAGTTCAGACATACCAGGCCCTGCAGCTGGCTGGTCAGGTTCTCGCCTCCGCCTGGTGCCACTCCCACCACCCCTGCCCACACAAGCCTGGCCTGCCGTTGTGGGCACATCAGGTCGACGGGAACCCTGAGTGATGGCAATGGTGGTGTTGTTTGCCACCTCCTGGGTGCACGCCGAACCTTGTCCCTCATTGTCAGACTGGCTCAGTTGTTCAATGTGGGCAGGGCTCTGAGATGTCTGCTGGGATCTGGCGGGAATGGTGGTGGTGGCTGGCGCAGATATCACTGATCCAGGTGCTGCAGGGGTTGGGGCACCAGAGGTGCCAGGTCGGTCGGGGTCATCCGTGGAGTGGTGAGAGGCGTCGCTGTCGGTGGGTTCAGGGTCCTGCTGAGCCTGGGACTGTGAATCATCTCCCCCATTGTTGGGGGTAGGTTCCACACGTTGCCCTGTGGGTGTGAGAAACAGACAATGTTAAGGCCATTTAATGCAACATCCATTTTTCATACACATTGTAGTTGGAACTGTTCCACCTGGTAGTTGTCCATGCTTTGGATTGTACTCAGTGTTCACTTGTGGATGGGTAAGTTGTGGGGTCAGATTGATATGTGCTCCAGATTCATTGACATGTGGGGGCATATTTACAATAACTGGCACAGCCCTGCATATCAGCAGGGATTCACCAGTCATTGTGCACCACAGCTATGCCAGTACATATGCAACATATTCACATTGTGGAGCACCATGGTGGAAAAACGGCACAGCTGCGTCACAAATCTGTGCCGTATAAGTAGCGCATTGCTGGAGTTGCGTCTCCAGCGCAACGCAGCTCCAGCAAAGGTCTGTGGGGCCCTATCTGCACGATGCTGCTTCAATCCTTACACCTGCATCATGCATGCACAGGGTTTTGACGCGGCATGTGCTTAAAAGTGAGAGTGAAATCTTGTAGATTTCACATAGTCACTTTTGGGAGGCGCGGCTGCGCCATAATGCCCACCCCTCCCCCCTGTACCAGAACACCTACTTCTGGTGCAGGGCTTTAGAACGTGACACATCTCCCAGATGTGTCACCTTGTAAATACCCAGCACCACTGCTGTGTCACAAAGGTGACGCAACAGCGGTGTGAAAGAAGCACAAGGGGCTTTAGAATCTGCACCGTGCATTTGTTACTTCGATGCTTCATCAGATCTGAATTGGTTTTGTTGTGTTACATGACCATTGTGACAGTGGGGCACTCCATTGCCTGTCCCAGGAGGGTATGTTTGTTTAAGGGGTGTGTGTGACAGGTCGTGCTGGTAGTTGGAGTCTGAGTTGGCACTGGGCCACCCTCGTGGTGTGGCTGTCCCCCCATGGAGCATGCTGCCATGACAGTTGTTGTGAGTTACTGTCCAAGATATCGGACCTTGTTGTCCTGGTGTTTGTGTTTGTACTGGTCACAAGAGGCCATTGTGCTGCCTACACCAGGACCCAGTGTCAGCTATCTTGTCAGTACTTTCCCACTCCCTGTGCATTGAGCATGGTGCATGGGTATGTACCTGGGCCATATGGGATGAGGGCAATTGTGCATGGGCGTCCACAGACATGTATCTAGGGGTGGGCAGACTTTTAAGTTCATCACCATCCCCCTTGCACCCTTCTCACCCTCCCCCTTGCAGCCTTCTTGCCCTCTGCCTTGCAGCCTTCTTGCCCTCTGCCTTGCAGCCTTCTCGCCCTCTGCCTTGCACCCTTCTCCCCTCCCACTTGCATCCTTCTCGCACTCTGCTTGCAGCCTTCTCCCCCCCCTTCTCCCCACAATTCCGTAAACACCTCAAGACCTATTTGTTCACGAAGTCTTTTGAATAATACTCCTTCAGCTCTCCCAGCCTTTTAGCCCCGGATCCTGTTAGATTTAGCGCCAAGAAACCGCTGGTATACGTGCGCTCTACAAGTAATTTTAAACTCAAACTCAAACTCTGCCTTACAGCCTTCTCGCCCTCCCCCTTGCAGCCTTCTCACCCTCCCACTTGCATCCTTCTCGCCTTCTGCCTTGCACCCTTCTCCCCTCCCACTTGCATCCTTCTCACCCTCTACCTTGCACCCTTCTCCCCTCTGCCTTGCAGTCTTCTCCCCTCTGCCTTGCAGCCTTCTCGCCCCCTGCCTTGCAGCCTTCTCGCCCCCTGCCTTGCAGCCGTCTCGCCCCCTGCCTTGCAGCCTTCTCGCCCTCTGCCTTGCAGCCTTCTCGCCCTCTGCCTTGCATCCGTCTCGCCTCCTGCCTTGCACCCTTCTCACCCTCTCCTTTGCACCCTTCTCGCCCTCCCTCTTGCATCCTTCTTGCCCCCTGCCTTGCACCCTTCTCTCCTCTGCCTTGCAATCTTCTCGCCCCCGCCTTGCACCCTTCTCGCCCTCTGCCTTGCACCCTTCTCGCCACTACCTTGCACCCTTCCCACCCAATGGAGGGGGCTGCCCCCTGGAACAATGGCACCATTTCAAAAGCATGATGGACTAGGGCCGGCCCTGACTGGGCCCAGACCAGACGCATTGGCCATCGGGGCGCAAGAGCACCCTTGCCCCCCCCCCTGGCAGACGTCCATGCAATTGGGTCTGATTTTGAGTCCCACAATGCATTTTGTGACACCCACCCTCCCAGCATACTGGACATCCATTTTTTGGTCTATGCTTCCTGCAGCATGGGACATAGCATGACCTTGCTTTCTCAATGAGGCATACACGTTAGTGGCATTAGCGTTGTTTTTGCATGTAGTTGTGGGCGGTGGGCACTGGGGGGCTTGGTGTGGGCATTTTTTGCACTTGGGCTGTGGATGCCATTAAACCCATGTTACATGCCTTGTTTGTGTACTCACCAGGTTCTACGACTCCTTCAATTCCTTGTACTCCCACCGGTGGTAGCAGGGCCATGACCTTCTTCTCCCAGGGATGGTACTGTACTGGTCTGCGGGGACCACCACCTCCAGTGATCTGGCTCTGGGTGGACTCCTCGTCCACCTTCCACTTGATCATCCTCCGCAGATCGTACCACCTGGCCTGGCACTCCTTCCTGGTACGTCTGATGGTTGCAACAGCATTCACCCTATTGACTATCCTCTCCCACAGGCGTGTTTTCTCAGCTATGCTGGTCCGTCTGACCGACCGATGCCCCAAAGAGCTGTGGCTTGACTCTGATGACTTCATCTACAAGGATCTCCGTCTCCTCCTTTAGGAACTTTGGATTCTTCTGTGCGGACATGGTGTGGGGTGACTGTGTGTATGGATGTGGGTGTGTGGGTCTGAATGTGAATGGGGGTGTGGGTCTGAATTTGATTGGGGGTATGTGCCAAGGTGGATGTGTGCAGTTGGTGGTGTGTTGTCTGTGTCTCTTGCTAATGGTGTATGTTGCAAAGGATCAGGTTTGCGTGTGTGGTCCCTTTTTATTGGTCCATTTATGAGTGGGGCTTAGTTTGAATTTTTGGTAGGTGTGTTATAAGGGGTGGTTCTGAGGTAGGCCCTCTGTTTGCCTGTTTGGATCTGGCCAGGACATTCATTTCCATGGTTTGTACACTGGAGACGTGTTTTGTGGTGTTGTGTGAGTCGTTTTCTGCCTCCTTGTGCTGATTTTAGGGGTTTGCGTGCGCTTCGTTCAGTGTGGGTTCGATTCGTATTTGCGGCT
Organism: Lissotriton vulgaris; assembly: GCF_964263255.1. Taxonomy (NCBI): domain Eukaryota; kingdom Metazoa; phylum Chordata; class Amphibia; order Caudata; family Salamandridae; genus Lissotriton; species Lissotriton vulgaris. The sequence continues at coordinate 690,749 of NW_028250684.1, forward strand.
CGCTCATACGCGACGTTTTTACGGGGTTCACATGTGCTTCGTATTTGCTTTTGTGGTTCGCTCATACGCGATGTTTTTATGGGGTTCGCGTGCGTTTCGTATTTGCTTTTGTGGTTCGCTCATACGCAACGTTTTACGGGGTTCGCGTGCGCTTCGTATTTGCTTTTGTGGTTCGCTCATACGCAACGTTTTTACGGGGTTCGCGTGCACTCCGTATTTGCTTTTGTGGCTCGCTCATATGCAACGTTTTTACGGGGTTCGTATGCACTTCGTTCAGTGTGGGTTCGTAGTTTACTGTACGAATCGCAGATCATACGCAATGTTTTCCGTACAAATCGCATTCTGGTTCCGGATCGTACTTGTCGGGTCGTACAGCATGTTTACAATTTGTATGGTTCACCGTGAGCGTCCGTATCATACGGATTTTCCCTTGCTTTTTCGTAAGGTTCGCACAGATTTGGACGTATTTTTTTCATACGGATTGTACTACGCAATTCAGACGGATTTGTACAATTCGTACGGAAACGGCAATAATTACGAATCGTCGTACGGATTTGTTTCCCGAATTGGAATCGACCCCTTTATGTCTGTAGAGCCTGCACCATCTCAAAACTACACCCCTATTTCAATGCACTACATTATTGGCCTGTTGCTAGGGTTGCCATATGGCCAGGTTTAGAGCTGCATAAATGGACTCTAATGTCCCTGCTGGCACGACATTAGAAAAGTTACCTACATCTGGTATTCTTTCTCTTCATCAGTACATAGTTTACACAGTAAATTTCCTTTTTTTTTTCCTAGAGTTTTATATAGCGCGAACTCCACCCGAAGATATCCGGTATCAGAGCGCTTTACATGAGCACCAGTTTCATTATAGATGGACACCTTTATTTTCTGTTACGCACGGGGAGATTAAGTGATTTGCCCAGTATAACAGGATGCGGAGCGTCTTTGCCGAGACTTGAACCCGGATCCTCAGCTGCTAGGTGGACCGCTCTAGCAGTGGATCACTGACAAAATATCGAAGGGGAAAAAAAAAATAAAAAAAATAAAAATAAAAAAACGACCTACAAAAATATCAGAGCGATAATATTGATGTCAAGAATATCGACATCCTATCTACATCATGGTAAGTATACAAATATCGGAAAAAAATATTGATGTCAAAAATGACGTTATAAAAAAATATTGTTTTTTTTAATTGAAAAAAATATGTAAAATAAACTAAATAATTCTCATAAATATGATAAACATAGTAACAAATAGTATATAATGTTTAAAATTAGTAATATATATATATTTGTAACTTATTAAAACATTAATTAAACTGATACATATAACATAATATATATACTTACTTAATAATCAGTTTTAATAATTATTTTAATAACTTATAAATAATTTTAAACATTAATTTTATACTACATTAGCCAAAATAAGACAAAAAATATTAAATAGCAGAGGGAATAAAACTATTATTCCAACTCCCAAAAAAAAAACTGTACGAAAAATGTTGGATAGCGAAAGGGCAAAAATTACGATTCCCACTCCAGAGAGTGCAACAGTAAGGGAAGTGTTGGATAGCGTAGGGGTAAAAATTACTATTCCAACACCAGAGAGTGCAACAGTAGGGAAAGTGTTGGACAGCGTAGGGGTAAAAATTACTATTCCAACTCCATATAGTGCAACAGTAGGGAAAGTGTTGGATAGCGTAGGGGTAAAAATTACTATTCCCACTCCAGAGAATGCAGCAGTAGGGAAAGTGATGGATAGCGTAAGGGTAAAAATTACTATTTCCACTCCAAAGAGTGCAACAGCAGGGAAAGTGTTGAATAGCGTAGGGGTAAAAATTACTATTCCAACTCCAGAGAGTGCAATAGTAGGGAAAGTGTTGGATAGCGTAGGGGTAAAAACTACTATTCCAACTCCATAGAGTGCAACAGTAGGGAAAGTGTTGGATAGCGTAGAAGTTAAAAATAACATACTTAGAAATAAATTAGTTTTAAAATAATTATAAAATTAATTATTAAATAAATCCAAACTATTTACAAATACCAATAAATAATTATTAAAAACATACTTACCAATGAATAATTAACTAATAAATTAATAATCAATACCAATTAATATTAATGAATAACTATTACAAATTAATAAATATTGAATAACATACTTTTTATAACAAAACCATTCATTATAAAAAAGTAATTACCAATTAACATATAGTGAACAATTAAATAATTGTGTATTCCAAAAATATTATTAAACATTAGTTACCAATTAATAATGATGTATTAGTAAATTAATTAAAAAGAGCAATAAATAATATTTCGTAATATTTAATTACCAATTAATGATTAAACAATAAAATAATTTTCATAACCAAAAATTATACGTTTAAATAATTACCAATTAATAATTAATGTCTAATAAATCAATCAATACCCAACAATAAATTCAATAATTACTTAATTAGATATCAATTACTTTACAAACTATTCCCCTATAAACGCACAACACACTCCAACATTAAAATAATAAACTTAACATAATTATCGATTAATCAATTAATAAGAATGAATTACCAATTAATACAAATTAATTACCAATTAATTTATTAACAATGATATAAAATTAATACCAATTGGTGAAAATAAATTACTTAATTACATTTAAATTACTTACCACCCTATTCCCCTATAAACCCATAGCCTGCTACGGTACTAAAATACAAAATTAACTTAAAATAACATTAACATATAAAAATTGTATACATATATTTTAAAACCAGTAGAACACTTAAACGAAATATAACACATACATATTAAATACATAATAAAATATATAACAATCATATACATATCGCTATTAGTAACCGATATTAGTAGCATCAATATTATTAACATCGATATTTTTGAAATCGATATTACTAACTTCGATATTACTTACATCGATATAAAAAAAAAATCTAAAAAAAAATCGATATTACTTACCTTAGGGTCGATATTCTGTCGATCGATATTCTTAACATCGATATTATCACCTCAATATTATTGTAGTTCAATATTTTATTTTGGCTATTTTGGCTGCTCACCATCCTCTCCCTCAATATAAATGTTAGAATGCACTTTACAATGTGTTCTTCAGCTACCCTAATGACCCAATAGATAATTTAAGAAAAATAAAGACAGAGAGGCCATGTTACAATAAATACAGACATTTCCAAAATCTTTAAATAGTGAACTGATGGCCGGTGTTTCTCACTAGAAAAGGTGGCAGCCCAAAACCATACTATGCCGTTACTGGGGACAACACACAGCTCTTACAACCCCTCTTAACTCGAAAATAATAGTTTTGACCCTTTTCCCCTGGGGTGGTGCTTGATTCTCCATGCCAGATGATATGGGAGCATTCATAAACAAGCATTGGCATAGCCATTAGGTCTCGCCTTTGGGACCTTATAAGTGTTTAGCCATGCAACAGTGGATGTTGTTGCACCAAGGATATTGTGCTGGATAACTAAACACTTATAAGGTCCCAAAGGCGAGACCTATTGGCTATGTCAATGCTTGTTATTTCATGCGGCAGGCAGCAGCACACAACTGTTGTGTACTGCATACTTTGAACTGACTGATCTGTAGGTGTCTGAGTTTAAATTAGGGATCGATGTTGAAATATGGCATGGTTTAGATCGCTGAAGCGGAGGCAGAATGCAGTGTGAGATTCTCACAGTGCCTGTCAGCAGGTCATAGAGGCGAGCAGACTGCAGGCACATCCAATCTGTGACCTTTCTGTAGGCACACGGAGTGACAGTCGCAAACATGCCTATGGTAATAGTGGGAAAATATGAGATATGTAGATGGAGGATTTAAGAAGGATGTGGGAAGAAAAATGGCAAAAGCATCTTGAGTGAGAGACTGCGGAGGATAGTGGAGAACAAGAGTGCCTGAGCCACCCTGAAAGGCCACTACCCACTGTCCCACAGATCTTAGTAAGGTATAATTCACACTTATATTTGCCTAATTGTAACATTCGAATTATTCGAAACAAAGTTGTTCTTCCTTTATTTGATGCAGCTAACAAGCATTGACAACACTAATAGGTAGCTTTGGTGTAGATATGCAAGTTTGTTGATGTGTGACCTGTCTGGATGCGATAAAAAAACTCAGAAGCATTTAGACACTGGTCAGGCGGCATGCTATGTAATGCACACTATGTTAGTTTACATGTTTTTAAGCCAAAACTCTTGGGAAGGGTTCCTAGCTTGTGTTTCTATGACCACGCCCCATTTAGAGGTTTCTCACGGTAACCAACTTGAACACTGTTTTCCTCCCACTTAAAGCACTTGGGGGCGACATACCCACAGCCCTTCTAAGATAGACCCAGTTACAACCCTTTTAAGAAGACTAAAGTTACCCACAGCCCTACTGGGAGAGACTCAGAGTTAGTCCTTCTAAAAGTGACACAAGTTACTTACAGTCCTCCTAAGTGGGGCACAGAGTTACCCATAGCCCTTCTGGGAGGGACACACCCCATGTGGCAACCCCCTTTTGTGGGAACACAATCGGCAGTCCTTTTGAGGGGATACGGCTGCCCGGGCTACAGCCTTTCAGGAAGAGTCACCTCTGACCCACGACCGAGACGAGGCAAAGGGGTGGGCTCGATTCTTTGCAGATAAGTAAGGGCAGACAACTCACTATTGTGTGAAAATGCTGTCTCTGTGCGACTGGCATTTTATGTTGGCCAATTACTGAGCAGGAAATCCGGGTGCTCCCAATACAAATGACTTTGATGTCGATTTACAGCTTACTGGTCAGAAAGTATGAGTGGGGTTGGGGAAGGTAATTTAAAGATATCTGTCTCTTGAGTTGAAGTTGGTGTCCCTAGGACAAATTGTGACGGGCGTGAAAGGTGGGCCGGTTCTTGAGGGGATGGGAGGGCCTAGACACGGACCGGTAGAGTGGCCACCGTGGGCCAAGATAATGTGTCTGAGAGGGGGCGAGTGGGGTGGTGGTCCCAGTGCAGACTAAAAGGACCTCCTGGTTTGTCAAGTGTCACGTATTTTGTGTAACCCCCATCTCGGATCCCGCCGATTCTTGGGTATTGTAGCAGCAAATGGCCTCATTGGATTGATGCAGAATTCCCAAGCGAGTGGCTGTGGACTCGCTTGTACCTCAGCCGGAGCCTGGACTATGCGACAGTTCCCGCCCCAGCCCATCAGACATTTAAGAGGCACCGGCCTAGTCCTCAGTGACCGGGTCCATGATTCACTGGGGGTCTTGTTCGTGTCTCTCCGGGCTCCCTTTACCAGCTCATTTACACATTGGCAGAGCGTGGGGCGAGTCATTCGACAGGTTGGGTGTCAGAGCACCCTCTTCTGGCGGGACACCGTGACATCAGTCCTGGGCTGTCGTTTTTCAAATCACTCCATTCCGGGGATTGTAGCTGTTTGCTTCAGTTGAAACAATTACTCCACCATCCCTAATAAGGCAATTTTTAAAAGGAAATCCCAGACCAAAAAAACAGTTTCCTGCCGAAGTGGTGTAGAACTTCCTGGCAACCTTGTCTTTGCTGTAAAATGTTACCCCTGCAAATACCTAAAAAAATCTTTGAGCATATTTATTTCCATTCTAACAACTCTTGAGTGGCGCCATTGCAACTGTGGGCACAGAACCCTAACATGTATAGTGCTTCTCGTTAAAAAAAACAAGTGCACGTGCCTCGCGCTGGCAGCAGTGAGGAGGGGGCTTGCGCGATTCCCTTGCGGGAGCAAGCCAGCGGTATCATGTGTTTGTAAGTTAATTACAAACATATGGGGGCCGATTCCGATTCGGGAAACTAATCTGTACGACGATTCGTATCCGTAGCCCTTTCCGTACAAATCGTAAAAATCCGTCCGAATCGCGTAGTACGATCCGTAGGAAAAAAAAAATGTCTGAATCCATGCGAGCAGTACGAAAAGCAAGGGAAAACCAGTACGAAACAGGCCCTGAAAGTGAACCGTATGAATCATAAACATGCTGTATGACCCGACAAGTACGATCCGTACCAGGGAATGTGAACGCGATTCGTACGGAAAACGTTGCATACGAGTGATTCGTACGGAGAGCCACACAATAACATACGCACAGTACCCCTATGCACCGTACCCCTATGCTCTGTACCCCCTAGAATCATGGGGCGTGTACGCACCGTATCCCTAGGCACCGTACCCCTAGGCACTGTACCCCTAGGCACCGTACCCCTGCGCACAGTACCCCTACACACGGTACCCCTACACACCGTACCCCTATGCACCGTACCCCTGCAGTCATGGGAGGTCTATTTTGTAAACAGTTCGAGTCGAAATCTGCTTTTCTGGACGTTTTGAGCTCCCGTAGAAAAAGAGTCATACGGAGTGTTAAACAGAATCGCACTTGCTGGGTCGGAAAATGCTGCTTTGATCCGTACGGACGTTGCGTACTGCATGTTCCGAGTTAGATTCGTACGTATTTTCCAGTCGTATGGTCTTTCGTACGATTTGTACGGAGATCTGCTTTGGGTCCGAATCGTACTTCATCGTACGTACGGGTATGTTTAAGGGTACGATTCATACAGGAAATATGCTCCGTACGGCTATTCGTAGGGGATTTTACCGAATCAGAATCGGCCCCATAGTGTCAAGCTCACTCCGCAAGGGAATCGCCAAACGTGCACGCATTGCCATTGAAGGCAATGGAACGCTTGCACGTTTTTGGCTGAAAAAGGGAACCGATGGCTAAAGGTCTCTTTCCAACACAGCACATACGCGCTGCGTAGGCGAGACCTAATAAAGAGTCTTCCAACACGTGTGTTGCACATTACCCATGTCCTCTGCTGTTAACAACACTAGACAAACTTTACATCTCTTGTTATTTCAGCACTGAGACTAGGGCTGCCACCTGGACACTTTTTTATAACAGCATGACCAGCATTTTAATGTCCGTGCCAATACAAAATGTAGGAAAACTACTTAAAAACTGTCTTTTTTACTTATCAGTCCATACTTTTTTGAGTAAATATCAAAAGATTTTACAGTTCTAATTAAGACTCAGTTCCAGGACTTTGCAGAATGTTAAAACATGAAGAGATTGCTGGTATTTTTCTCGGTGAAGAGGTGGTAACACTGAATGAGACCAAAACACATAATTTGTTTAGTGTACCCCAAATAAATCTTGCAGCACCGCTCATATATCAGCACACAGGCCATGTACGCACCTCAAACCAAACCTACCACTGTAGGAGAGTAGGGTCTGCTATCCTATGGTCACCCCAATTTTTGCTTTTTGCTTCACTGGTTTTCGACTTACTGAGGCTGTGGGCCTGCTAATCAGACCCCCAGCCCGCTGTTCTCTCTCTAAATTCGTAATACATGTGCTATAGGTACATACCACCATTGGAAATGGACTCCTTGTCAGCCCCTGTACCATGCACTATAGGTGCTCAGGGCATAGGTGCCACCAAGGCCTACCAGGGGCTGCAGCATATCTTTTGCCACCCCTGGCTGGTTCTTAAATTGACACAAGTGGCTGATCACTCAGCTGGGGCAAGTGGGGGTAATCACCCCTTGCTTAGATATAGTATACCTATATCTAAACCTATATCTGGACACATATAAACCTGTGAGCCACTCCTATGGAAGGCCTTATCAATCCTGAAGGCGGAGCGTGTGGTTTATTGTGAGATGGAGCTCTGGCATGAGCTGAGCCTGTCTGCAGCTGTTGGGAACAACTCCCTAAGCTGTTAAGGGATAATGCCAAACCATATACTATTAAGTGCCTTATAATCCTCGCGGTTATATAGCAACTTTGGTTTTGCTTTATCAAAACATGTCGTGTAAGGTGTCATACGATTTGGAATACTATCCCCTCGACAGTTCTGTCGACGGGGATAGCATTCCACCCCTCTAGAAGGAGAAGACATGTTACTTTACTGAAACGCGGTTGATTTTTAAAAGAGCCTCAGATCGACAAAATGGATGCTTCTGCCACAGACACAAGTCTGACCTCCTGCTGCCGACCGAAACTCAGCAGAGGAGGCCTGGACAAAGTCTTTCCTTTCGTAGGGAGGTGTTACACCACCCCAGACTGGAGATAGTGGATTGTAGCAGGGAGGTTTTAAAGAAACCAGACACTGCCTGGGGGAGCACAAGGCTGCCCCTTGCATAATCCGGCCAAACCGGTTCTGGTGCACACCAGCCCCAGTCCCAGCGCGGCCTGGATCAAAGGAAAGGGGTGTATCCACCCCCTTCCTGGGTCCCACCCATAGGAGGGGACCTAGCAGGTAATCCAGCCCCCTAGATTGGTATAAGAATGGGAGCAGTGCCAACGCACTCAGATTATCCTGATGAAACATTTGAAACAAAACTCTGGACCCTTCGACATCCTACTCAACGTAGAAGACTGAAGAATCTCCCTTGTGGTCAAGGAGTGACCACCCTGTGCAAACAGGCACCATCCAGCACCTCGACGTCGGCTTTGTTGCAGTTCCCGCCGGAACTCGAGCGACAGAGATCAACGAGATCTAGCTTGCCTACCTTCTTACCGCCCGATCCACAGTCCCTGCAGAGCTGAGACCCGTGGAGGCGACCGGAAGCGTGGGGCACGCCACCTTGAAAAGACCACGAGACGCTGACCGTGCAGCCCACGAATGACCCTCGAAGCTGTACACCGGGGTTTGAGAAGCCCCAACCCTGAGCCACTCTTGCACCGAAGCTCACCCCTCTACACTCGACGAGTGCATCGTGGGGCCCTTCTGCTTGCCTTGGCTCGACGCGTTGGCCCGGTTACTTGCCAGCTGGCTTGTGGCCCCTGTGCCGACGAAAACCTAAAACCGACTTGCTATTCTGGTTGCTCCAGACTTGCACCAGCTCCTTTGAAAAGGAGCACCCGTTCTGACCCTCCTGGTCCGAGTGAGAAGCAATCTTCCGGTCCTGCGTGGATTGCTCTTGCCAAGTGCACACATAGAAAAATCACAAAAGAGGAGAAAGAAAATTATTTTTCCTTGTTGCACGAATGTAAGGCCTCCTTTTGCATGGTGTTAGTTTGTGGTGCATCCTCAGATTTACAGATTCTTGTAAAACTGGGGCTGCGCGAAAAAGCAGTGGGTATTTCGGTGGAACGACCACACCAACATCCATTGTATTCCCCTTTCACGCAGATACCTGAGTGAAAGGCACCATATGTACAAAGCGGACTTCAGGCACAAAATGTGGCTTAAGCCCACACTGTAAATATGGAGCAGAGCGTTGCGCCACCAAAACGTAGGTTAAAGATATGTTCCTGTGGTGCAGTCTCCTTGTTGCTCCACTGTTTTCTTGTATTATGCAACAAAGTTGCATGGCTTCAGGCTGGGTTTTGTAATCTTAGATTATTAAATATTAATGGGTCACAGTAAAACTATCAAAACTATAGTCTGTATCGGGGTCTTGAGTGAGGCCAGATAAATTAGTACTAACTATTTTCACTATGATAGATATTGATACCAGTACTGTTTGATTATTGAGCACCAAAACATCATTCTACAAAAACATCATAAGTATTGACGTCCAAAATATTGTGAACGCAGGCCATATATATAGATAAGTACTGATTTAAGAACTCTTAATTTATCTACATTTGTCTGCCTTCACAATATTTTGGTAGCCAATATTCGGGGTATGATATTTTTGCAGAATGATATTTAATCTTGATATTCTAGCGATATACCATGATATACAATGCAGGCAAGAGCGGTGGGGTTGGGTGCGGGTGAGTTGACAGACGACGACGAGGAAAAATACAATTCAAAAAAGAAAAACACTTACCTTACGCTCGCTGGATTGCTGACTAGGCGATACGGCGAGTGCAAGGTAAGTAAGTGGGTTTCCTTTTTCAGATTTTATTTTCCCTCGTCGTCATCTGTCGACTTCCCCCTACTCCGCCATACCACTCTTTCCTGCATGGGCCACGCCTGATACCACTGAGGATGTATACCTGAGCTTGTATCATACTCACATGCAGCACAGTGGAGTTTGTTGCTCTTATTGGTCGTCTGTGCCAGCATACCACCCACACACACTACAGTGCGGCAAGGAGCAGACATCATTTTCTGAACCATTATTATGTACACCCAGAGCAGTGCACAGAAAAGCAGTCACCCCTCCTCTGAGCAGATATTGCTCCCATACTTAACACAGAAGCTGCCTGTGTCTCTCTGAGTCAGCGTCTTACTCAAATGCTGAATATTGCACTGCTCTTCATACCATGAGTCATGCACTCAAATAGTACAGTGCAGCAAAGAGTTGCCATATTACTCTGTGTCCATATCACATCCACAAACAGCACAGTACAATAGGAAGTGTGTGTGGCTGTCTATGCTAGGATCATACCAGCAAAAGAGCTTAGTGAAGAAAGGAGCTGCCACTGTTCTACAGAGCCTCAAAACCCCATACACATCATAGTGAAACAAGTTCCTTTGATACACCCATACACAACACATCACAGCCATTATCTATCAATATTGCTCAGAGCCGGTGTTACCCCCACACCCAGAACAGTGCTGCATGAACTGCTACTGTTCCTCTACACCAGTATAAGACCAACGATTAATATGAGCTGGTGGTTGCTGGGTGAGTCTCATTGGCATTCATTTTTGGAGACCACCACCTATTTTTCCTCATCAAATATTTCCAGGGAAAAACACACACAGAAACATAGAAAGAAAGACTGAAAAACTGCCAGCAAGGGAGAAAGCAGGATCCTACAAGAGTGATATAAAGAGGCTGGGAGTGTCTGGCATTGGATTTAAGAGACCTGGGGTGTATTTAGGACTTCACAGCCTTGCATGCTGACATTTAATAACCCTGGCCATGGGCATCTGAGAAGTGCTTGCACACTGGCACTTATTATTCAACAAAGTAGGCACTGTATCAGACGAACACAGTATACAGTCCAGTGAGATGCTCTTATTTTTAGGTCGAGCGTAGCGATGGACCTCTTGTATACTTTAGTATACCTATTTGCTTATTGAATATGTGGACACGAGTCGGACGCGCGCATTTTCCGTCTCGGATTTGGCCTCGTGAGCGCGCTTTTGCTGCTGGCTGTTTGCTGTGAATGTGTGCGAGCGCGACTCTGCCATGAGCCTTGGAAACCGAAACCTAAGAGCCGCGCGACGTGAGCTGTCTACGGTAGAAGCTCACGCGCGCGGCTCTTCGGTATCGTTTTGACTTGTTTGTTTCCCTGCAGTCTTATCTGTCGCTGAAGTTTCACCCGGCTGCTCTCGGTGCACACTCCTCTCCCTTGCGGTCCCAAGTTCACCGGACGCAGCCTCGAGGCGACCGTCTCTTGTTGTTTGTTTGTTTTTGCGATCACTCGCGTTTTTTGGTTGCAACGAGGCTGGGCTGAGCTCCGCTGCAGGTCAGTGCACCCTGTGACACCCGAGTACTAGCGACCCGACCCATGATTTAGAATGCTCGACTATACTGCACTCTCTTATGTTAACAGAAAACACCACTGACTTGCTGCAACAAGAAAATACTCTGTCGGTCTGTGCATTTTATTACCAAGTTTAAAGTAAACCAGCCGCGTAATATATGCCACGTTAACTCTCAAAGCGGTAGGCCATACCCACGCTTCCCGAACGCCTCAGGCGAGGCTCCTATTCACGTGTGCTGGCTATGCACATATATGTACGCTGCTTTCTGGTACTGATCCTGCTGCGTCCACAGCCTGCACCCGCCTCTCCTTCTGTCACACACTCTCATTTCAAACACTCAAAGAATGTCGCTGTAATCCCAAGGCAGCAAACCCATTCACTTCACTCTAGTTGTAAAGGTACTTTTCAACAAGTAGCTTTCTTGCGTTTGATATACAGATTTTCCATTCAGCGGTGTGCTCGAAAGCACAGAGGATGCAATGTATTAAAGGCAAAGCAACACCTCCCTTGCCGCAGGGCGGGCTTCAAGACTTTGCGCTTCTTGCAGGATGTTTATATAGTGTAAACAAAGACTGTAGTAAAAAATCTGCTCCCATCTTCAGTAGCTCAGCAGAGCACGTTTTATGTACACAGAAAGCTGTGCACTTTCGAGCTTTGCATGTAAATGGACGGCGTGTTACTTACTAATGGATGTGTATGTTTGATATACACCTTTAACTGAAAACATTCTTGACTAATCTGGAATTGGTTAAAGGCGTTGGTCACTAAAAGTCATGCGTAGCAGACTAGATTCATGTTTCGTTTTTGAAAATGATAGCGTTGCGTGCCGAATGTCATATATAACGTTTATAAAAACGTATACCAAAAGGGCAATTTTCTTTACGAACACTAAACACACCTGACGTACTACATTCTAAGAGCCATTTTGACGGCTCTTTTGGTAACCAAACAACCTCAATGCAAACTTACGAGCATAGGAAACCTCTTCAGCTGTGCCAGGCCTGCGTAGAATGTACAAGCCATATTTCATGACACACCACACACTTACAAGCCGAAATATGCATGGCTAAGTGCTTTGTTCCAAAGTTTGGCACATAGTTGATATAAATGTATTCATTATACGTGACTTGTCGCAGGCAGCAGGACGGAGGTTATTGCACTGTTGTAGAACGATTGTAGTGCTAGTTTACCAGATGAGCGGTGTCATTTAGACAATTGCCTTGTGTTTCAGGTCCACATGTTAAAATACGTCAGGAAATTTTACATCATTTTTAGAACCCTTGGAAGCCTGCCATGAACATTCCAAACTGGGGGAAGTCCAAGTTACAGAGGAGTAACTCCTTCCTTTTCTGAGGACTGAACAGAGCTTAAACCGTAGTATTGTGATGTTACTTCCTCCAAAGAGCACTGTTCTTGATAGGTACAGTGTCTGCTGCTTATGTTGTCTATAAAGTGTACCACTTTTGCTGCTACCTCCATGTCCTGATTTTGAAGTGGAAAAAGTTGGCTAAAGTAGGTAAGAACAAAGTGGGCTGATTAGGTACTGCAAGGTTTTTACCCCCGAGCATCGGCAATGTGCACTGGCATGCACCACACACACAACCACACCCACACCTAACCACACACGCAACCACACATGCAACCACACACATGCAACCACACACGCAACCACACACACGCAACCACACACACGCAACCACACACACGCAACCACACACGCAACCACCCACACACACACACAACCACCCACATACCCACCCACGCATGCGCAACCACACACACGCAACCACACACACACGCAACCACACGCACAACCACACACACACAACCACCCACACACAACCACCCACACACAACCACACACACATGCAACCACACACACGCAACCACACACACGCAACCACACACACGCAACCACAAACACGCAACCACACACACGCAACCACACACACGCAACCACACATGCAACCACCCACACAACCACACACACACACACACAACCACCCACACACACACAACCACACACACACACACAACAACCCACACACACAACCACCCACACACACCCACCCCCACACGCAACCACACAACCACACACACACACAACCACACCATCAGTGCACACTTTCACCAGATACAGACACCATCAGTCGTCAGTGCACGTTTTCACAGGGCACAAACACCACCAGCGATCAGTGCAAGCTTTCACCGGGCACAAACACCACCCGCCATCAGTGCACGCTTTCACCAGGCACAAACACCACCAGCCGTCAGTGCAAGCTTTCACCGAGCACAAAGACCACTGGCCGTCAGGGCACGCTTTCACCAGGCACAAACACCACCAGCCAACAGTGCACGCTTTCACCAGGCACACACACACCACCAACCGTCAGTGCACGCTTTCACCAGGCACACACACACACCACCAGCCGTCAGTGCACGCTTTCACAAGGCACACACACACACCACCAGCCATCAGTGCACGCTTTCACCAGGTACACACCACCAGCCGTCAGTGCACGCTTTCACCAGGTACACACCACCAGCCGTCAGTGCACGCTTTCACCAGGCACACACACCACCAGCCGTCAGTGCACGCTTTCACCAGGCACACACACCACCAGCCGTCAGTGCACGCTTTCACCAGGCACACACCACCAGCCATCAGTGCACGCTTTCAGCAGGCACACACACCACCAGCCGTCAGTGCACACTTTCACCAGGCACATACACCACCACCCGGCAGTGCACACTTTCACCAGGCACACACACCACCACCCGGCAGTGCACACTTCCACCTGGCACACACACCACCAGTGCATAATTTCTACAGGCACACACACCACCAGCCATCAGTGCACACATCAATGGTTAACGCATCCACAATTAACTATTGTAGCAATCGCAATATGGCGCACTTTACTTTTAAACATATTCATCTAAAGCGCAGCATGCCACCATTGCTACAAAAAAAAAATCACATTTTTTGGCCTACAATTTATAGACTTTTGTTGCAATTGGTGTTGCAATATTTAGCAATGCCAATAGCTCAAACTTAATTAATGCGAGACCTATTGCATTGCCAATGCTTGTTTGTGAATTGTTATCATACACAACACACTGTGGCAAGGAGCTGTGACTGCTGCTCTGAGCCAATTAAGACACAGAAAAGTGGACCTCAGCTGTCGATGTTCATCGGAGCCAGAGTCACACAAGACACTGAGCTGTCACTGTTAATCTGAGCCTGCATCACACACAACACAGCAAAGCAGCTATTACTGTTTATATGAGCTGTTTCTGTTCATCGAAGATGTCATCACACATAACACAGTGCTGCAAGGAGCTAGCAAATTTCATCTGAGACACTATCAGGGGTGGCTCCTCAGCTATGGTGGAGGAGCGTCGCCTCACTGATAAAATGCAGCAGACTGAAGAAAAAGAAAATGACAAAGCTAATTTATTGTCATTTTATTTTTAATTCCAGTCTGCCGTGTCTAGGGCATGGCGGGGCAATATTGCAGTGTCACACAGCAGAGGAAGGAGGAGTGGTAGCCACTGAAAGTGCGCATGTTGGTTTGGCCGGCTGTCCACGGTTGGCCAAATCAACATGCGCACTTGGATATCTCCAGACTGTTCCCTGGAGATATCCTAGGGCCTAGGGGCACAGGCTCCCACTCCCTGTGGGAGTGTATAACCGGACCACACCGATCTGCACATTCCAAGCACTTCTTTCATGCTGGGAGTAGTAGCATGAGAGAAGCGCTGGCATTGTGTGCAGTCCAAGAGCCTGTGCTCCTGGGGATTGCAGTGCCGGGACTGAAGCAGGGGAGCAGCGAGGCATGGAGCAGGAGCAGAAGATCATGGAGGCTGGCAGGAAAGGTAAGTTTATATTTTTATTATTACTTTTCTTTTACTGCCCTCTCCTCTCCGCCCCCCTTCACCCCACCTCAGATTGGCAGCAGCCATCGCTGGTCACTATCACTCACAACAGTGGGCAGAAAGTAACTGCTGCTGGTCTTTTTAGCTAGTATCACCGAGAACCCATTGCTCCAAGGAGTTGGCACAGTTCCTCTGATCCAGGCATTGACCCACTTACTATGCTACATGCTAAGATTTGTCTCTGTTCACCTGAGCTGATATCACACAAACAAAATTGCAGCAAGCAGCTGCCTCTGTTCCTCTGAACCACTATGACATGTAGTACCATGCAGCAGTGGGCTCTCTCTGTTCCTCTACGCCAGGATGACACTCAAAACAGTGCAGAAAAGAGAAGTCTCTGTTCTTATCAGACAGTATCACAACCAAACATAGCACAGTGCATTAAGTATTTCAAACTGCTTATCAGAGATAGCTTCTCACACATGGGACAATACCTGATGCCTCGGGAAAAGCGGCTCCTCAGATTCTGGTCTCTACAGAGAGTTGAAAAGTAACAAGAACACCAATTTAGAAAGATTGCATAAGGTTTAAATGGTAGTACTGTAATCATTCAAAAGACTTGGCCAGTAAAGCTAGACCTCAGTTTTCCTCATGAAGGGCCATCACTGTTTAACATTGCAAGCAGTTTGGCAAAACGTTAGAACCCAATTCTGTTACGTAAAAACAACAAGAGCACTCCGTTGTACATGACAAGATTCTAGTTTGTGTTTTTAAGGTTAACATATTCTGTAGCAGACGCATTACATATTTTAGCTATCTGATCAGCCCTGCAAAAGGAGGCAATGTTTTTCTCTAGGTAACTTGGACAAAACATACATCCAAGCCAGGATGACCAAGAAACCCCTGTGCACTAACTTCTGAACTTCTGAACCAATTACTGGGAACCTGGCTACAGACATTTCCCTTTCTGATCAACTAAATCAGAATAAGTTTAGACTCCCAACCAGCTGAGACCTTGCATGTACTTCGCACACACTGTAACAAACAAATTCAAAAGCCAAGCCAAATTACATTGCACAGCAAATGCAAAGCAAATGCAAAGTACCAAAAGTCAAGATCCCTGTTACACTTTATAGTGTGAGCAACTTCCTCCTACTCATTCTGGATTCTCGAATTGTAAAATGGCCAAAGAGATTCAAACTTTTATTCCTGAAGACATTTATCTGAGCCATTTACTTCTCAACCCATCAACTAAATTGGCAAACCAGCTATTGTGTCTGGGACAAACTGTGTCCAAATATTAAGAAACTGAGATTGCAAATACACGTGACATAGACTGCTTCCAAATCATGACCTGCTGTACATCGGTTTCATAAACATCTTCTAATCAACCATCATTTACTCCACCACATTTAATTAAAGGAAAGTAATCTTGTTTGTTAAAATAATGAACATTCACCATTACAAATCTCTCTGTCACAGGCAAAATCTATTAAAAGGGCAGTATTCACTGGAATTCAGGAACAGATTACCACAGACAGTGTCCTTGGCACCAATTGATCTGGATTGTGTCCCGAACATGCCTTTCAGCACGGCGATCATGCAACTCATGCCCCTCATGAGCAAGAATTACATTTTTTATACTGGTGAAGGTTTTTGGCATCTTACAACACTGTTGAAAGGATTTAGGAATGTTACTATGATCAAGGCATAGATTAACTTACTATGCTGCATACTAGGATTTGTAACTGTTCTTCTGAGCTAGTGTCATACAAAACAAATTGCAGCGAACAGCTGCCACTCTTCCTCTAAGCCACTATGACACACAGCACAATACAGCAGGCATCCACAGATTTACAAGCTGCTCTTCTCATACAGGGGACTATACCTGATCCATTGGGCACAGCGACTTCTCAAATCCTGGACTCTACAGAGAGATGAAAAGGAACAAGAACATACATTTTGAAAGATTGCATAAGGTTTACATTTTCATATCATAATCCTTCAAATGATTTGACCAGTAAAAGTAGACCTCTGTTTTCCTCTTGAAGGGCAATCCACTTTTAATACTGCAAGCATTTGTGCAGAGCGTTAAAATCCTTTTCCTGTATGCAAACATTAGAAAGAGTGCTTAGACCTTCATGGCAAGATTTTATTTTGTGTGTTTTAGGTTACCAGAATATTCTGTAGCAGACACATTAAATCTTTGAGCTATCTGATCGGTCCTTCAAAAAGAGGCAATGTTTTCCTCTATGTAACTTAGACGAAGCATACATCCCAACCAGGATGATCAATTGGAAGACTTGACTTGACTGTACATTGACTTCCAATGCAATCTCTGAAAATCACTCAACACATTCTACCTCCACCCTTACCAAAGGACACAGCATGAACATGAAGTGTGTAAAGCTCTTGCCAAGTTTTGTTTGCTCCAATCTTGAAGCCGACTGCGCCGACGGTGAGAGCCTGCGTGGGACAGATCGTGACCTGCTCCTAGACGTCGCAGATACCCCAGAGCCCACATGACAGCGGAGAGATGCTCCTCGACAACCACCTGATTGCGCCCGACATTGCCTGGTTCCGTCCTGGTTCCACCCTGGTCACTGCTGAGTGACCCAGACTTTGTCCCCTCTGCTTTCAGGTACTTTTCTACTCTGATCCACCCTTGGATCACACCGGACACTTCTCCTTCACATCGCCTGCAGCATCTTCAGCTTCAAGCACCAAGAACCTGCGTGACAAAACCTGACGCCACTTCGACCCTATGCACCCGCTTCCTGTGGGTGAGGTAACATTGCAACGCCGGTGTTCCCACACTGGTACACACCTCTAGGGTCTGTGTCTAAAGTTTGGTCCTTCTAGGTTCAGCGGAAGTATCCTTAAACTCTATTTGTGTAACTTTTACGCACCATTGACATTGCATTGGTGCAAGCCGCGCTTTAAGCGCTGCACCCGATTCCCGTGGGCTTTTCCCGACTTCAGCATTGCTAGTCCCGACTGCTCCCAGCGATTCCTTAGGCCCTAGGCCTAACCACTGTTCGATTGGTATCTCTTATACCACTTTTTTAATATATGGTTTGAGTGGCCACCCGCCCTCATCCATAATTGTGCAACTTTGTATGTTATACTGTGCTTTTGATTTAACGCATGTGCCCCTTTGCTCATAAAGAGTACTGGGGATTATTTTAGAAATAAACACATATATTTTAATAATATATACTTGTGTGGTGTCCTTTCATTTGATATTACAGGACTGTGATTGGTAAAACAGCTCGCTTAACACGACCTCTTGAGTTTAGCCTTTAAGGCTGCTTAGTCTATGCTACCATTAAGATAGCTTGTCTATAAGGTTGAATTACAACCAGACACCATAAGGGGATTGTTTGGACTGATACAAGGTGGTTCCAGAATTGGAAACCTCATATATCAGGCCAACTTCTCACAACCACAACCAACAACCTGCCAATATCTGGATCAGGGAGAGCTCTAATAATGTCACTCGATTCTGAACTCTGGTACAAATGCAATTCTGACAACTGGACCTACAGATAGTGATGTCAATGCACACCAACATCTGGCTGCATGGAATTGTTTTCAGGATTGTCACTCAGGGTTGAAATCTCTGAGTGACAGTGGGAAAACAAAACAACACTGACAGGTGAGCATCATACTCGCTCCCTCATCTATGCTGAAGGCAGTGCCGTATTGGACACCCCTGTCGTCCCTACATTGTGGGGAGTTGTCCTCAATACATTAAGGGGGACCCTTTCAGCTTGTCAGCTCGAGTGTATAGGTTCTGCCAGGACATCCTCACCATCCGTTGCAGGGGAGGGGGGGGGCTACGGTTTACATACGCCACTGGCATAAGGAGTCCTGCAGTGGAGCCACATGGCTTGTCAGCAATACAATAAATTGTGGCTTCATGGCACTAAGCTAACAGCCCGTGTGGCAGAAACAATGTTCCCACAACAACACAGGGCTAATTTTATTGTGTTTAAAAAACAGATCCCACCAGCTTCCCACATAGCAAAACTGAAAAAGGTTTTTAAAAGTTATGTGAGGATGCCGAAGGGCATTTTGAAACTTTTCAAAACCTTCAGTCCTTCCGCAGTTTGGAGAGAATCAAAGAATCAAAGACATTTATAGAGCGCACTACCTACCCATAGGGTCTCGAGGGGGGGGGGGGGGGGGGGGGGTGCCGCTACTGCTCGAACAGCCAGGTCTTGAGCTTCTTCCTGAAGGAGAGGTGGTCTTGGGTCAGGCGCAGGTCGGCCGGGAGGGAGTTCCAGGTCTTGGCGGCCAGGTAGGAGAAGGACCTTCCTCCTGAGGTTGCTCTGCGGATGCGTGGGACGGCGGCAAGGGCGTGGCTGGCGGATCGGAGGTGGCGTTTGGGAGCGTAGAAGTTGATGCGGTCGTTGAGGTAGCTCGGGCCTTGGTCGTGGAGTGCTTTGTGTGCGTGGGTAAGGAGGCGGAAGGTGATTCTCTTGTTGACCGGGAGCCAGTGCAGGTCTCTTAGGTGTCCGGAGATGTGGCTGTGTCGTGGTATGTCGAGGATGAGTCTGGCTGAGGCGTTCTGGATGCGCTGGAGTCTCTTCTGGATCTTGGCGGTGGTTCCGGCGTAGAGTGCGTTGCCGTAGTCCAGTCGGCTGGTGACGAGGGCCTGGGTGACGGTCTTCCTGGTCTCTGTGGGGATCCACCAGAAGATCTTCCGAAGCATGCGCAGGATGTTGAAGCACGACGAGGAGACGGCGTTGACTTGCCTGGTCATGGAGAGGGAGGAGTCCAGGATGAAGCCCAGGTTGCGTGCGTGGTCCGTCGGTTTGGGTGCGGTGCCCAGGGCGGGGGGCCACCAGGAGTCGTCCCAGGCGGAGGGCGAGGAACCCAGGATGAGGACTTCCGTCTTGTCTGAGTTCAGCTTCAGGCGGCTCGTCGTCATCCACTCGGCTACCCCTCTCATCCCTTCGTGCAGGTTGGCTCTGGCGGCGGCGGGGTCGTTGGTCAGGGATAGGATCAGCTGGGTGTCGTCGGCGTAGGAGATTATGTTGAGGTTGTGTTGGCGTGCGATGGCCGCGAGGGGGCTCATGTAGATGTTGAAGAGAGTCGGGCTCAGTGAGGATCCTTGAGGGACGCCGCAGCTGACTTTGGTGGCCTCTGACTTGTACGGTGGTAGGCAGACTCTTTGAGTTCTTCCGTCGAGAAAGGAGACGATCCATTCCAGCGCCTTCTCCTGGATTCCGACGTTGCTGAGGCGTTGCACTAGTGTGCGGTGGCAGACCGTGTCGAAAGCCGCGGAGAGGTCTAGGAGGATGAGGGCCGCTGTTTCCCCGTTGTCCATCAGGGCTCGGATGTCGTCGGTGGCGGCGATGAGGGCGGTCTCGGTGCGGTGGTTGGCCCGGAATCCGGACTGCGATGGGTCGAGGGATCCGTTCGTCTCGTGGAAGGCGGCCAGCTGTTTGTTGACGGTCTTCTCGATGACTTTGGCTGGAAACGGGAGTAGAGAGATGGGGCGGTAATTCTTGAGTTCGGTGGGGTCTGCTGTAGGTTTCTTCAGTAGAGCGCTGAGTTCGGCGTGCTTCCAGCTCTCGGGGAAGGTGGCGGTGTCGAATGAGGTGTTGATGATGTCCCGCAGATGGGGTGCGATGACAGCGTCGGCTTTGTTGAAGACGTGGTGAGGGCAGGGGTCGGTCGGAGATCCGGAGTGGACGGAGTTCATCGTGTGGACGGTGTCTTCGGTGTTGACCGGGGTCCAGGCGCGGAGGGTGGTGGTGGGTGGTGTTGTTGCGGTCGTGGCGTGCGTCGGTTGAGTGCTGAAGCTGTTGTGTATGTCCGCGATCTTGTTGTGGAAGTAGGAGGCGAGGGAGTTGCAGAGGTCTTGCGAAGGGGTGATGTCGTTGTTTCCGGCGTTGGGGTTGGAGAGCTCTTTCACGATGTTGAAGAGTTCCTTGCAGTTGTGTGCGTTGTTGTCCAGTCGGTTCTTGAAGGCCGTTTTCTTGGCGATGCAGATCAGTTGGTGGTGTTTCCGGGTGGCGAGCTTGAGGGTGGTCCTGTTGTCCGGCGTGGGTTCCTTTCTCCAGGCTTTCTCGAGGGCACAGCAATTCTTCTTGGAGCTCTTGAGTTCGTCGGTGAACCATGGGGCTCTCTTACTGCCGGGTCTGCTGGGCGGGGTCTTCAGTGGGGCGAGTTCGTCCGCGCATTTGCTGATCCACTTCGTGAGGTTGTCGGCGGCCTGGCTGGGGTTCGCTGAGCTGGCCGGAGGGTGCTGGCTCAGGGATGCGGCGAGCTGGTCGGCTGTGATCTTGTTCCAGCTTCTTTGGGCAACCTGTTGCTGGTGGTGGTGGGTCGTCGTTCTTTGGAAGGTGAAGTGGATGCATCTGTGATCCGTCCAGTGGAGTTCTGTGGCGTGGCTGAAGGCGATGTCTTTGCTGGATGAGAAGATGGCGTCGAGTGTGTGTCCGGCGAGGTGGGTGGGGGTGGACACCAGCTGCTTGAGTCCGAGGTTGGCGAGGTTGTCGAGCAGGGTGCCGGTGTTGCAGTCGTTGTTGTTCTCCAGGTGGAAGTTGAAGTCCCCCAGGAGGATGTAGTCAGCGGAGGGGAGGGCGTGCGGGCTGACGAAGTCGGCGATGTCCTCGCTGAATTGAGTGCGTGGTCCCGGAGGTCGGTAGATCAGGGTGCCTCTGAGGGTGGTCTTCGGGTCGGTGTGGATCTGGAAGTGCAGGTGTTCGGCGGAGGGTGGGGTGTTGTTGGTGCTGGTCGTGATGCGGATGGTGTTCTTGTGGATGATGGCGATGCCTCCTCCCACCTGGTTGGCGTTGCGGTCCCTCCGGGTGATCTTGTAGCCCTCTGGGATGGGGATGGCGATGTCGGGCGCTGAGGAAGCGTTCGTCCAGGTCTCCGTGAGGAAGGCAACGTCAGGGGCTGTGGTGTCGAGGAGGTTCCAGAGTTCGATGGCGTGTCTGTGGACGGAGCGGGTGTTGAGCAGGATGCACTTGAGGTGGTTGCTGCTGGTGTTCGGCTTGGCGGGTGCTGGTGCGAGGCAGGTTCGGATGCAGGTGAACTTGCAGGTGTTGCAGCTGAAGGGTCCGTGGACGCGTCGTGGGGTGGCTCTGCTGCATCCTGGGACTCGGCCGGTGTTGAGTGCGATGAGGGCGGCGGCGGTGTACGTCATGCGGGTCGGTCGTGGTCCTCGAGGGCCAGGGGTCCTGGCACTGGGCGCGGTCCAGGCGCGGACGGGCGTAGATGGGCTTACCTTTGGCGCGCCTTCGGCGCACAATCGGCGCGCCCGCTGCGCGTGACCGCTGCGCGTTCGCACGGTCGCCATATAAGGCGAAGTGCGCGGGTGGGCGGGGCAGCTGGGAGGCGGGAGCGGGGAGGGATACAGAAGGCAAAAGGGGCGGGGCTTAGCGGCGGTGGTGGGAAGCGGGGAGGGAGAGCGGAGGTCGGCGAGGTAGGCGGACAGACAGGAAGGAGAACGCAAAAACACTGGCACAAAATTAAAAAGAGAGACAGGCAAGGATATAAGCACAAGATCAGGAAAAAACAAATAAACAAACAATTAGAGCAACCGGCAGGCAAGCACGGACCACGCCGCTCGGAGGAGGGGGCGTGGTCAGCGGCAGCGCGACAGGCAGCGAGGCAGCTAGGCAGGGCAGAGGGGCACACGCAGCAGCTGGTGGCCGTGCGGCGCGGGGGTGTCCCACAAGTGGGTCACACTCACCTGCGTCGCACGGTCGCCATATAAGGCCAAGTGCGCGGGTGGGCGGGGCAGCTGGGAGGCGGGAGCGGGGAGGGATACAGAAGGCAAAAGGGGCGGGGCTTAGCGGCGGTGGCGGGAAGCGGGGAGGGAGAGCGGAGGTCGGCGAGGTAGGCGGGCAGACAGGAAGGAGAACGCAAAAACACGGGCACAAAATTAAAAAGAGAGACAGGCAAGGATATAAGCACAAGATCAGGAAAAAACAAATAAACAAACAATTAGAGCAACCGGCAGGCAAGCACGGACCACGCCGCTCGGAGGAGGGGGCGTGGTCAGCGGCAGCGCGACCGGCAGCGAGGCAGCTAGGCAGGGCAGAGGGCACACGCAGCAGCTGGTGGCCGTGCGGC
This sequence comes from Lissotriton vulgaris, assembly GCF_964263255.1. Classification (NCBI taxonomy): domain Eukaryota; kingdom Metazoa; phylum Chordata; class Amphibia; order Caudata; family Salamandridae; genus Lissotriton; species Lissotriton vulgaris. The sequence continues at coordinate 714,161 of NW_028250684.1, forward strand.
GCGGGGGTGTCCCACAAGTGGGTCACACTCACCTGCGTCGCACGGTCGCCATATAAGGCCAAGTGCGCGGGTGGGCGGGGCAGCTGGGAGGCGGGAGCGGGGAGGGATACAGAAGGCAAAAGGGGTGGGGCTTGGCGGCGGTGGCGGGAAGCGGGGAGGGAGAGCGGAGGTCGGCGAGGTAGGCGGGCAGACAGGAAGGAGAACGCAAAAACACGGGCACAAAATTAAAAAGAGAGACAGGCAAGGATATAAGCACAAGATCAGGAAAAAACAAATAAACAAACAATTAGAGCAACCGGCAGGCAAGCACGGACCACGCCGCTTGGAGGAGGGGGCGTGGTCAGCGGCAGCGCGACAGGCAGCGAGGCAGCTAGGCAGGGCAGAGGGGCACACGCAGCAGCTGGTGGCCGTGCGGCGCGGGGGTGTCCCACAAGTGGGTCACACTCACCTGCGTCGCACGGTCGCCATATAAGGCCAAGTGCGCAGGTGGGCGGGGCAGCTGGGAGGCGGGAGCGGGGAGGGATACAGAAGGCAAAAGGGGCGGGGCTTAGCGGCGGTGGCGGGAAGCGGGGAGGGAGAGCGGAGGTCGGCGAGGTAGGCGGGCAGACAGAAAGGAGAACGCAAAAACACGGGCACAAAATTAAAAAGAGAGACAGGCAAGGATATAAGCACAAGATCAGGAAAAAACAAATAAACAAACAATTAGAGCAACCGGCAGGAATGTTATTCAAAGAAGGAACAGCCACTGGGGAATATGTACAAGGAAATGGCGCAGCACAACGCTGAAAAAATGTTGCAGCACCCCGCCATTTCCAAAATGCAGGGATGCACTGTATTTACAAGAATACTGTGCACCCTTGTGTTTTTCCTAGAGCTGTAAATAGCTGGACAGCGCCAACACAGACACCCATGTGCCATAGTGCAAGGATGTCTGCGTTACAGGAATGAATGTTTATGTGAGTGCCCCTTCCTGCAAATAAACAATCATTAGAAGTAGCAAATCACCATTATTTCATTATTGTTTTTGTACAAAAAGGGACACCTTCATGCACAAAAACAATCATTAATGGCGCTTTGCTCTTTGTATGTGTGCTAAAAATGCAGCACACATAGAAAAATCACAAAAGAGGAGAAAGAAAATTATTTCTCCTTGTTGCACGAATTTAAGGCCTCCTTTTGCATGGTGTTAGTTTGTGGTGCATCCTCAGATTTACAGATTCTTGTAAAACTGGGGCTGCGCGAAAAAGCAGTGGGTATTTCGGTGGAACGACCACACCAACATCCATTGTATTCCCCTTTCACGCAGATACCTGAGTGAAAGGCACCATATGTACAAAGCGGACTTCAGGCACAAAATGTGGCTTAAGCCCACATTGTAAATATGGAGCAGAGCGTTGCGCCACCAAAACGTAGGTTAAAGATATGTTCCTGTGGTGCAGTCTCCTTGTTGCTCCACTGTTTTCTTGTATTATGCAACAAAGTTGCATGGCTTCAGGCTGGGTTTTGTAATCTTAGATTATTAAATATTAATGGGTCACAGTAAAACTATCAAAACTATAGTCTGTATCGGGGTCTTGAGTGAGGCCAGATAAATTAGTACTAACTATTTTCACTATGATAGATATTGATACCAGTACTGTTTGATTATTGAGCACCAAAACATCATTCTACAAAAACATCATAAGTATTGACTACCAAAATATTGTGAACGCAGGCCATATATATAGATAAGTACTGATTTAAGAACTCTTAATTTATCTACATTTGTCTGCCTTCACAATATTTTGGTAGCCAATATTCGGGGTATGATATTTTTGCAGAATGATATTTAAACTTGATATTCTAGCGATATACCATGATATACAATGCAGGCAAGAGCGGTGGGGTTGGGTGCGGGTGAGTTGACAGACGACGACGAGGAAAAATACAATTCAAAAAAGAAAAACACTTACCTTACGCTCGCTGGATTGCTGACTAGGCGATACGGCGAGTGCAAGGTAAGTAAGTGGGTTTCCTTTTTTAGATTTTATTTTCCCTCGTCGTCATCTGTCGACTTCCCCCTACTCCGCCATACCACTCTTTCCTGCATGGGCCACGCCTGATACCACTGAGGATGTATACCTGAGCTTGTATCATACTCACATGCAGCACAGTGGAGTTTGTTGCTCTTATTGGTCGTCTGTGCCAGCATACCACCCACACACACTACAGTGCGGCAAGGAGCAGACATCATTTTCTGAACCATTATTATGTACACCCAGAGCAGTGCACAGAAAAGCAGTCACCACTCCTCTGAGCAGATATTGCTCCCATACTTAACACAGAAGCTGCCTGTGTCTCTCTGAGTCAGCGTCTTACTCAAATGCCGAATATTGCACTGCTCTTCATACCATGAGTCATGCACTCAAATAGTACAGTGCAGCAAAGAGTTGCCATATTACTCTGTGTCCATATCACATCCACAAACAGCACAGTACAATAGGAAGTGTGTGTGGCTGTCTATGCTAGGATCATACCAGCAAAAGAGCTTAGTGAAGAAAGGAGCTGCCACTGTTCTACAGAGCCTCAAAAACCCATACACATCATAGTGAAACAAGTTCCTTTGATACACCCATACACAACACAGCACAGCCATTATCTATCAATATTGCTCAGAGCCGGTGTTACCCCCACACCCAGAACAGTGCTGCATGAACTGCTACTGTTCCTCTACACCAGTATAAGACCAACGATTAATATGAGCTGGTGGTTGCTGGGTGAGTCTCATTGGCATTCATTTTTGGAGACCACCACCTATTTTTCCTCATCAAATATTTCCAGGGAAAAACACACACAGAAACATAGAAAGAAAGACTGAAAAACTGCCAGCAAGGGAGAAAGCAGGATCCTACAAGAGTGATATAAAGAGGCAGGGAGTGTCTGGCATTGGATTTAAGAGACCTGGGGTGGATTTAGGACTTCACAGCCTTGCATGCTGACATTTAATAACCCTGGCCATGGGCATCTGAGAAGTGCTTGCACACTGGCACTTATTATTCAACAAAGTAGGCACTGTATCAGACGAACACAGTATACAGTCCAGTGAGATGCTCTTATCATTTTTAGGTCGAGCGTAGCGATGGACCTCTTGTATACTTTAGTATACCTATTTGCTTACTGAATATGTGGACACGAGTCGGACGCGCGCATTTTCCGTCTCGGATTTGGCCTTGTGAGCGCGCTTTTGCTGCTGGCTGTTTGCTGTGAATGTGTGCGAGCGCGACTCTGCCATGAGCCTTGGAAACCGAAACCTAAGAGCTGCGCGACGTGAGCTGTCTACGGTAGAAGCTCACGCGCGCGGCTCTTCGGTATCGTTTTGACTTGTTTGTTTCCATGCAGTCTTGATCTGCCGCTGAAGTTTCACCCGGCTGCTCTCGGTGCACACTCCTCTCCCTTGCGGTCCCAAGTTCACCGGACGCAGCCTTGAGGCGACCGTCTCTTGTTGTTTGTTTGTTTTTGCGATCACTCGCGTTTTTTGGTTGCAACGAGGCTGGGCTGAGCTCTGCTGCAGGTCAGTGCACCCTGTGACACCCGAGTACTAGCGACCCGACCCATGATTCAGAATGCTCGACTATACTGCACTCTCTTATGTTAACAGAAACCACCACTGCCTTGCTGCAACAAGAAAATACTCTGTCGGTGCTGTGCATTTTATTACCAAGTTTAAAGTAATGTAGATAGGAAGGATCTCGCACAGCTATATAATCCAAGTGGTGGGATTGTAATGAATTGTAGTGTGCTACTAGGGGAAAACACTGTCTGGCCAGGCAGTGTAAAGTAGATAACGAAGAAAAAGCTCCCTGAGCACAACGTGAAATTGACCGTAGTCTGATTCAATAAGCGTAAAGTAGTCAATAGTTACTGTTCAGATTGGAAATATTCAGCTTTCCATTTTTATTTTGAACTTTATATTTATTATTTTGAACTTTATATATCTTTTTTCAAGTAAGTAGCAAGGCATGTAATCCACATCCAGTTCAAAGAATTAGGATATATTAATATATCCTAATTCTGAATATTTCCAATCTGAACAGTAACTATTGACTACTTTACGCTTATTGAATCAGACTACGGTCAATTTCACGTTGTGCTCAGGGGGTTCTCCTCCTAGGCGGGGGAGCTTTTTCTTCAAGTTTAAAGTAAACCAGCCGCGTAATATATGCCACGTTAACTCTCAAAGCGGTGGGCCATACCCACGCTTCCCGAACGCCTCAGGCGAGGCTCCTATTCACGTGTGCTTGCTATGCACATATATGTACGCTGCTTTCTGGTACTGATCCTGCTGCGTCCACAGCCTGCACCCGCCCCTCCTTCTGTCACACACTCATTTTAAACACTCAAAGAATGTCGCTGTAATCCCAAGGCAGCAAACCCATTTACTTCACTCTAGTTGTAAAGGTACTTTTCAACAAGTAGCTTTCTTGCGTTTGATATACAGATTTTCCAGGCAGCGGTGTGCTCGAAAGCACAGAGGATGCAATGTATTAAAGGCAAAGCAACACCTCCCTTGCCGCAGGGCGGGCTTCAGGACTTTGCGCTTCTTGCAGGATGTTTATATAGTGTAAACAAAGACTGTAGTAAAAAATCCGCTCCCATCTTTAGTAGCTCAGCAGAGCACGTTTTATGTACACAGAAAGCTGTGCACTTTCGAGCTTTGCATGTAAATGGATGGCGTGTTACTTACTAATGGATGTGTATGTTTGATATACACCTTTAACTGAAAACATTCTTGACTAATCTGGAATTGGTTAAAGGCGTTGGTCACTAAAAGTCATGCCTAGCAGACTAGATTCATGTTTCGTTTTTGAAAATGATAGCGTTGCGTGCCGAATGTCATATATAACGTTTATAAAAACGTATACCAAAAGGGCAATTTTCTTTACGAACACAGCAAACACACCTGACGTACTACATTCTAAGAGCCATTTTGACGGCTCTTTTGGTAACCAAACAACCTCAATGCAAACTTACGAGCATAGGAAACCTCTTCAGCTGTGCCAGGCCTGCGTAGAATGTACAAGCCATATTGTAGTGTCCTCACATGATGTTTCATTCCCTATGTTTCTTCTCTCTAGCTGCTCAGCCTGTGTGTGTGTCCTCTGTATGGAATGTTGGTGCGTGGACCTTCTCTAGAGTGCCTGAGTGACTGGATGAGGTGTGACAGTTGGTGAGAGAGGCTGAGCAGCTAGCAGGCTGCTCCTGGTGGGGCTGTGATTTGTTATGAATTACCACCTGTTATCTTATTGCTGAATAAACCTACTTGGTTTACAACATACCATCGTAGCGTGGTTACTACATTATTTTTGGCGACGAGTTGGAGACCTCCCTACGCAAGAAGCCTGAAAGAAGTGGAAATGTGTCCCTCAACATGTTGGGTAGAAGCTACCACAGGGAGCAGACGTCTGGCACAGCCAACAGTAACAAGACAAAAGAAACAGGAGCAACAAGATGAAACTAAGAAAATCAAGATACCTCAAGGTAAGGAGCCACAAAGGGAACATAAAGAGCACGCCATGAAGCCCCACCAGTGTCCATCAGACCGGACAGCCCCTGCCCAAGCGTGCTGCGTGTGGTTCACCTGGGGTATATGGACATTAATTGCGAATTCATCAGAAGTGAGCGTAATTAATTTAATGGCATTTGGCTCTTGTAAATCTAATCAAACCTGCGAATGGACATTTTTAAGGAGAGATTCTGCGCCAGCTAAAGCGTGCTGTACTTCACACCAGACAACCGCCACACAAGTGTGCTACACACAGTCTAGAGAGGCCTATGAAGTAGCTCAGAAAGAACCCATATGTACAATGGGCCTTCTCATCTGCCTAAGCGTGTGCAGAGTGAGACTGTTTTATTTTTGGCAGCTGCGCAGTTTGTTTTCATATTTAGTCTGGCCATTTATGATCCTGCACAATTTGACACTGAACAGTTTAAAAAAAAGAAGTTTCATCCACTACTTCTTAGGCTGTGCAGGGTGATGTCCCTAAATAACGTTTCATGTGTCACCGGCGCTTTCTACATGAACACTTAACTTTACAGTTGGTCGTATTCCATGTGGAGAGTTCACACCATGAGGAGTTTTGGCATTTTATGTGATATTATTGACATGGATGTGTCTGGAGACACATATCACCTTTGCTTCAGAAGAACAGTGTTACCGTTTTGGAGGCAGTCTGTCAAGGTAGCACAAAAATCAACAGAGATATGAAAGCTTTATTATGCTGTTTTTATCTCATTTCACCCGATTTTTGAAATAAGCTTTATTAACGTTTATTTCTTAGTTTATACATTTTTTCCCATAAATGTATTCTGCTACAAACAACTGTTGGACTGTGTTTCAAATTTAAAACTGAGCTCGCGCACCTTACCTGCCTCGTGCTGTGGTGAGGAGAGGCTGCTGAAGTGGAACTCTTCATGACGTTTTTTTTTCTCGAAGCTCACAATGCTGTCTATGGTTGTTTAGCTGCAGGGGTGTGCTGGGAGCCAGCCGGTACGACGTGATGTACGTGCCGCCATCTTAAGGCTGGCAATTCTAACTCTTCAATTCCATGTGTGATTTTACAGTACAATTTTAAGTGCTTGACTCCCATTTGCCAACCACATTTGTGTCGGTTGTGATGTTTTACATAAAGCTAATTGAAGCTTTGGCCTTTCAGGAACACCGTCGTGGGAGCAACAATCACACGCTTTCCTTGCCTGTTTGTTCATTTTCATGAGTATTAAGCTTTGTCCGGTGAGAGGATGTATTTGTTTTCTTCTGATTCTACAACTCACTCATGAAACTGTAGCATGTAGAAATCGGAAAAACATACTTTGAAGGTTTATCTGAGCACATGTGATTTTGAAATAACAGTGACTCGTTTTCTTTGAAGGTTGCATTTCTTTTTATTCTCGAGTTGTGTCGATCTGGTTTACATGCCTATCTTCATTCACTCATCTGTACTATGCTGCCATCTAGTGGCTATTTTTCACATTTTCTTTTTGATGTCTTAATTCCATATCTGTTTGCAGCATTTAAGTCGAAATCACTTTTCAGTATATATGTAGCAATCTTAAATGTCTTGAGTACAGTATTACAGTTTTAAACATTAATGTCTCCTTTACTTTAGGGACATGTAGTTTTCTTTGCAGGATTTAGATACAAGAGGGTTGACCCTACGTCAGGGTATGTTTTGGAACTGTTGTTGTCCAAATTTAAGCTTAATTTCAGTGTACCCTTACATGAGGGTGTTTTTTTTTTGGTTTTTTTTTTTTTGGTTGCAGGGTCTGGGACCCTGCGTGCGTAAGACACCTTGTGCAGCACGATAGATTGATGCAGGGTTATTTTCCCTATGTGCGTCCCCACATGGAGAGCACTTTACATATTACGATAGATTGATGCAGGGTTATTTTCCCTATGTGCGTCCCCACATGGAGAGCACTTTACATATTACGAAAGATTGATGCAGGGTTATATTCCCTACGTGCCTTCCCTCTTGGAGAGCACTTTACATTTTTGGTGTCCCTTTTAGTTTGGGGCAGGACTTAGGGTTTCAGCCCCTTTGTTCACATTATGTGTCTTCCTACACGGGAATATACAAACGGTTGTCCCTTGTTAATGGTGGGGGCAGGATTTTGGGTTTCAGTCCCTCTATTCCACATTACGGTTGTCCCTTGTTAATGGTGGGGGCAGGATTTTGGGTTTCAGTCCCTCTATTCCACATTACAGTTGTCCCTTGTTAATGGTGGGGGCAGGATTTTGGGTTTCAGTCCCTCTATTTCACATTACAGTTGTCCCTTGTTAATGGTGGGGGCAGGATTTTGGGTGTCAGTCCCATTATTCAACATTACATTTTCAACTATATTTATTTTTTGCATTTGAGAAGGGGGATGGTTATATTGTATTCAGTAGCCATCTTTCCTTCCTGTCTTGGGTTCCTTTCCCTCTCGAGGTGCGGTGTTCCCGTCATCCCTGGGTCTGGACTTTTGACTCTGTTTTTAAATTGTTCATTTTCTCTTCTTGACATTCTCTTCATTTATGGGATGTGGACTATTTATGTATGATGTACATATATGTTTATAGTTAATTGCTTGTTCATTGTTTTGCATTCGCTCTTTCTTTTGTTCATTAGGGAAGAGGTATGTAGTGTCCTCACATGATGTTTCATTCCCTATGTTTCTTCTCTCTAGCTGCTCAGCCTGTGTGTGTGTCCTCTGTATGGAATGTTGGTGCGTGGACCTTCTCTAGAGTGCCTGAGTGACTGGATGAGGTGTGACAGTTGGTGAGAGAGGCTGAGCAGCTAGCAGGCTGCTCCTGGTGGGGCTGTGATTTGTTATGAATTACCACCTGTTATCTTATTGCTGAATAAACCTACTTGGTTTACAACATACCATCGTAGCGTGGTTACTACACATATTTCATGACACACCACACACTTACAAGCCGAAATATGCATGGCCAAGTGCTTTGTTCCAAAGTTTGGCACATAGTTGATATAAATGTATTCATTATACGTGACTTGTCGCAGGCAGCAGGACGGAGGTTATTGCACTGTTGTAGAACAATTGTAGTGCTAGTTTACCAGATGAGCGGTGTCATTTAGACAATTGCCTTGTGTTTCAGGTCCACATGTTAAAATACGTCAGGAAATTTTACATCATTTTTAGAACCCTTGGAAGCCTGCCATGAACATTCCAGACTGGGGGAAGTCCAAGTTACAGAGGAGTAACTCCTTCCTTTTCTGAGGACTGAACAGAGCTTAAATCGTAGTATTGTGATGTTAGTTCCTCCAAAGAGCACTGTTCTTGATAGGTACAGTGTCTGCTGCTTATGTGGTCTATAAAGTATACCACTTTTGCTGCTACCTCCATGTCCTGATTTTGAAGTGGAAAAAGTTGGCTAAAGTAGGTAAGAACAAAGTGGGCTGATTAGGTACTGCAAAGTTTTTACCCCCGAGCACCGGCAATGTGCACTGGCATGCACCACACACACAACCACACACATGCAACCACACACACATGCAACCACACACACACGCAACCACACACATGCAACCACACACGCAACCACACACACGCAACCACAGACACGCAACCACACACACACAACCACACACGCAACTACCCACACACACACACACAACCACCCACATACCCACCCACACATGCGCAACCACACACACGCAACCACACACACACGCAACCACACACACACGCAACCACACACACACGCAACCACACACACACGCAACCACACACATGCAACCACACACACATGCAACCACACACACATGCAACCACACACATGCAACCACACACGCAACCACACATGCAACCACCCACACAACCACCCACACAACCACACACACACAACAACCCACACACACACAACCACCCACACACACACAACAACCCACACACACACAACCACCCACACACACCCACCCCCACACGCAACCACCCACACACAACCACACAACCACACAACCACACACACACACAACCACACCATCAGTGCACACTTTCACCAGATACAGACACCATCAGTCCTCAGTGCACGTTTTCACAGGGCACAAACACCACCAGCTATCAGTGCAAGCTTTCACCGGGCACAAACACCACCGGCCGTCAGTGCGCGCTTTCACCAGGCACAAACACCACCAGCCGTCAGTGCAAGCTTTCACCGAGCACAAAGACCACTGGCCGTCAGGTCACGCTTTCACCAGGCACAAACACCACCAGCCAACAGTGCACGCTTTCACCAGGCACACACACACCACCAACCGTCAGTGCACGCTTTCACCAGGCACACACACACACCACCAGCCGTCAGTGCACGCTTTCACAAGGCACACACACACACCACCAGCCATCAGTGCACGCTTTCACCAGGTACACACCACCAGCCGTCAGTGCACGCTTTCACCAGGTACACACCACCAGCCGTCAGTGCACGCTTTCACCAGGTACACACCACCAGCCGCCAGTGCACGCTTTCACCAGGCACACACACCACCAGCCGTCAGTGCACGCTTTCACAAGGCACACACACACACCACCAGCCATCAGTGCACGCTTTCACCAGGTACACACCACCAGCCGTCAGTGCACGCTTTCACCTGGCACACACACCACCAGTGCATAATTTCTACAGGCACACACACCACCAGCCATCAGTGCACACATCAATTGTTAACGCATCCACAATTAATTATTGTAGCAATCGCAATATGGTGCACTTTACTTTTAATAAATAAATGCAAAAGTACTCCTCCAAAGGGAGACTTTCTGGATCCGCAGGCTCCAGACCCTTATTCCTAATGGACTAAATGACAAATTAGATCTCATTTGTTTTCTGTAAAACACGTACTTTTTGAGCCCGTTGGTCACTTGGAACAGAATGACACTTACACATGTAAACATACATACACTGAAATTTTGGGTGGGAGTGAGTTGCCTACTGTTGATACCATACCCTGTAGATTGTAAATAGGTAGGAGTCATTATGATTTGAGATCTAAATGCCCTCTGTGTGTATCTGCAAATGCAATTGGTCACTTTAACTATGATTAGGTACAGTTCATTTATATGTTCAGATATGCACCATTAGATGTTTGAAAGAGTCCGTGTGATATTTTAATATATTGCATTGTAATGATCCAAACATGTTAGGATTGATTTGGCACACACACACCACCAGCCATCAGTGCACGCTTTCACCAGGTACACACCACCAGCCGTCAGTGCACGCTTTCACCAGGTACACACCACCAGCCGTCAGTGCACGCTTTCACCAGGCACACACACCACCAGCCGTCAGTGCACGCTTTCACCAGGCACACACACCACCAGCCGTCAGTGCACACTTTCACCAGGCACACACACCACCACCCGGCAGTGCACACTTCCACCTGACACACACACCACCAGTGCATAATTTCTACAGGCACACACACCACCAGCCATCAGTGCACACATCAATTGTTAACGCATCCACAATTAACTATTGTAGCAATCGCAATATGGCGCACTTTACTTTTAATAAATAAATGCAAAAGTACTCCTCCAAAGGGAGACTTTCTGGATCCGCAGGCTCCAGACCCTTATTCCTAATGGACTAAATGACAAATGAGATCTCATTTTTTTTCTGTAAAACACGTACTTTTGAGCCCGTTGGTCACTTGGAACAGAATGACACTTACACATGTAAACATACATACACTGAAATTATGGGTGGGAGTGAGTTGCCTACTGTTGATACCATACCCTGTAGATTGTAAATAGGTAGGAGTCATTATGATTTGAGATCTAAATGCCCTCTGTGTGTATCTGCAAATGCAATTGGTCACTTTAACTATGATTAGGTACAGTTCATTTATATGTTCAGATATGCACCATTAGATGTTTGAAAGAGTCCGTGTGATATTTTAATATATTGCATTGTAATGATCCAAACATGTTAGGATTGATTTGGCACACAACTCATAATGAATGTTTAAAATGTCCCTTTTGCACTCTCTATTCTTTTGACACTCTACTTAGTTAATGGCGGTTTCATCATTGCTCTCCGTGCAAGGTTGGCGGCAGGTCTATTCATAAACTTATGCACTTTAGAACGGGCGATATTATCGCTCACCGTTCAAAGATGGCGGCGGGTGTAATTACTAAGCAGAACATCGTCGATTCGGTTACAAACTAATTTAAATGTCAGAGTGGCAAGCGAACACGTTACCATCCAGCGCATGGATTAGGTGACGGTGGTTGATCATTACGATCGAGAGAATCAGGTGAAATTACATTAACTAACATGTTTCGCTCAGAGCGGTAGTCCGTTGTTGATGTCTATTGGCGCAGCCGTGGTAATAATGAGAGAAGGACTAAGCGTTTTGCACCGACATTCGGGAAGAACGCTGTGACGGGTTACAGTTTCACCTCATCCGGTAAGGGTCGTTAAAGGCATTTCCTTGACTATTTTCTGTTTAAGAAATAGTTGTACGCTGGCCAGCGTCTGACAGCTTGTCGTTTTTTCCGGCAGGTTTGTTAAACTATGAGCACTTGTCGAGATTGATGCTTTCTACGTAAGGCTCGCAGGTAAATTTCTCGGTAAATGTCCTGGAGTAGCAAGTGAATGCCGTGCGTATTCTTTACTTTTAGCGTGTTTTGACGGTAATTTCCTCTTTTCTTGTACAGGCTCTTGATACAATGACATCATAGATAAGGTGAGCGTCATTATTCTTCACATGCAATAAAGGTTTGAGTAACCTTTGCTGCACGGGTGGTCTTACATAAATTTCCTTCGATTTTTCCTTTTCTCTGCAGATTTTCACGCAGATAGTCATACAGGTAACAGGTCATTCAATACAGGGAAGAGTAGGTGAACACCTTGTTGAGTAGGTGCATATATCTAAAAACAAATTTGGTTTTGTTTTTCCGCTCAGGTCATTCAATTTCATTTGGGCATGTTGGAATTCACAAATTCCGTTGTACTAGCGGTAAGAAGTCTGCACAATACAGAGATTAGATTTCTAATTTTCTCCTGCATCGATAGTAATGTGATTTCTTTTCTTTCTTTTTTTCTTTTCTCACACACAGACCCCTGACGAAGGGGCTCTTGCCCCGAAATGCATTGGGTGTTGATGAATTGCTTTGATTTGGAGTTGTATGAACTATGTACTTTACAGGCACTTTACATGTGAATATAGAATTTGTTTCTCAACAAAGGAAAATTTAAATGTAAATGAGATGTTTCTGTTTATTGCTTGCAAAAATTAAAAGAATGTACTAACGTTAAAATTGAATTTGAGTAGTGCGTACTGGTGTCCTGGTAGTGTTTATTACCAGGCCTTACGCACTTTACTTTTAAACATATTCATCTAAAGCGCAGCATGCCACCATTGCTACAAAAAAAAATCACATTTTTTGGCCTACAATTTATAGACTTTTGTTGCAATTCGTGTTGCAATATTTAGCAATGCCAATAGCTCAAACTTAATTAATGCGAGACCTATTGCATTGCCAATGCTTGTTTGTGAATTGTTATCATACACAACACACTGTGGCAAGGAGCTGTGACTGCTGCTCTGAGCCAATTAAGACACAGAAAAGTGGACCTCAGCTGTCGATGTTCATCGGAGCCAGAGTCACACAAGACACTGAGCTGTCACTGTTAATCTGAGCCTGCATCACACACAACACAGCAAAGCAGCTATTACTGTTTATATGAGCTGTTTCTGTTCATCGAAGATGTCATCACACACAACACAGTGCTGCAAGGAGCTAGCAAATTTCATCTGAGACACTATCAGGGGTGGCTCCTCAGCTATGGTGGAGGAGCGTCACCTCACTGATGAAATGCAGCCGACAGAAGAAAAAGAAAATGACAATAAAGCTAATTTATTGTCATTTTATTTTTAATTCCAGTCTGCCGTGTCTAGGGCATGGCGGGGCAATATTGCAGTGTCACACAGCAGAGGAAGGAGGAGTGGTAGCCACTGAAAGTGCGCATGTTGGTTTGGCTGGCTGTCCACGGTTGGCCAAATCAACATGCGCACTTGGATATCTCCAGACTGTTCCCTGGAGATATCCTAGGGCCTAGGGGGACAGGCTCCCAGTCCCTGCAGGAGTGTATAACCGGATCACACCGATCTGCCCAATCCAAGCACTTCTTTCATGCTGGGAGTAGTAGCATGAGAGCAGCGCTGGCATTGTGTGCAGTCCAAGATCCTGTGCTCCTGGGGATTGCAGTGCCGGGACTGAAGCAGTGGAGCAGCGAGGCATGGAGCAGGAGCAGAAGATCATGGAGGCTGGCAGGAAAGGTAAGTTTATATTTTTTATTATTACTTTTCTTTTACTGCCCTCTCCTCTCCGCCCCCCTCCACCCCACCTCAGATTGGCAGCAGCCATCGCTGGTCACTATCACTCACAACAGTGGGCAGAAAGTAACTGCTGCTGGTCTTTTTAGCTAGTATCACCGAGAACCCATTGTTCCAAGGAGTTGGCACAGTTCCTCTGATCCAGGCATTGACCCACTTACTATGCTACATGCTAAGATTTGTCTCTGTTCACCTGAGCTGATATCACACAAACAAAATTGCAGCAAGCAGCTGCCTCTGTTCCTCTGAACCACTATGACATGTAGCACCATGCAGCAGTGGGCTCTCTCTGTTCCTCTACGCCAGGATGATACTCAAAACAGTGCAGAAAAGAGAAGTCTCTGTTCTTATCAGACAGTATCACAACCAAACATAGCACAGTGCATTAAGTATTTCAATCTGCTTATCAGAGATAGCTTCTCACACATGGGACAATACCTGATGCCTCGGGAAAAGCGGCTCCTCAGATTCTGGTCTCTACAGAGAGTTGAAAAGTAACAAGAACACCAATTTAGAAAGATTGCATAATGTTTAAATGGTAGTACTGTAATCATTCAAAAGACTTGGCCAGTAAAGCTAGACCTCAGTTTTCCTCATGAAGGGCCATCACTGTTTAACATTGCAAGCAGTTTGGCAAAACGTTAGAACCCAATTCTGTTACGTAAAAACAACAAGAGCACTCCGTTGTACATGACAAGATTCTAGTTTGTGTTTTTAAGGTTAACATTCTGTAGCAGACGCATTACATATTTTAGCTATCTGATCAGCCCTGCAAAAGGAGGCAATGTTTTTCTCTAGGTAACTTGGACAAAACATACATCCAAGCCAGGATGACCAAGAAACCCCTGTGCACTAGCTTCTGAACCAATTACTGGGAACCTGGCTACAGACATTTCCCTTTCTGAACAACTAAATCAGAATAAGTTTAGAGACTCCCAACCAGCTGAGACCTTGCATGTACTTCGCACACACTGTAACAAACAAATTCAAAAGCCAAGCCAAATTACATTGCACAGCAAATGCAAAGTACCAAAAGTCAAGATCCCTGTTACACTTTATAGTGTGAGCAACTTCCTCCTACTCATTCTGGATTCTCGAATTGTAAAATGGCCAAAGAGATTCAAAGTTTTATTCCTGGAGACATTTATCTGAGCCATTTACTTCTCAACCCATCAACTAAATTGGCAAACCAGCTATTGTGTCTGGGACAAACTGTGTCCAAATATTAAGAAACTGAGATTGCAATCACATGACATAGACTGCTTCCAAATCATGACCTGCTGTACATCGGTTTCATAAACATCTTCTAATCAACCATCATTTACTCCACCACATTTAATTAAAGGAAAGTAATCTTGTTTGTTAAAATAATGAACATTCGCCATTACAAATCTCTCTGTCACAGGCAAAATCTATTAAAAGGGCAGTATTCACTGGAATTCAGGAACAGATTACCACAGACAGTGTCCTTGGCACCAATTGATCTGGATTGTGTCCCGAACATGCCTTTCAGCACGGCGATCATGCCCCTCATGCCCCTCATGAGCAAGAATTACATTTTTTATACTGGCCAAGGTTTTTGGCATCTTACAACACTGTTGAAAGGATTTGGGAATGTTACTATGATCAAGGCATAGATTAACTTACTATGCTGCATACTAGGATTTGTAACTGTTCTTCTGAGCTAGTGTCATACAAAACAAATTGCAGCGAACAGCTGCCACTCTTCCTCTAAGCCATTATGACACACAGCACAATACAGCAGGCATCCACAGATTTACAAGCGGCTCTTCTCATACAGGGGACTATACCTGATCCATTGGGCACAGCGACTTCTCCAATCCTGGACTCTACAGAGAGATGAAAAGGAACAAGAACATACATTTTGAAAGATTGCATAAGGTTTACATTTTCATATCATAATCCTTCAAATGATTTGACCAGTAAAAGTAGACCTCTGTTTTCCTCTTGAAGGGCAATCCACTTTTAATACTGCAAGCAGTTGTGCAGAGCGTTAAAATCCTTTTCCTGTATGCAAACATTTGAAAGAGTGCTTAGACCTTCATGGCAAGATTTTAGTTTGTGTTTTTTAGGTTACCAGAATATTCTGTAGCAGACACATTAAATCTTTGAGCTATCTGATCGGTCCTTCACAAAGCGGCAATGTTTTCCTCTATGTAACTTAGACAAAGCATACATCCCAACCAGGATGATCAATTGGAAGACTTGACTTGACTGTACATTGACTTCAAATGCAATCTCTGAAAATCACTCAACACATTCTACCTCCACCCTTACCAAAGGACACAGCATGAACATGAAGTGTGTAAAGCCGAGCCCTTCACCTACAATGCTTTTGAAATTCTATGCACTGACTTTTGACCCTTGCTGTTTAGTATAAAAAAGCAAAAGCCACCAATTACTGCGAATCTGGCTTCAGACATTTTCCTTTCTGATCACCTATATCAGAATAAGTTTGGAGACAAAAAGTCACAACCATCTTGGAGACCTTGCTTCTGGTTCACACATACTGTAACAAACAAATGCAAAAGGGAAATCAATCTACATCGAACAACACATGCACTTTAAAATGTGAGCAACTTCATTCTTTCATTGTAATTGACCCTTGTAATTGTCCTTGGCAATACACGATTTCGATTTTGTCCCCAATGTGCCTTTCAACATTGCTATCATACAACTCATGCCCCGCATCCGGAAGAATTACATTGTTTATCTGCGCCAAGGTTTTTGGCATTTTACAAAATAACAGGTCATCAACGTCTACAACAAGGCCATTGACTGGTAGATCCCATTCCTGAAATGACAAACAAGTGTGGCTAAACAGCGTCTTCTCATAAGGAAGTCTGTTGAGCAACGTTAAGATGGTGGACATGCATTAGGTAGCTCTGCTGGATAAATCCGGGTTATCCAGAGTACTCCTGCTTCCATCCATATCCTGAACAGTTGCGGCGCCTTGATCTTGTGCCTGATGATGACCATCAACCGATGGTACAGGCCGTTTGCGGGTAGGCCACCTGTGAAACCCCTAGTGACTGTTGCTGCACAAAGCTGGCTTGCTGCTAGCGGTACAGGCCTGCTGGTGTATTGCAATCCAGCAGTTGCTTCGCTGGCATCTCTGAGGTAACTGCAAGTGGAGTGGGGGGCCTCTGCTGAGATCAGGCTACTGAGGACATGGTCATCCGGTGTGAGCATATTGAGGGGCATGAGGAACCTAGTTTGGGCCCGGTCCCTGCTGGCATGCCGCTGGCTTAGCTGCGACTGTGTTGCTGCCACTGCCTGATTGGCTGCGCTGACTTGGGCCCTCCCATTTGGAATTGAGTAAAAAGCTCTGCTCTGTCGGTGCGGTTGCCAAGATGCTGCTTCCCTGGGAGCCGGAGGAGTGGAGAAGAAGACATCTGGTCTGACGGTTGGAGCTGGGGCATGCTCCCAGGCATGGCGTGTATGATGCCCCTCCCCCCTTCGGTCCTCGCATCAACGACTATTGCGGGTGCATGGAACATGCTGCTGCCGAACGGTCAGCGGCCCTGAACTGAAGCATCCAAGAGTACTGATGGTGCACAGCCCCCCCCAGTGCAGCCTCCATACCCCCCTGGGGACCCAGACAGGCGGAGGAGCCAGAAACCTACCGCTGTTGCCTTCCCCACATGGCATAGGAAGCTGCAGCTGCATCATCCACTTGTGGTAGATACCGGGGGTTGAGGCGCTGCACCCTTTAGGCACATGCAACTGGCCCATGTGCCAAACTGGGCCCTGAATGTTGAGACAAACACTGACGCAACAACCTTACTGACCCTCTTGCCCTAACCAGGGACTCTGCCTGCTTACCCAAGCTAAAGAGCAATAGCTGCAAGTGCACTCATTGCTGTTGAGTGGGGACATTTTACAAAGCTTGCTAGACTGAAGTGACTAATCTGACTTGCCAATCAACTCCCTGTGCTCCAAGCCAACATGCAGTAGCACCAGTGCTCAATCTGTGCTGGTGACTGCAGCAAGCCCCAAGGAGGCCCAGTTGGGGCCACCTGCGCCTGGATAGGAGGCCTCAGCTGCTCGTGCTGTAGCACTTCAGCGGACTTCCAAGGCACTACGAAGCAGGCCCACCCCATGTGCTTTCTGCCCCTTGATTGTGCACTGGACCCAGGGGACATCCCCTCTTGATAAGCTGCCTCTGAACGAGCGCCATCAACCCACCCACAAAGATATCTAGCAGGGTGCTGCAATGGTCTGCCACACCGTGACTGTAGGTGCCCGTGATCACCCCTGGTCACTACAAGAGAAGTTGGATAAGGTACAGCACGCAGTGGAAAGGACCCGCACAACACTGTGAACATTTGTGTCTCCTTAGAAAGCAAGAGCAACAGCATAGCAATAGACTTTAATCTGCTGCACACATCATCGTAAACTAGCAGACAAACTATGCATGGCAGAGTTGACCATTGCTGAACTCCGTTGGCATTCAAAGAACTGGTATCCTAAGTCCAGCTGCTGACAGATTTTGTCCACCCCTTGAGGACAGGGCTGAAGAAGCATAGGGCCTCTCACGCAGAAATAAAGTGCGCATGGTGAGTCTCTTGGAAAGCATCAAAGGATGTAACCCTGTTAACGATTTGGGCAACTGGCTGTGAAACCTGCTTCTGCCCGATTCCCTCATGCAGTTCTTCTCAGTAGAATGTATGTATTGCATCCTGACAAGGAGGCCTCCATCAGGCTCCAGCCCCAGTCCAATGCTAATTCGCTAACTACATTATCGTGACAGGGACATCATCCGACAGGAAACCAGGAAACTTGACGAAATTGTTGTTGATAATGCCCGCATTGTGCATTTCCCGAACTACACAGTAAAAGTGCAACAGCACAGAGCCTCCTTCCTAGCTGTCAAATGCTATGTGTACTAATCCTGAAATATTTGGTGCTCTTCCCGGTGAGATGGCAAAGCAAGCTTTTTTAACTCACTAGAAGATGCTTGGGAATGGCTGTAGGCCTCAGGACTCAAGTCGCCCTGTCAAGCCGCCGGAGCGGAGCCCAACACTGGGGGACAGCGAGCAATGAGACAGCCTCCTAGGATTGTGGCTGCTCCTCCCTCCCACAAAGGTTCATAAGGGGAGGTTCACGGGCGAGGAGCTGTGACCTGACCTGGTCAGACCCGGTCGCTCCTCCCGCCGCGTGGTCCACCCAGAGTGTGCCTGGCCTCCTCCTGCTGCCTACAGAGTTCTGACCCTGCTGGTTTGGCCCCCTGACCGTGCCTGCCCTCTTTGCCTGCTTGGTTGTTTGGTAAATTGTATCGCCGTAAATTGCCTCGCTATTGTACTTGTATTTGTTTGTTTCGTCATTTTTAGCGCATTTCACTTTTATTGTCCCGTTGTAACTGCTTGTTCCCTGCCCCACCCCGCTCCCTGCCGCTGCTCCCCCGCGGCCCCACCCACGCTCCCTCCAGCATCACCGCACCGCTCACCCCCCCACTCGCCACCCCGCTCCCGCCTCCCAGCTGCTCCTCCCTCCCACAAAGGTTCATAAGGTGAGGCTCACAGGCGAGGAGCTGTGACCTGATCTGACCTGGTCAGACCCGGTCGCTCCTCCCACCGCGTGGCCCACCCAGAGTGTGCCCGGCCTCCTCCTGCTGCCTAGAGAGTTCTGCCCCTGCTGGTTTGGCCCCCTGACCCTGCCTGCCCTCTGTGCCTGCTTCGTTGTTTGGTAAATTGTATCACCGTAAATTGCCTCGTTATTGTACTTGTATTTGTTTGTTTCGTCGTTTTTAGCGCACTTCACTTTCATTGTCCCGTTGTCACTGCTTGTTCTCTGCCCCACCCCGCTCCCTGCCGCTGCTCCCCCGCGGCCCCACCCACGCTCCCTCCAGCATCACCGCACCGCTCACTCCCCCACTCGCCACCCCGCTCCCGCCTCCCAGCTGCTCCTCCCTCGCCCCGCCCCCCCAACTCTCCATTTATGGCAGAGTGCATGCGTGCGCGCAGCGTTGATGCGCAGTGGGCATGCCGATTGTGCGCCAAAGGCTAGCCAGTATGCGCCCGTCCGCGCCTGGACCGCGCCCAGCGCCAGACCCTCTGGTCCCCGCAGCTGCCAGCCCACCCGCCGGACTTACGACACCGCCACCCTCAACGCACTCAACACAGGCCGAATCCCCGGCTGCCACCGAGCCACCCCAGGACGCAGCCACAGACCCTTCACCTGCCAATCCTGCAAGTTCTCCTGCATCCGGACCTGCACCGCACCCGCCAAGCCGAGCACCAGTAGCAACCACCTGAAGTGCATCCTGCTCAACACCCACTCCGTCCACAGACACACCGGCGAACTCTGGAACCTCCTTGACTCCACATCACCAGACGTCGCCTTCCTCACGGAAACATGGATGAACGCCTCCTCAGTGCCCGACATCGCCATCGCCATCCCGGACGGATACAAGATCACCCGAAGGGACCGCGTCAACCAGACCGGAGGAGGCATCGCCATCGTCCACAAGAACACCATCCGCATCACGACCAACTCCGACGACACCCTCACAACCGCCGAACACCTGCACTTCCAGATACACACCGACCCCAAGACCATCCTCACCCCCGGGACCATGCACACAATTCAGCGAAGACATCGCCGACTTAATCAGCCCCCACGCCCTCCCCTCCGCTGACCACATCATCCTTGGGGACCTCAACTTCCACCTAGAGAACAACAACAACCGCAACACCACCACCCTGCTGGACAACCTCGCCAACCTCGGACTCAAGCAACTGGTGACCACCCCCACCCACTACGCCGGCCACACGCTTGACCCCGTCTTCTCCTCCAGCAAGGACATCTCCTTCAGCCACACCACCGGACTCCACTGGACAGACCACAGCTGCGTCCACTTCAGCTTCAGTAGGACCACCACTCACCACCACCCGCAACAGATTCCCCGCAGAAGCTTAAACAAGATCACCACCGACCAACTCATAACATCCCTGAGCCAGAACCCCCCCGCCAGCTCAACAAACCCCAACCAAGCCGCCAACAACCTCACAAGGTGGATCACCAACTGCGCAGATGACCTCGCTCCACTGAAGAGCCCCCCCCCCGTCAGACCTGGCAGCAAGAAAGCATCCTGGTTCACCGACGAACTCAAGAGCTCCAAGAAGAACTGCTGGGCCCTCGAGAAAGCCTGGCGCAGAGACCCGACTACAGACAACATGACCACCCTCAAGCACGCCACCCGAAAACACCACCAGCTGATCCACACCACCAAGAGAACCGCATTCAAGGAACGACTGGACAACAACGCCCACAACAGCAAGGAACTCTTCAACATCGTCAAAGAGCTCTCGAACCCCAGCGCCGGAAACAGACGCAGACATACACAACAGTTTCAGCACACAGCCGACGCACCCTACGACCGTACAAACGCCCCCCACCACCACCCTCCGCGCCTGGACCCCGGTCAACACCGAAGACACCATCCGCACGATGAACTCCATCCACTCCGGATCACCAACCAACCCCTGCCCTCACCACATCTTCAACAAGGACGACTCCGTCATCGCATCCCACCTCCGGAACATCATCAACACCGCCACCATCCCAGAGAGCTGGAAGCACGCCGAACTCAGCGCCCTACTGAAAAAAACCATCAGCGGACCCAACCGACCTCAAAAACTACCGCCCCAACTCGCTCCTTCCTTCTCCTGCCAAAGTCATCGAAAAGACCGTCAACAGACAGCTGACCGCCTTCCTCGAGACTAATGGATCCCTCGACCACTCGCAGTCCGGCTTCCGGGCCAACCACAGCACCGAGACCGCCATCATCGCAGCCACCGACGACATCCGAGCCCTGTTCGACAACGGGGAAACAGCAGCCCTCATCCTCCTGGACCTCTCTGCAGCGTTCGACACGGTCTGCCACCGCACCCTAGTGCAGCGCCTGAACAACGTCGGAATCCAGGAGAAGGCACTGGAGTAGATCATCTCCTTCCTCGCCGGAAGAACCCAGAGAGTCCGCCTCCCCCCCTTCAGATTCGAGGCCACCGAAGTCATCTGCGGCGTACCTCAAGGATCATAACTCAGACCACCACCCTGTTCAACATCTACATGAGCCCCCTCGCGGCCATCGCACGCCAACACAACCTCAACATCTTCTCCTACGCCGACGACACCCAGCTGATCCTCTCCCTCACCAATGACCCCGCAACCACCAGAACCAACCTACACGAAGGGATGAAAGACGTAGCCAAGTGGATGATGAACAGCCGCCTGAAACTGAACTCGGATAAGACGGAAGTCCTCATCCTGGGATCATCACCCTCCGCCTGGGATGACTCCTGGTGGCCCCCTGCCCTGGGCAGCGCACCCAAACCAACGGACCACGCATGCAACCTGGGCTTCATCCTGGACTCCTCCCTCTCGATGACCAGACAAGTCAACGATTCTCCTCGTCATGCTTCAACATCCTACGCATGCTACGCAAGATCTTCCGGTGGATCCCCACCGAAACCAGGAAGACGGTCACCCAGGCGCTCGTCACCAGCCGACTGGACTACGGCAACTCCCTCTACGCCGGAACCACAGCCAAACTTCACAAAAGACTCCAGCGCATCCAGAACGCCTCAGCACGACTCATCCTGGACATCCCCCGACACAGCCACATCGCCGGACACCTGAGAGACCTGCACTGGCTCCCCGTCAGTAAGAGAATCACGTTCCGACTCCTCACCCACGCACACAAAGCTCTCCACAACCAAGGCCCCAGATACCTCAACGACCGCCTGACCTTCTACACTTCCACCCGCCAGCTACGATCGACCAACCACGCCCTCGCCGCCGCTCCCCGCATCCGAAGAGCCACAACAGGAGGAAGATCCTTCTTCTACCTGGCTGACAAGACGTGGAACTCCCTCCCCATCCACCTCCGCCTGACCCAAAACCACCTCTCCTTCAGGAAGCAACTCAAGACCTGGCTGTTCGAACAGTAGAGGACCCCCCTCCCCCAAGCGCCTTGAGACCCTCCGGGTGAGTAGCGCGCTATACAAATGCCTTGATTGATTGATTGATTGACCAGGAACCGGTTTTACAGGAAAGAAGACATGCCCTCCATTCTCTAGTCATTAGAGATAATGGGGTAACCCAGTAACCCTCAGAACCTGTATGCTAAAGAAAAACAATGGTTCTGTCGGGAAGATCAACTGATTTGCACCAGGTTCTTGATACATTAACGGAAAATATGCCTTAGTCACATAACAAAGTAACACACCGAGAAAGAGCAACTGATTTCTGCAAATAAAAACAATGTCTTTACTTTGTATTTCTATATATGCAAACCAATGAAAAGGCTGTCTGTTCCGTAAAACACATTCGGCAAATAAGACAATGGCTATGTGGTATTCTGTAGTAGCAATCAGCGATGCCCGACCTGACACCAGCTCCAATTAAAGATCTGTGTGGTCTTCGAGCAAGGATGTTACTCTACGGTTTGGCCTGCAGACTATGATGCCTTGGCACTATCAGAAGTCACTCCACAGACAGCCAATAGTGTTATTTGACCCACCCCTAACAGCACATTATACTCTCATAGCTGTCAACTGACTGACCACAGGACATTACATATTTTTGTTGGCTTGCGGTCTGTCATTCCACTTTTCAATAATCAATCCTAATAATATTACCAGCTCATGCGACACACGCACATACGCTGAACACAATCACCCTTCGACACATCTTAGACTGGTTGGAACACATAAGCTTACACTACATGGGGTACACCACTCTTAGCAGATGCACCTCCCACCAGTAAAACCCTCGGTTTCAGGCTTTACTGCTGTATACTGGAAACATTTTTCAATGCGTTTGAGCAGGTAAACCAGTTGTTTATCTGTCCTACTAGAACTAAATGGTTGCACCTTATCCACCCACTTGGCATTACCTCCATGCCCTATTAAGCACCACCCCAGCATTTGCCACTTTGACTTCACCGCAATCACAAGCTTGGAACCTAGCGACATTCGAGACAGCAATCCTCCTTCTATACTCACACTTCTGATATGACACATACTACTTTCACAGAAAACACAAGGAGAAGGCAATTTCTGGGTGATTGTCAGTACATTGATGGATCCCCAGGTTCTGCCAGGGGTAGTTGAGAAGCCATAGAATGAAAAGTTGCGAGATCAAGTGGAAAATGGCTCTCCTCCATTCGTCTTTGCCTGTCAGTCGCCTGTAGAGTTTGAGGGGGGTCTAGAAGTTGGAAATTGTGGTTGGTTGGCCCGTTGGACATTGAAGGGATCGCATGTTGACTGTGGCAGATACAGGCTTAACAGGCAGCTATCTGTTGAGACATGTGGCACAGCTGTGTTGTTGCTAGCGTTTGCCATACACTTGTTGGGTCCACACCATGCGTTAGTAACACCCCTTGGATATTGTGTATTGATATCTTAAGTGGCTGGGCAACAGAGTTGTGAGGGTGCCCCGTGAATTGAGTAGACAAGGTGCTGGCCTTGGCTGTGGTAGTGTACAATATGGGGGCGCCGACATCGGTGGCACTGGCCTTGGGTGCTTCCTGTGTGATTGTCCACAAGTTGTTGAGGGAAACAGTGGTGGTGAGGACGTCCTTAAAGTCCACAGTTTCCATTTTTGATTTTGGAATTTGATTAAAGATGGGGAAGTGGAATGCCCCCCTCTCGTACGGTGCCAACTTGATGAGAGCCCCTGCAAGTCAAGATCTCTGTATTGCAAGGCGTCGTTTTTTTGTCTGTTTTTTAAGGTTTTAAGGTTTTTTTTGTCTCTTGTGGAGGCAGTTGGTTTTGTTCGGAAAGGAGTGGAAGATTGATGGGTACCTGATGAGACTAGGTCTTGGTTCCTGGGCTGGTTTGGATCCTGCAAGATCGATAAAGCTGAAGGGCTGTGGATGCTGATTAGCATGGGTCCAGCTTTTAGTTCCAAGAGCTAATTCGTGGTGTCTGGCCTACAAGGGAAGTTGGCTTGTTAGATCCACGTTCGAGGGGGAGAGATATTTCCTCTAGGAGAGGGCGATGTGTCATTTATTATGGCACACGGTGACTTTAACAAAAAGATCCCATTTTGTAGGTTTTGAGAAGAGTTTCTGCGACGGAGTGTAGCTCTCCATGCTGTCCAAAAGCGAGCGTAATATTTATGGGAGGTACAAGGGTTTGTTGATTAGTGGAGAGCAGGCACATGTATTAATAATAAAGGCTAGGGATGGGGTTGTTAGTGAAGTCAGGAAGAATGGCGCTGTGAATTGTGTTTTCCTTTATTCACTGTATATATTCAAGTACCATTCACTATGCGCCATATATGCGGACCACAATTGTCACTTGCGTCGCCACCTTTTGTATCACTTGCATATGCAGAGGAACAAGTCCAATTCGGGTTGTTTTGTTATTCATTCACTTACAGTGCTGCTACAACTGTAAATTGCCAAACTATTCTTTTGATTATACGATGCCATAAGCACTTTTGAAAAACGTAGTCTCCTTGTTTCTGTTCTCGTAATGCTTCATGCATAGTTGTTTATTTGCCTTTTCAATAATACCAGTTGGGATATTGTTTGTTTATTGTGAATTGTGTGAATCACAGAATCCACACTGGAGAATGAGCACAGTCCTGGGCACACGTGGTGGGGATATTACAATGTTACTACACGTCTTATGCTTTATTGCCATTCCCTCCCAGGTTACCAAGATGGCTCCAGTGTATTTCCGCCAGTCTTCTACTGATTGCAGGTAAACTGTCTCGCTTCACTGACTACCCGGTTTCCCCACACATGGTTAATTGCGGCTTTCATCTCCGCTCTCCTTCGTTTGTCCCTCATAGGCGTATCCGCCTCTCAATAGGCATTTACTTTGTGGATTGTTACGGCATTCCCCGCTCCCGGGGTAAGTCCTTTTTCTTACTTTTCAACCAGTGCCTGCTAGCTACAGGGACCCCCCTCCCCACCTCCTTACGTTGCTGCCCTTTTGCTTCCAGCTCGACACTGTCCACCGCCACCAGGCGTTTCGACCCCGCCTCTCCGCCAGACACTGGATCCACTTTTGCTGCAACCATTAGGGTAAATCCACCTTGTTTGTAGTCCAGGACCTGCGTCCATTTCTCTTTTTCGCAGCATTACTTGTCCATCGCCGCCCTGAGCACCTGCCCCGGCCGTTCTCCTTGATCCCACATACTCACGGCTCAACTTTAAGACAGTAAGGTGAAACCCCACTTGTGCTTTACCAAACTTACTTAGGTCATGTCCACACCTAACCTTTTGCTCTCTCCCACAGCGGCCTTAAACCACCCATTCGTATTCCAAACCCAACGCGGCGCGCTTCTAGTGCCGACGTCTCCATCATTTCGAATAAAATGCACGCCCATAACCAGGTTGGAATTATCACCGGTCTTTTGGTGAGTATCTTTTCAGATCCATCCACTACATTTCAATTTCAGTGTAACCACCATTCTTGGTGGCCTTGTCCTTGGATTAACCCCTGTTCCACTTATGTCTCATTCACACAGGGGCAGGCTCGCCGCACTAGTCCAAACATGTAACAGGTAACCAGCTTTAATTCGACCAGTTGCATTCTGCTGACCCAGCGGTTTAAACGCGCCTCGTTTTTCTGTCTGCTCAGTATCCCACTTCCATTCCTTCACCTAGGGTCTCTCTGTCCTCCAGCAGGATCCTCTCTCATGGCAATACATTGACAAATGCCTCTGATGTGTTTTCGCGCAAACTGACCACTGGTTTCATCTCAGGCACCTATTTTCCTGTTTGAATTAATACTGGATACCGTTCTTGCCACTGACTGCATTGAGGCCGTTTCTACCATCTATACGTACTACCTGCTGCTGCAGATTTGTGCTTCTTGCTTTGGCCCTTTTGGTAAATTTTGCATCTAAGTAACCACAACTGCTCACACTTGTATACTATGGCACATCACCTCATGTACCGTGTTTTCCTGTGCTTTTTTCATGATATCCAACCCATGAGAGCGGCACAATCACAACAGTCACTATTCACCACACGCTTTGTATAGTATAATTGTTTTCAGATGCATAAAGGGCGATCCCTTCCCCACTGTTCCCCGTGTAGGACAACGACTAGGTTACCCTCTGTTTATCCTGTTTCTCTCACCCAATGTTTTGTATCCTTCCCAGCTCTGAAGAGTCACAGGACTACCCCTAGTGAAGAAACACGTGTCGGCTGGTTGTTTGGTTCAACACAGTCGTTGCTTCGTGATAAAAAAACTTTTCAAACTTATGCTGGTGTCGACCACTGCATTTATATAACGCATAAGACTTGTAGTAACATTGTGATATCCCCACCACGTGTGGGCCAGATTGTAGAGAAGCAGGTGAGCTGGCCCGGGTCTGGATTTTGGTTGATGTCTTGCTGAAGAATTCGCTGATCAGCGCTTGTGAAGGCGGACCTCTAGGCAGGCCTAAGACTTGCTGCTGGGGATCCACAGGCGGAACCGATGTGATATCGGCTAGGAGAGTGGTGCCCTTTCTCTGGGGAAGCAGTTCCTTACTGGCATGACTGCTTGGCCTGTATACACAAAGGTATCCCCCAGTTAATTTAAGGCCTAAGAGGAGGGGGAAAGAAGATAAATACACGAAGAAGAACAACCTCTATATGACCTATCTAATTTAGATAGGTCAGATAAGAGGTTGTTCTTCTTGTAATGACCACTTGGCCTTCCATCCCAGGCGGGCCTTCACCAGTGAAGGAATTGAGATGATGTTTGGTTACTTGCAATAGACTGTAATGGGGCTCAATTCTGTCTCGGTGAGCCCCCAAGTAACTTCCTAGGCCCCTTAGGTTCTCTGGACCTTCTATGGACCTGCTGTTGAACTATTGTGCTCTTTTCTTCATCCTCCCGGTCCCTCCTGCCTCTACCTCTGTCGTGCGCGGCCATGAGCTGGGAACGATGACTGTGTGAGGGGGATCAGAATTTTAACAGAGGTCAAGGAGAGAGACCCACTAGTAGGGGCAACAGTCCACCGAAAACTGGCCACACTGATGTACTGCTGACCGCTTCACCACACTTGTTTACCTATCTGCGCAACATTGTGGCTTTAACTGCCTTGCAGGCACATGTCCTAAGAGCTTTGCACCCGGGCAGGTCCCCCAATTGCCCCCCACAGCATCGACTACTCTCCCTTTCCACCGAGGTGGCCCAGATAGCTTGGAGAGCTCGGAGAAACTTGGAGAGACTTAAGGCTGGGGCTAAAGGTTGAGCACAAAACGTTCAGCCAGTCCTCTCGGCTCTGTGCAGAGCCCTCCTTTTTTCGGGCGGTAGGTGGAGAGGGGAGTAGTCGGCTGCGCACCTGGAAGGAGTCAGGGGATGTGAGGGGTGAGTGAGGATGTGGTGGGACACAGGCTCGGAGAGCAGGCGGGAGCGGCCACCTCCGTACGCGCACACCACACAGGCCTAACGCCGGCTGCCTCCGTGTGGACAAGATGAGCTGTGGTATTAGCTTTGTCTGCCCCCTGCAATATAGTTCACTTGCGTTTCCGTCCGTCCGTGGAACATCCTGGCCCTCTCTGCTTAAAGTCAAAAAGCAAGTATCATCCTGGAGTCATTCTGAAGTCATCTGATGACCTCAGCAGGGCTATTCCTGCAATTATCTGGGGGAGTCATCCCAAGCCATCCCCAAGTATGCCTATAGGGCAAAATATTTAAAAGAGAGGACTCCAGAGTCATCACTAAACCTACGCTGGGATGGTGTCCTGATACTTCAACTGAATATGCTTGATGATCTTTTACTACTCAAGGAACACCAACTGACAACTTCAGGATGAGTGTTAAATACTTCAGGATGATTCCATGACAACTTCACAATGACTCTAGGACAGTGGTTCTCAAACTTTTCACTCCTGAGGACCCCATTTAGTCCATACTGGAAGCCGGGGACCCCCAAGCAATTCGTATGATTTAAATGTCAAACATTGTGTGCACATCAAACAAAGACTAGACTTGAATTACAAAAGATTTCAGTATTTTTATATTAAAAATATTTGTAAAAATCAAAAAATCTTAATGGGAAGGTTGGTGCTGCATCTCGCGACTAACTTATTATTTGGTTTTATTTCACTGCCGGAGGCTCCTGCAAATGGCTGGACTGGAAACCTAAAGCTGCTCTGGCAAATGTTGTCACACCAGTCCCCGTACAGAGCACACCAAGTACAGCGAGTGACCTGACCAATACAAAGGTGGCTTTAAGGGGCTATCCCCCAAGAAAATTTGAGGAGAACTGGTGCATTGTACAACACATTTGTCATTATATGTTGAATTGTATCAGCTTTTAAAGCATAGTAAATATTGACCTGACTATGCACCAGGATACACCAATCGTTTGGCAATCTTTAATGATTGACAGCCTTCAATGATTTCCTCACTACTACCCTCCAACAGTGCTTCTCATCTCTCCATAGCCCCACTATCACATGTATTTAAGTTATTTTATAACACCTCTCATCTCACTATAGATTCAAATTCAAGTTTATAGTTTGATTACTAAAAGCCATAATATGTTAAAACCGTGTGACTCATGAATACCTATACAAAGATTTTAAAATGAAACAAAAAAAAGAACCCTAGTTAGTGCAAGGGCAGTGCAATAATCTTGCGATAAAAGTTAAAATTAAAAATTGCCCAAATATACATTTGTCTTTTACGGATCAGGCTCATTGAATAACGTAACAATCGTGGAAAGATTTTTAAAAAATCTAGAAAAGAGGACCAAATAAATATGCCAGCTAGTTTTAAAATGCTGAAACAGTGTCCATATAGGCCTAGCGGAGGCGGCGGTGGCCACTAGAGTTTTTATTACATACAAATGGCAAGGACGACCAGCAGGAGAATTGCTGCCTTCTCTTTCCCCAGCACTTTAGCAGCTCTGAAGACAAATTTAGCGAACCGAATTTTTAGCTTTGTATTTTCTTGGTTCATAGCTGCTATTATGGCCTGACGACATGAGAGAGCTCCTAGTTTGTTTCACTCCGCTCGCAAAAGAGTCCTTCTATCTTTTAGTAGAGCTGGGCATGTGCAGGGTATGTGCTCCAAGCTTTCGGAGTGGTAGCCGCATTCAATAGTTAGGCTGAGGCACCGCCATTGTGGCAAATACTTTAAAAAGGGCCGCTCGCCTAGCCTTAGGGCCATGAACTTAACCTTCCAAAAGAGGGAGTATGTGGGATGGGTATGCCCAGATGTGAGTCCCTTGCTCACTATGCCACTGGATTCAAGCTAGCCTGGCTGATGATGGGTAATACCTAAAAACCAGTCCTAGGATGTTTGTTTCCAGTCCAGGGAGGACCTGGCTTGCAGTTCTGTCTGGACTGTTCTCATGAGGCACAGGGTCAAGACTGATTTGCTTATGGCTGGGTCTAAACATGGGTGGCATGGTGAGCAAAAGAACAATGGATTTAACCCAGATCTCTTGACTGGGGGGGGGGGGGGGGGGGGATGTATGATGTTTTCAGCATTCCGCCCATCATTTGTTTGCATAGCACTTTTCACCCTAAATGGGATGGGTATGCCCAGGAGTGGGTCCCTTGCTCACTATACCACTGGATTCAAGCTAGCCTGGCTGATTAAGGGTAATACACAGAAACCGGTCCTATGATGCTTGTTTCCAGTCCAGGGAGGACCTGGCTTGCAGTTCGATCTGGACTGTTCCCATGAGGCACAGGGTCAAGACTGATTTGCTTATGGCTGGGTCTAAACATGGGTGGCATGGTGAGCAAAAGAACAATGGATTTAACCCAGATCTCTTGACTGGGGGTAAATGTATGATTTATTCAGCATTTCAACCATTATTTGTTTGCATAATCCATACGGGTGGACATTTTTAAGAGTGCTTGGTATGGAGAAGCACAAACTCAGGATTCAGAACATAAAACAGGGGTTAGCATTGACTTAATAATAAGGATTTATTTCTACCCAAACAAACCGTTTTAGCAGCATCAGAATAACGAAAGATCAGGAAAAAGCATAACTTACTAACTGGTACCATGCAGTTTGCATGCAGCTCTTTGATGGTAATTCATAACTCACTGTGCTCGATTACGATTGGAACTTGTGAACTGCACAATAACAAAAGAATCTGTATGGCAAACGCAGGAACCCACTGAGCTATGCACAAAATAAAATACTGTTTAAAAAAAAAAGTGCACGGTAGACATTTTTCGCAGGCATATTAACCATCTGCGCTTCCTTAGATGAGTCAAAGCTGCCAGTAGACCAAACCCCCATCTCTCTCCAGCAGGTACATTAATCACCAGAGTTATCTTGACACTTTTATTGCTGCCCAAAAACCAACTGATACTACAAGGAACTTTGCAGTGCTTTTAAAAGTGTTGCCTGCAGATCCTCTGGGAATGTGTCAAGGACCTCTGGGGGTCCGCGGACCCCGGTTTGGGAACCACTGCTCTAGGATGCTTCCAGGACAACTTTTGGATGACTGAATTACTCCAGGATGACTCTATGACAACTTTAGAGTGAGTATGGATTACTCCAGGATGATTTCATGAAAGCATTAGAATGAGTGTGGCTTACTATAGGATGACTTCATGACAACTGCAGGGGGAGTGTGAATTGCTCCGGGAAAATTCCAGGAAACATTTTGATGGTTGCTGGCAACTAATGAATGATTTATTATTGAGTCAGGGCTTTAATTTAAAGAGTATATGACATGAGAACATTCTATGGCCACATATTCTCAAATCCCGTGCCCATCAAGTATTTTAGATCAACTAATCTGTTGCTAAACAAGTACTCTGAGGTGCATGACGTATGCACCATCCTGTAAAATAGGGAATTGTACTAGAACGTAATAAATGTACCTTGTTTATACAGTCCAATGAATTCTAAGTAACTAGTAAGGTAAAATATAAACAGTCTGAAGTAGGAATTGGCAAGAATACAGCACACTCTGGGGAGATTTACTAAGATTTTGCACCATGCTTGCATCACAAAAGTGACGCAAAATCTTTTTTTCCTTATTAACTTTCCAGCACTAAACTTGTTTAGCGCTGGAAAGAACGTAAAAGTAATGCAAAGCAGAGCATTGTGCTGCTTCGCAATACTTTGCGACATGTGTGAGTACCATGGGTGGTGCATGGGCGTTCCCTCGCAACCACCCAAGGCTTCTCATGCTAAACCCAATTTACTAAAAACAGTAGATTGGGATTAGCATGAGAAAACTGCGCCCTTTTAAACTAGTAGCAAGGAAGGAGAAATGCTTTAATTTCTCCTTCCTTTTCAGACTTTCTATGTATGTGTGTTGCACTGTGCAGCAAGTATGCAAAGTGGGAAAAGCTTTGGATCATGCCTAACATAGTATTTTGTACAGGAAGAGTACCCTTCGTGTACAAAACCTATGCTATATTCATGCACACGCTACTACGCTAAGGTGTGTGCATGGCACACTGCAGGCGAAATACGTACTGGCGCAAGAGAAAGGGGAGGAGAGCCATATCTTTGAAAATATGGCGCTCTCCTACTCCCTACGTCGCGCAGACTGGAAAAGGGGGGGGTGAGGTGCTGCATCAAGATTTTGTAAATCTCCTGCATGGAGGTTTTGTAAATCTCCCCCTTTTGTATTCAAAAGAAGGCTTTTACCTTGTGGTACTTCCTCATATTCAGTAGCGATTGGCTTAATTTGTGTATAAGACATTACTTGACTTTTTCCAAATATTGTGATCTGTGGGAAAAGACTAATTGTGAGAAAGTGGCTCTGTATATACTGGACCAGAAGGAGGTACAGTGTGTACAGAGTCCACAAACCCCAGAGGTATAACAGAGGTTAAAGTCAGGAATGACCTTACTCTCCAAAGTGGTAGCTTGGTCGAGCAGTAAGGCAGTACCAGAGGACAGTGTAAGGACTGAACTCCAGGCCAATTGTTTTTATATCCAAAAGATATGTGTTTTATTTTTAGAACCAACATGCATAAAAATATACTTTTCTAGATATGAATACTCTCATGTAATTACTTTGCAAAGATGCAATAAACTTGGTGTACACAGTAGATAGAGGGGTTGCAGGAGGCAACACAATTCTAAACAAGCTATATAGCATTGAATTCAGCAGGTTTTCATCATATAAGTACAAGTGATTACTTTGTCGATTACTTTAGTAATCCCAGGACTGGGTCTTAGATTCAGTCCTGGGGTCGGAGCTGAAACCAATTTAGCAAAACCGATTTAATTACTTTAGTGAATTTTCAGGAATATAAAGCTGTTTTGAAGTTCACACTTAGAAACGTTTCAATAGAAATCTGGCAATGTTATCCAAAGGGAGAAAATTCAGGTTGCAGGAAAAGTATGATCTTGTTACTTTTGTAACCCAGTACTGGTCTCCTAGGGGCAGCACCGGGATCTAAACTTAAAGCAGGTGAATAATTGCGTTTCAGTACTTCATACGATTTTTAAAGAATATTTGAAGTTTTCAAAAGTAGACAAGAAGAAATTTCAGAGAAAAGCAGAAAATGGATTCCTAGGGAGAAAATACAGGTTACCAGTAAATACAGTAAGGATTACTTTAGCGATTCAGTACTGGGCTACAAGGTACAGTACTGGCTTCTCCCCTGATCACAGGTGAGTACTTCGGAATTTGGGTGATTTTATATGAATATTTTTAGTTTCCAAAATCTCACACTTAGAAGATTTTTCGAGTTAAACCAGTCAATGTTATCCAATGGCAGGTAAGTGAGTTATCGGTTTCCAGGTGAGTACTTGGCTGGTGAAGACAGGGTTCTGAGCATAGACTCAGGGGGTCCCCCAGTGTCAGGTAAGTACAGTTAGTTCACTCCCAGCGGCACAGGGGCGGCCGGGTGCAGAGGAAGTTAGACCCAATGTTATCCAATGAGGGAAAAGGGCCTACGGTTGGTGGTTGGTGGCTGCTGGCTAGCCTTCCACGCGGCTGTGGGAGCCGAGCACCTGGTCGCTTGCTCAGGGCAAAAGGGGAAGTAGGATAGGGTAAAGGTGGCACAGCCAGCGGCACTCGGGCGGCTGGGTGCAGGGTGCTTTTGAGCAGTCGGGTGCTCAATGTTATCCAATGGGAAAGGTCAAAAGGGAACAAAGGCTGCAGGCTCGAGGACGGGCACTCTCCAGGAGCGACCAGCACTTCGAGATGTAAGTTGGGGTCTTGGAGCACAGGTAAGTACCCCAAAGGGAGGTACAGGGAGCTGTAGGGCGCCGGGTGCAGGGGTGTCTTTGGGTGTCGGAAAAGCTTACCCACGGCAGGTCGCGGTTGGGGTGGCCCCTGGTTCTGAGTCTGCAGGCGTCGTCTGGTTCGTCGAGGTGAGTCTTTGGGCACTGGACTTTGGGTCCCAGTCGCCGGGGGACGTCCTCGTGGTCTTGGTTCAGTTGGGCCCGGCCCGGGTTTGTCTGGTGCAGAGTGGGCTGGTCCGGAGCTTCCTGGCTGGCACCAGGGGGGTCGTGGCAGGAGAGCCTCTGCTGATGGGAGTCCCAATCTTCAGGAGGGTCAAGGCAGGCAGGTCCTCCGGGTGTCCCAAGGTTGCTGTCCGCAGGAGTCGCCGGGATTTAGGCAGGAGCAGGTTCCAGGATCGACAAGCCGGTAGGGCTGGGGAAAAGTCAGTTGTTGGCGCCCTGTTAGCAGCTGCACGGCGGGTCTTCTTCTTTATCTTCTTTCTTCTTTGGTTTTCGGGATATAAGGAAGGAAGGTTCAGGGAACCCCTAAATAATGAATTTAGGGGCGTTACAGGTAGGGCAAGGACAGGGACCACTGGGTCCTGGGGTGGGTACACCCCCTAACCTGCTCCTCTCCTGTGGGAGGGGGGCAGGAGCCTAGTTGGGATTAGCCAGGCCCCCCATCTTCAAGATGGCCGGAGCCCGAGGTCGTACTTCACCTCGCCTCCGCCACCTGAGGGGTGGAGTTGGCATAGGCTGGCACACCCCCTTCCTGACGTAGTTTTTCCCACCAGTCTTCCCGCCAGAATGGGGGTCAGGACGGGTGGGGGCTTTTGTTCATTCATATTTTAAAAGTTATGTTAAAAGTGCTTTTCAGTCAAGACAATTAAGGAACTACATTTATTCTGTATTACAAAAAAGGATTTAGACCCGATGTAGGTAATCTCAATTTACCGATTCTTAAATACCGAATATTACCGATTCGGTATTTAGGAATCAGTAAATATGATGTAGGTAAAAAAATCTGTAAAATGTACCGATTCGGTAGTATTCCTTATGACCGAATCCGTAATACCGATTCAGTAATAAGGAATACCTTCCCATTCATTCTGATGGGCCTGGAGGCCCATAGGAATGAATGGGCATGTATTCCTTATTAGGGCATGTATGTCTGCCACATGGCACTTTGTAAAAAGCCAAATATTTGCTTTTTTAAAAGGTATTCGGTATTTACCAGCAACTTGTAGTTGGTGGTAAATAACGAATCCTTAAAGCAAAAATGCACTCACTTTTTGGAAAGTACTCTGGCTACGCTATTAATTGGGACAAGTCAGTATTGTATGTACTTCATGGATAGACCCCGCGTCTTCCTAAAAACTGTGATCTGAGGGTGGTGGAGGACAGTTTTAGATACCTGGGTATCTATGTCACGCCTGATCAAGCTCTCTTTTATGGTCGCAACTTAGCGCCTCTATTGACGTGATTGCGAGCAGATGCCCAACATTGGAGATCCCTACCACTATCACTGATTGGCCGCGCTGCCCTCTTTAAAATGCTTGCTCTTCTGCGGTTTTTATGTTTTACAAAACTGCCCGCATAAAGTCCCAGATGCCTACTGTTAGAACTAGCTATTTCTGGTTGGCTAAGGCTGACGCCAAAGCTAGGCAGAAACCACCATTCTAGTCAGGGCAAGGGAGTCACACGCCAAGATAACCCCTGCTCACCCACTGGTAGCTTGGCACGAGCAGTAAGGCTAAACTTGGAGGCAATGTGTAAAGCATTTGCGCCAGCACACAACAGCAACAACATACTAGGCACACCACAAAAGGAACTCCACACAAGTTTATATGAAAATACCTTCTGTATTGTCAAATCACATCAGATAGAAATCACACATGTACATTGTGCCAACTGGCACGGGCAATATTCATAAGGGATTAGGTACAGGACAGGGCCACATGGGCCACTGTCAGAATCAGTACTTAGTAGAAATTAGAATAAGTATAGCACAAGATAACAGATATAAATCACATCCAGTAACTACTGGGAAAGGGTAAGTACCACCTACGCAACCCTAAACACCTTAGGAGAATGTCACGCAGGGAACTAGGACCTCACTTGGACCACCTGTATCAGAAAGAACAACCACCTAAGTATAAAATACATCTAGGGGTATAAGCAAGAACACATTATACATGATGCATCACCACATTTAGAGGTGTAAGGAAAGAAAACACATGATGCCTAAAACATTCAGAGGTGTAGGGAAGGAAAAACACATGATGCATAAACCAACACATTCAAAGGTGTAAAATCCAGGAAGACACATGATGCATAAAACATTCAGAGGTTCCAGAACATAACTCAATAGCGCAAAAACACATGATGCATAAAAACATTCAGAGGTGTAAGATCAAGGTGTGTAATCATATTAAATGCATTACATTTCCTTGCACCATATCACATTGCGCAAAACCACATTAGCCACTACTTGTGGCAGTCCCTAGGCCACTGGCCTTGTTGGGGCTAGAACGCCCTAAGTCTCAAATGTCAGGGCCTAAACAGTGCAGCTGCCCACTAATTGCTGGGCAGCTGGGATACCAAGCAAATTAGGGCATGGGCTCTCACTAGCCCTAGAACAGTACTGCGCCAAACGGCAGGAGCCCCACAGGCTCTTGAACCAATATGCCCCCATGAACCTCTCTGGTTCATCTGCACCTGTATTATCAAGCTCTTGTCATCAAAGGGTAGTCTCAAGTCTCTAAAATCAGTAGTGCCAATAACGCTAATGAATTATCTCCAATCCGCCCTTAAAATGAGTAAATCAAGCAATGCCAGCATGTCAGTACTTTCAAAATTAGGGCTCCGAACTACCGAGCCCCAGCCAGGGCGAGTGCGCCTCACCGGTAGTTGCTAGCGCCTTCACGCTACTCCCAGCTGACTTCTCCTAAGCCCCGGCCAGTCCCGGCAGCCCTCTGCCCGCTCTCAGCACTCCAGCGTGCTAGCTCGGCTCTCCGAGTTAGGGACTACAGGCCAGGGGCAAGGATCGCTTCTGGCTCCCTCGGCGAGGTCGGCTCACTCTTTCCCACGCTTCGGGGGCCACACACACAGCTTCGGCGACGTCCTCGGGGGTCCCGGTTACAGGGACCAATCACTGCGCGACTCAGCAGGCGAGCCCCTTGGGTGACGGCGTGCGTGGAGCAATCAGCAGCCCGCTCCCCACGCCGAGCTTACCGCAGCCCGCCAATCTCAGCGCGGCGCTCGGACGAGCTCGCCGTGACTTGGGGGCTTCTGTGGGGGATCAGCCAACCAGAGCGCGGCACCTCACGTACAGCTTTCAGCCCACAGCCAATCAGAGCGCGGGTCTTTCGGACAAGCCTCCCGCAGCCTGCCAATGACAGCGCGGCGCCGCGGAAGAGCTTTGTACCGTCAGCCAATCCATGCGCGGCGTTGCTGAGGGGGCTCGTCCTTCTCAACCAATGAGAGGACAGTTTTGCCGATCTTTGTTCTCCATGGTCCCGGCGAGGCTTCTCAGGATATTTCAGACCCCGGGCTGCGGCGGTGATCAGTGACCCAGCAGTTTCGAGGTCGTAGGAGGCGGCAGGGCGCTCGGGGTGTCACAAGGACCTTTTGGGCACTACCTCACGAAGGGGAGCACCACGAGCCCCCGATCTGCAATAGGAATGTGCCGATGAGCACACCGATCTCCCACACGGCCACCAGTCATTAACCACGCACCAAGCAGTG
This sequence comes from Lissotriton vulgaris, assembly GCF_964263255.1. Taxonomy (NCBI): domain Eukaryota; kingdom Metazoa; phylum Chordata; class Amphibia; order Caudata; family Salamandridae; genus Lissotriton; species Lissotriton vulgaris. The sequence continues at coordinate 751,941 of NW_028250684.1, forward strand.
AATGAGCACGATCTTTTACGGCGTTTCTTGGTAGTTTCAAGGGAACCTTTTGACCCTGGGTTCCAGGACAGGAGGCCAGCTCTATTCAGGCCCTTGGAGATTCCTTGGTAGACACAGCACACAGCAAAGTCTTTGTAGCTCAAGCAGGCAGGGACACAGCACACAGCAAAGTCCCTTTCTTCTTCTCAGCTTCAGTTAGACAGCAGAACAGGTCAGCCCTTAGAGCACACAGCAAGGCAATCTTCCTTCAGTTCTTCAGCAGTCCTTCTTCCAGCAGAAGTTCCTCTTTTTTTTTTTAAAGCCTTTATTGAGTGCCAAAGCAGTAGAAACAGCACACAGCTTTTCGCCTACAACCTGAGACGGCAGGCCGGCAGCCATGAAAAGAGGGGGGAAGGTAAAGGCAGACACATACTTGAAATGGCATGGCAGGATAATTAGACACAGCATGTGCCTACAACCCCTTAGGGCCGGCCGCGATATAAATGAGGCTCAGTCCGGAAAAGCACATATCATAACAGTGAGAGAAGGCAAACCATATACAAAACAAGCATTTGCAATGCAATAGGTCTCGCAGCATTAAAGTTTGAGTTACTGGCATTGTAAATGACAATGCTTTGCATTAATTTTTTTTACATTTGCAATTGATATATAAACATTGTTTGTGAGTGGTTAGCTGTTGCTTATGCTAAGCTAAGTTGGCAGTAATATAGAGTGCTAGTCTTGCTTGTTATAAGCATGCTGATTTAAAGCGCTCGGATACCTGCGGGTAAAGTTTGCGCGATATAAAAGTGAAAACTAATAAATAAATAAAAAACAGCCTACCTGTACCACGTCCATTCTTATGACAGAAGCATGCACAAAGAGAGAAGGGATAGAGGTGTGCACACACAAGGAAGCAGGGACGTGCACACATGAGAAGCCGAGAGGTGCAAGCGGGGATGGGGAGGGACATGGATGCGCACAGCACGAAAGAGACAGGGAGTGTAGAGGTGCAGAGAAGAATGCATAGGAAGGCGCAGAGGTGCACAGAGCGGGAGGCAGAGAGGAGTGCACACAAGCGAGCCTAACAGGTGCAGCGGGAGGGGCAGGTTCTTGCACATAGAGGTGAGGACACAGGGGTGTAAGGGTGCAAACGTCAACAATAGATGAGGAAAATTACACGGAGCCAGTTGGTTCCTGCAGCTACCATGTTGTATGATTTTAGTACCAGTGTCATTGTCCGCTTTTGTAGTGGGGGACGAACCAGTTTCTCTAGTTAAACGTAGAAAAATTAGATGCTATATAAAGCTATCAATATTTCAGACATTATTTCGATGATCACATATGTAAAAGAATGCACGGTCCCTTTAGTTTTGAGGCAGCCCAGTTTATAGGATGTGTAGTTTTGTATTTCCTGATCAATCAACTTTGAAATATGTTGTACGTTTGCCAGGTGTCATGCTTAGAGGGAAAGAAAAATGATTTATTTTTCTTTTCATTTATCACATAAAATGTATGAAAAGACCGGGCGTTAACTCATTTTTGGTGTTACTACAAAAAGGAAAGCATGGGTACTATTAACTGTAAACATGTTTTAACCATTTACCTCACTTGTGTCATGGAAATAATAACCCACATCACTCATCTTGTTCCTTCACCATGCATATGGATTTATTTTTGCTCATGAACAAAAGCCTTGTTTTTCTCCTATGCAAACGTTTGAATCTTTGATGTCAAACAGTTTCTTTGTCAATTTTTTTACGGACCCGTTTCTGATGAGGCAAATTATGTGGAGGAACAGAAGCACTTGAGTCTTGAGTGGCATTTAGTGCACCAGGAAGTGCAAACGGGATTCTTGTGTGTCGATGGCTGTGTGATTCACTTTTTCATAATAAGCAGTTTTTTCGCAGCGCGATGAGAACAGCTGGGGGTTTGCCATTTAGTTTACAAAAACTCCTTTGCCAAAGTTAAGAAGTCGCCGATCTCTTCAATCAAGATTGCAGATATCCATGGCATTGCAGATAAAAAAAAGTAGACTGAGTGGTTAAAACACATAACTGTTGAATTGGAAACTTATCTGCAGCGCCACACATTCTAGTTTTCTTGCTGTGATTTTGTCTTAGAGTGCTTGTTCAGCACTTTTTATTTTCTCCATGTTATAAGCTAGTTGTTTTATGCCTTCTTTTCATAACCATTTTTAAGAGTCAATGACTGCTGCAACGAACTTGTACCACGCTGAGCATAACAGTGTATTTTATGTGAATAGGTCTGTGGGTTACTGCTTTTGTCACAAAGAGCCTTTTATTACTGTGCAGTTCATAATTTACAATAGTAATCTAGCACAGTACTCGCACTCGGTGCACTCAGAGTCCGGGATAACAAATTTTGAGGGTCTTAGGTTTGCGGTCTTCTGAAACATTTCCCCTGTGGGACACTGTTACTTGCTCTAGCCTCCAGAAGGATCACAATAAATGTTCGACGGTGGACTGCAAATGGTCCCCCTACTCGACCAAAAGAGGCATCAAAAAAAGTCACAAGACTAATGAAGTGCCTAGACCACTGAGGTATATCCCTTTAACCGTGAGGTATCCCTAATGACCTCCAAGGTGACGCCACATCCCACAAAAATCACTCATGAATTTGCTAATATTACTGAGGAATACCCCGACCAAATAAAACATTTACTAGACAAACAGCAATCGAAAGACCCATGGACAAACAAAGCACTCTCCCCTTCATCAACCCAGGAACACACTGATCACACCCTGGATCAACCAAGTTGCATGTATGGAACCACCCTGGCTTACCACGCTTTTGAACACTGACTTACTCACCAATGCACTAGCTGTACAAGTTACTGCCACATCACGGACTACAGCGAGGAGAGACGAGGATACAAACCGAGCCGACACCGGCCCAGCAGACAGACGAGCTGCATGCGAAACCTATCGTGGGGCGGGACTGACAAAACGAAACCTATCGTGGGGCGGGACTTCCGTTTTGTGAAGCCCACGGAGTGCCTGGAGGAGCATCGAGGGAGAGCCCCGCGGTCGGAGGCTGCACAAGTCCGGAGGGCCTTTGACCGGTGAGCGGGGCGGGGGGGAGAGAATGCCTGTATGTCTGCGTGTGTGTGTGCGACGGCGGAGGGGAGGGGTGGGGGGGCGGGGTGCGACGGCGGAGGGTGAGCGGGGCGGGGGGGAGAGAATGCCTGTATGTCTGCGTGTGTGTGTGCGACGGCGGAGGGGAGGGGTGGGGGGCGGGGTGCGACGGCGGAGGGTGAGCGGGGCGGGGGGAGAGAATGCCTGTATGTCTACGTGTGTGTGTGCGACGGCGGAGGGGAGGGGTGGGGGGCGGGGTGCGACGGCGGAGGGGAGGGGTGGGGGGGGTGCGACAACGGAGGGGTGGGGGGGATGCTCGCTGCACGTGTGTGTGTATGCATGCGACGGCGGGGGTGGGTTCGCTGTATGTGTGGGTGCGTGCGTGCATGAGCGCTCGTGTGTGTGTCTGTCGCTGTTTCTGCGCATGCGCGTGTGGTGTTGCTGCTTCCCAGGAGACAGCAGCTGAGCGCCTTCGCGAGCGCGTGGCCAGCGGAAATCGCCTCCTTGAAGAGGCAATGCGCGTGGCCGAGGCTGTCTCCTGGGAAGCACAGTCCATGACAAAAGATTTCGGCGAGTACAGCGCTGACGCGCTGTATCGCTACGAGACCTAAAGAATGCAAATGAGGCTTCTTTTATCATTTTTTCCCCCCAAACAACAGAACTGGGAATGCTCCCACCCGTAATGTACCACCATAACTTGTATGTGGATCAGAGGAGTTGGAGGTGAGGTACCATAGAATGCAGCTAAATGGTAGGGACGGCCATCGCCAGTATAAGTGTGGTCCACACCTATGAAATGCTTATGATGAACACGGGATAGGAGGGGAAAAGGGGAGGGGAAGGGGGGAGAAACAGCATGTAACTAAGTCTGTGAGGGCAGTAGAGTGCCGAGGTCATGTGAGTAATGCTACATGTAAGATGCTGGTGCCGCGAGCAGCAGGACGCAGTGCTAGTAGAGGCCGGGCAGCGGGAGTGGGCAAGGAGTGCATAAGGACATCCCATGATTAGGAGGCAGGGAAGTATCGCAGGGCAAGGGGCCTAAGGGCGCAGAGTACAGGCAAGCACGTCCACGGGAAAGCAACCTGGGGAGGGAGGGAAGAAGGGAGGAAGGGAAGAGGTCGGTGTGGAAGTAGGACAGTCAGGGCAAGGAACAGGCCAAGGACAGAGGAGAAGGGGAGAGTGCTTCAGGTATCTGGAGGGTCTTCGCTCTGGTGTCGGAGTATATAGGCAGTGATGGGTCCCCATATGTCCCTGGGGCGTGACTTGTGCGGTAAGAGTTCAGAGTAGTTGTAGAGGTGATCTTGCCAGGTAGACATCGTGTTGAGCCAGACCTTGAATTTTGGAGCACGGCCTCTACCCCATCTACATGCAACATGACGTTTGGCCAGCAGAAGGCCCAACGCAAACATTTTGTTATGTGTTTTCAATGCCGGAACCGCATGCCCCAACAAGGCAGTCTTAGGACAGGGGTCCATACCAATCCCAACCATATCAGATAACGCTTTAAAAATGGCATGCCAGTACTCCGCCACTGCAGGGCAGGTACACGCCAGATGGAAGAAGTCAGCCCCTCCCGCCCCGCAACGGAGGCAGCGATCATTATCTCGGAGGCCAAGCCGGAATAATTTGGAAGGAGTTAAGTAAGTGCGGTGCAAGAATTTAAAGTGAATTAACCGTAAGCGAGTATTACCAGTCACTGCGGTGGTATGCGAGCAACTTTCCTCCCACTGATCGTCAGAGAGCGGTGCGTCAAGGTCACCGTCCCATTCACTACGAACCTTGAGCGGGGGAGGGGATGGGGCAGGCTGGGCGTGTTTATAAAGCATGGACACCACGTGTTTAGGGGTTTCAGTTTGTAAAAGCGAGTGCAAGGGGGGCAGGACGTCCGGCTCATCAGGAAAGTTCGGAATGACTGCCCTGACGTTTTGTCTTAAGCGGACATAGAGGAACGTGTCCATGACCGTGGGGTGGGTCTCCCCAAAGAACTGTGCCGAGGAACGGAACTGCCCCTGAAGGAAGAGATCTCCCCAGGTGTGAATCGCTAGTCTCTTGAGGAGCTTGCGCCCTATCTCCTCACTGGTGACCCTCAATCTGGGGTCATGCGCTAGAGGCATACATGGCGAGTATAAAAAGGTGACCTCCATGCAGGCCGCAATGCGGCGCCAAGCCTTGACAGTGCAGTCCACTGTAGTGGGGTCGCGATCCGACATCTTCGATTCGGTATAAAGATAGCCCGATGGTTGTACAGGACGCATATAACCACCTTCCACCGCCAGGTGGGCCATGAAGGGAGGGGGATGTAACCAGTACGCCACAAAGTGGGCCTTGGCTCAATCATAATACCTCTGAAAGTCAGGAACGTCAAACCCGCCTTGATGATAGGGTAACATTAGCGTCTTTAAACTGATCTTAGCCTGTTTGCCACCCCATATCAGTCTCGACAGTTGGGAATTGAGGGAGCGAAAGAAGTGAGGGCCAGGGCTGTAAGGTATGTTGATGGAAAGGTATAGCAACTTGGGAAGGACGACCATTTTTATTAGGGAAATGCGCCCTGCCATCGAAAGTGGGAGATGGATCCATTTGGTAAGGTTGTCAGTTAGCTTGTCAAGTACGGTGCCATAGTTAGCCCTGATGAGGGTCTCGCGATTGCGGGACACTATCACACAGAGGTACTTGATTTCCTCGGATTCCCACATCAGGGGATAGTCCAGGGGAAATTGCACAGTTTTATCTGTTATGGGGAAGAGGGCAGACTTCGCCCAATTGATTTGAACTCCCGAAATAGCGCCGAAGTTAGTGGTTTCGCGTAGCAGGGGGTTGAGGTTATCTTGTGGCTTGTCGACATATAGAGTTATATCATCGGCATATAATGCCACTAGGAGCTGCCGCTCCGGGTAGATTAGAGAGCGGTGGTTATGGTGCTGTCGGAGTTTGGCAGCAAGCGGCTCTATGGCTATCGCGAAAAGGACAGGGGAAAGGGGACACCCTTGTCTGGTGCCTCTGTGGATGGGAAAGGGGGCAGACTGTGCACCATTTAGGAGGACAGAAGCACACGGTTCACCATTAAGCAACTTAATCCAGTCAAAGAAGCTGTAAGGGATCCCCATGCGTTCGAGGAGGGCAAATAGGTAATGCCATTCAAGAGAATCGAACGCCTTAGTGGCGTCGAGAAACACAGCCGCAGCCTCGCATCTTGGATTGATATCCTGTAGTACTGCCTGGAGGGTGCGCAGGTTATAGGAGGTTGCCCTATTGGGAACGAAACCTGCCTGGTCGGGAAGGACCAGACGCTCCATCAGCCGGTTGAGGCGGGACGACAGGACTTTTGCTAGGATTTTGACATCTGTATTAAGTAGGGACAGGGGTCTGTAGGAATCGCAGTGCTCCGGTGGCTTGCCCGGTTTCAACAGGGAAGTGATGAGGGCCTCGCGCATAGATGCGGGTAAGATACCGCCTTCAAGGGAGGCATAGTAAACCTGCTGGAGTATAGGGGCTAGGATATGGATATACGCTTTGTAGAAGTTGACCGGCAGGCCATCAGATCCGGGCGCTTTGCCTGACTTCATGGACATGATGGCATCCTTAATTTCATCCACTTCGAGTATATGATGGAGAAATTTTTGTTGGGACGGGCCAAGCCAGGCAATAGCAGTGTCGTCCAGGTAGGGACCTAGGTCGATAGGGACCGACCTGTGAGAGGTGTAAAGAGCAGAATAGTGATCGGTAAGAATGCGGAGTTGTGCAGGCAAATCTCGTTGTGGGATTTGGTGCTCATCCAGCAGAGTGGTGACATAGCCATTGTACCTAGGGGGGCGTACCGCAGAGGCAAGTGCCCTTCCGGGCCTGTCCCCCTCACCAAAGACCCGCCCTGTGTGTTGCTTGCCGAGGAATTTGCTCTCCCTATCCGCCGCCTCGGTGTATTTGTTCAGTTTTTCACGAAGGAGAGCATTAGAAGAATGGTCCCGGGACTCGCGCACACCAATGCGCTCAAGCTCCCTCAGTTCGGATTCGAGTTTGCGAAGCTCACCCCGCAGGGATTTAAGGACCCCGCCCCCCTTAGAGATACACCACCTGCGGACAGTGACTTTGAAGGCCTCCCAGACAACGGTGAGGTCCGATACCGACCCTACATTTCGGTCAAAAAAGTCTTGGATGTCTTGTTCAAGGTCCGCTCTAAAGGCAGAATCAGCAAGGTGGGAGGGGTTGAGGCGCCAACTGAGATACGGGGAGGTCTCAATGGGGATGCACAGTGATATGAGGACCGGGGAATGGTCGGAAAACGTCCTGGGAAGGTGTATAGCTTTGGTTAACCAGGGAGAGAGGCCCACCAATAAGAATACGTAGTCTAATCTCGCCCATGTGGAATGTACTGCCGAATGGTGAGTGCCCTGTATGAGGGACGGGTGCAAGTGTCGCCAGGAATCGATGCGGGAATGGTCCGTGATTAAGGAAGAGAGGACGCGCTGGGTATGGGAGTAGTGTACTGCCTGAGGGTGAGAGCGGTCCATGCACGGCGTAACAACGGCATTAAAGTCGCCGCCAAGTATCACATGGCTTACGCCCAGGGTTTGAATTTTACCCCATAATGTGAGCAACGATGAAGTGTCATCGATATTGGGGCCATAATAGCATGCAAGAAGAATCGAATGAGAGTGTAGTGTCCCCCAAACCATGCAGTATTGTCCCCCAGGGTCCACCTCCGTCCCCGCAGGCACAAACCTCACACCCCGCCGAACCAAGATCGTAACCCCCCTGGCATAATTAGAGTAGGAAGAGAAAACCCTGCAAGAAGCCCATCTAGATGCAAAGAGGGATGAGCTATCCGACCGTAAATGTGTTTCTTGGAGCATAGCTATTGAAATACCCTGCCTATCTAGGTACCCCAAGATTTGCCTCTTCTTCCTTGGGTTGTTCAGCCCCCTGATATTCCACGACACCAGCTGGAGTTGGTGCGCTGGTGGCATACTCTCTACGTCGCCCATTCACACAGAAGTAGCATCTTGTAGCATGAAAGCACAAAGTTGAAGACCAAAGCACACTCAACCCTGAATATAGTAAGCTTGCCTCGCAGGTAACCCCCCCACGTTCCACCCGGGAACATCAAAACCTGTATGACTAGGTCGTCAGTAATGAAACAAAAAACTTTCCTACCCACACCGGCAACCCCAACTGGCCGGGAATTCAGCCCCCACCCAGTACCCCGAAACCCAAACCAATTACACCCGAAACAGAGTAGAATACAAAGACCACTTCCCAGGAGGGAAGAAGTGCTCAGGGGTTCGCCCATTGGGGGGACCGAAACTAGGGGCCCCAGACGTGCCGAACCACCTCCTTACTTACACCCAGTGACCACAGGTAAGCCTGTCGTCTGACGTGGGACGGAGGTGGGTGACCGAGCGCAGGCATGTGACTCATACAGCAACACCCTGCATCTAACTAGCGTCCAAAACAAAGCACACAAACCTAAGTGTGGCCAAAATGACATTCAGCGCCCTGTCCGCCAAATCAGTTTCAGTTTTTAACGTCTTTATTTCGAATTTGTTCTTCATAAAAGACAAGCATAATAAATACATACACAAAGCACCCAACAAGTATGTATGTACAAATTGAGACAAACAAATAAAATTATCATAAATCTTGGTTTTTTTAAAAAACAATTAAATGTACATAGAAAGACGTCCATAATAAGATTAGTACAAATATAAAAAGCATTTCAGGAATACTGCCCAAGAAGAATAGGTTAAGTCCAGCATATTTGACTTTCAACTTATGGCGCTTCGAACACACCTTATTCTGATTAGCCAGGCCCACCCAAGGAATTTTGCCACCCCTTTAGACAGCCATTCGGCTGTGTTGTATTTCAGGATTGACAATGCTTCAATGCTCTCCCGGGTGTTTAGTCTTTTACATGTCCGCCAAATCAAAAAAGAAAGAAAAAGAGAGGACAATACCATCACAATGTTTCTCAGTCCTGTTGCGACAGTGGTGATTGCGACCTAGATCTGCGCAGAGCTGCATCTTCTCCACCCCGCTCCCCCCTGCAGCTCTTAAGGAAGTCATCTACCTGATGGGGGTTTTGAAAGAGGTGATGTTTACCCTGGAATGTCACTTTCAGTCTGGCAGGGTAGAGCATAGCATAGAAAATCTCCCGCGCCTGAAGCTTCTTTTTGACCGTCGTGAATTTGCGCCTGGCCTCTTGAACGGCGGAGGTGAAATCAGGAAAGAAGGAGAGGGTGGTATTACAGTAGGCCACAGTTCCCACCTCCCTTGCCCCTCTCAACACCGAGTCTCTGTCTCTATAATTCAGGAAGCGCACAATTATGGGGCGAGGTTGCGCTCCGGGAGGCGGGCGCGCCGCCAGGGATCTGTGGGCTCGCTCAACAATGAAGTGCGACGAGAAGGATTCTTTCCCAAACAGTTTGACGAGCATGTTCTCCACGAAGGTCTCCATTTTACCAGTGTTGGTGGTCTCCGCAAGGCCCAGGATTCGGACGTTATTGCGCCGAGACCTCGCTTCCAAGTCCTCGTTCTTATCTGCGATGATCTTGAGCAGCCTGTCCATTTGAGTGACCTGGTTGCTTGTTGAGGTGGCGCCATCCTCCAGGACAGAGATTCTATCTTCCGTGTCCTTGATACGGGTGTCATGCTGCTCAAGCCTGGTGACCACGCTGTCCATGTGTGTGTTAATGTTATCCATCTTGGCGTCAATAGTAACGAGGCTTTGCTTCAGACCTAGCAACAGTACCTTCCAGTCCTCATCCGGAGGCGCCTGGGAGACCGGATCGCCATCTGGCTCTGGCGTCGGTTTAGGAGTCTTTTTGGTTTCAAAAAGGGATCATGGACTGCCTGGCGTCATTGCGGCCCATGACTTCTCTGGGCATCCGCAATGACGGAGGAGAAGTAGTCGCCAGGACGCGAAGAAGTGGAGGGTGGAGGCTGAGACTGTCCCTCAGGCCGTGTACTCGCAGGCAGTAGTAAGAAGTCGAGCTAGGAGGCCCAGGCAGTCCACCAAATGGTACCTCTGTAGGGAGGCGGCAAGGAGGTTAGCCCCGAAGGAATGGCAGCACCGCGGACCGACGTCCCACGCAGTGCCACCGACTGTACAGGCCTCACGGCAGGTCGGGCCTGTGCCCCTGCACCAGGATTGAGGACGTAGGTCAAGCAGCAAGTAATGCAGCAGTGGCAGGGGGGGGAGGGTCCAGGGCTGCGCAGCAACCCCACAGAAGCGAGGCACGGAGCGACCAAGTCACAGCCCGGGAACAGGCGTCTGCAGCGCAGGTAGCGTGAACGATCCGGCTCCCAGATAAATGGCGCAGGCGGTAGGTACTGTCAGTCCGTGCCTCAGGTGGAGGGGGGGGGGGGGGAAGTACGGAGGGGCAAGTCCAGCGTTGTTGCCGCTCCAAGCCGCCACAGCCTCGCAGGAGCCAGCCCAAGATGGCGGATGGTCCGGGCGCCAAATGCACCGCGCGACTCCGTAGGGCTCAGTAGCGGTGGTGGGCGAGGGAGGGCAGGGCGGGCATCAGCAGGAGAAACCAGGAGATAGCGGGCAGCCCTCACCTGTAGAGTTGTAGCCCCCCCCCCCCCTGGGCATCAGTAGCAGTCCTCGGGTGTTCCGTGGACCGGAGCTCCGCCGCGGGCCAGACCTTCAGGCCTCGTCAGCAAGGCCGCAAAGCACCGGACGATCCTGGCGGAGTGGAGCCGGTCAGGAGGAACACCGCAGCAGCACCCCGGGCCGCCCCAGCGCAAACAGGCAGCCGATTTCGTCCGGAAGCAGGCAAACAGGGCGAGTCTGGTATCGCCGTAATCAGCACGATGAGAGGCAGACGTGGGGGCAATATAAAGGCAGATTTAAGAAGGCAGGATCACTGCAGGATGGGTTGAAGCGCTCGGTCGGGCGGGAGCCTCACATCTTGCGGCCATCTTGGTCTGGCGCCACCTAGCGCCCCTTAGCAGAGGTTCCTCTTGATTGTAGAATCCCCTTTTCTGTTGTCAGGGGTCCTTCTCTTATACCCCTAAAAGCCTTTGAAGTTCTTTGAAGTCTTTGTGCAAGTGGGCCCTGAGCCCGGTCTAAACCAGTTCTGTGTGTTGCTGGAGCACTGGGGTTTTCTTGGCTTCCTTCATTCTTTCAGTATCAGGGACAGAGGTAACAGTCGCCCAGCGGGAGGTGGAGCCAGCATTCTGGTCAGGCAGGCACATCCCAAGTCACTCCCAGGTGCCATCTCCTCCCACTTCCTTGGCAGCAGATGCAGCCTTTCATCCACGGGCTGACTCAGACAACCTCCTGGGGGCTCTGCAGCCCCTGTCACCCTCAAACCAGACAGTCAATCCACAAGCAGGCCCAGGCACTCTGGGCCAGGCTCACCAGCCAATCACACGCCAGAAACAACTTACACAAATACGCCAACCTCTAAAAGTGGCACTTCTAGACTAGACACAATCATGCCGCATATACCATTACGCAGCATTCAATCTCACGAGTTTGCACATATCAAACTCGCCCCTGCACTCCCCACACATTCCTATGGGAGGGCAGGTCACTCACCACACATACACAGAGAGCTCAGGCACTTTACACTGTACCACAGTGAAAAAGTGCGCAGAGGCCTAAAATCACCACCACCAGGTTCCAGAAACAGGCTAGGAAAAAGCAAAAAATCTCGGGGTGAACCTGCCAAAAGGGTCGGGTCCAACACCTACTTTACCGCGGTGGAAGGGGAGGTGCGTACATTGCTATGGGATGGAAAGGCCCAGAGGATAGCGCTTCAAAAATTGATGAAGGGATGGTACGATGGAGGTATTGCGTTACCTGACATACGTTTGTACTATTGGGCCTCACAGGCGGTGACAGTAAATAGATGGAAATTTGCCCCCCCAGATGACCCGGCATGTGCTCTAGATAGATATCAGATGGATAGGGCTGGATATCTTGGCGCGCTTTATTCTGGGTCATCAGCGACAGCAAATTATAGGCCCAGCTAAGAACACATTTCAGATAAGGAAATTGGCTAATTCTCGGCTGGGCTGGACAGACAGACTTACTAGAATGACGCCGCTGTGGTATTAACAAACGCTGGGTATGCTATGCATCATCTGGGATTTGATAAATGGGACATGATTGGTATTTCAATGGTAGGCGATATGATTCAGAAGGGTAAGATCCTTCGGTTCGAGGAGTTAGAGAAGACATATCGCAATCCTCTCCCTTAGAAGATCATTTGCTAGATGGACAATTGCACGCTAAGGCGGTCTCCCTGACTTATAAAAAGCTATACAATAATATGCCAGACTCTTTCGGGCAGCTAAAGAAGAAATGGGAGGGGGACCTGGGAGTTATCGAGGATGAGGATTGGAGGCAGGGGCTGATGTCTCCCAGAGAGGCTGCCATCACACTTAGATATCGCCTAGTTCAACCTCGTATCTTCCATCCCTCATACATGACTGGAATCATTTTAGCAAGGATAGGGACTAGGCCTGACGACCTTTGCTACAAGGGATGCAGGCAGCAGAGTATGCTCAGACGTGAGTCCCTTGCTCACTTTGCCACTGGATTCAAGCAAGCCGGGCTGAAGAAGGCTGAAATGCCAGAAACCGGTCCTCAGTAGCTTGTTTCCGGTCCAGGGAAGGCATGGCTTGGCAGTTCGGGCTGGACTGTTCCCATGAGGCACAGGGTCAGACTGATTTGCATATGGCAATGTCTGAACTGGGGTGGCAGAGTGGGCTAAAGAACGGTGATGGATTAAACCCAGATCAGTTGACTGGGGGTGAGTGCTTGTATTGTCAACGCTCCGTCCATCATTTCCTTTGGTGTTTCTTTGTTCGCCATAAGTTGGCAGGGTATGCTCAGACGTGAGTCCCTTGCTCACTTTGCCACAGAATTCAAGCAAGCCGGGCTGAAGAAGGCTGAAATGCCAGAAACCGGTCCTCTGTAGCTTGTTTCCGGTCCAGGGAAGGCATGGCTTGGCAGTTCGGGCTGGACTGTTCCCATGAGGCACAGGGTCAGACTGATTTGCATATGGCCATGTCTGAACTGGGGTGGCAGAGTGGGCTAAAGAACGGTGATGGATTAACCCCAGATCAGTTGACTGGGGGTGAGTGCTTGTATTGTCAACGCTCCGTCCATCATTTCCTTTGGTTTTTCTTAGCAGGCCACCTTTTACTATATGGTGTGGGATTGCCCAAAGGTGCAAAGCGGATGAGATAGAATCACAACACATATGCACTCTTCCCTGGGAAAGACGATTACCTTGACGCCACAATTGGGCCTATTAAACATCTAGGAGGCGCCAGATCTTACAGAAACGGAACAACAGTTTGTAACGCTGGGAATCACACTATTCAAGAGAGAAATCGCTAGGGGATGGGGAGGATTGAGACCACCTGAAGTAGCTGTGTGGAGTAGGGAAAAAGATAAGTGTATGATAGCAGAGAAAGAAGTCTTTATCGCAAGAGGATGCCCAAAGAAATGGGGCAGGAAATGGTCCAAATGGAATTTATACAGAGGAGAGATATGAGTGTCACCAATGGTTGAGTTAGAACTGAGTAGGGTTGGGAACAGAGAGGAAAACGTGTAAAATATACATGTGATTGAACTCATAAACAATGTGACAGTAACGGTATTTCGTAAGATGGGATTGTCTACACTGAAGTGTAATGTTTTGTCATTTCTTTAATATAAATATTTTTCAGGAAGAAAAAAAATGCACTCACTTAAGTGCTACCTACATAGGTTTTAGGAATTCGGTAATTTACTGATTCCTTAAAATAAGGAATCGGTATTTTACCGATTCCTTAAAATAAGGAATCAGTAAATTACTGAATCCTTATTTACAGCCTCCTACATTGGAAAGGGCTAAATACCAGTCGGTACCGGGAAATTCACAGATTTTTGGCAGTTACGGACCGGTATTTACCTACCTACATCTGGCCCAAAGTAAAGGATGCCTTGATCACCATGCAAAATAGAATAGGCAAGCAGGCTTATCCCATGCAATTCCATATAATTATGCACTTCTAAATCTCAGCTTTCGTGATGGCCACCACACTCTCACTGCTTGTGAACTGGTCTTGTAGGCGAGTGGGATGGTGCACATCAGTGATAACAGCAGCACCATAAACTTCACTGTAGGGCAGGTCATTTGACCGGCATATTCACAAACTGCATTTTGGAAATACGTTTTGAAGTACTACAAAATGCTATTAACAAACCTATGTGCAGTGTCTAAGACTCTCCTATTGTTTTCTGTGCTGAGATCTCTTCCTACCCCCTCCAAAAAACATCCTCTGACTGCTGATTCTCCTCATGTGCAAGTATACATATTAGTATTAAATGTGTGAGGGACAGATGGAAGTGGTTGGAAAATCGGATATACTAACAGGGGGGGTGGAGATAGGAAGAAATAAAGAGCTTTCAAGGAAGGGGTTTAGGCAGGGATGTGTAAGATCTTGACCCAAAGCGATTTGAGCGCTATTAATATACAGTCCAGAAAGGCCAAAAAGTGAAAGATACACAAGCCTCAGAAAACAATATAAACTATAAGTCAGCTGTTGCGGATACAAATTAGAAGCATGGAAACGGAAAGCATGCATTTTAAATGTGCAAATACACAGTTGCCTAGTATGTGGAAAAATACAACTTAACTGTGCTTGTCTCGAAAAGAATGCTCAGAGTCAGTTCACAATTAAACCAGGAAGAAGACAGCTGCAGAATTAAATAATACTTTAAAAGAGATGCAATGCCACAATAAAAAATAACACGTACCCCTCAATTGTTCCCAGGTGCCCGCCACTTCGGACTACAATCCTATCCCATTATTTTCCTGACCACGCTTTTACCTCAAAGAAATTCGGGAACAGGGGCTGAATACGACATCCTAGAGTGCTGGTTGCTTAAAAACGCGCCTGGGAAGGGCACAGATGAGCAATCATTCTATTTGGAGCATACCTTTTCGATTTTCCGGCCGTATCTCTCGCGTGTTCCTAAAAATGTAGCTCAGGCAGGTGACGTTACTTCCTGGATGACGTCTTTTCCGGCGCCACCGGATGTCGCCCCGAAGTGCTTTAGAAACGTACTTGAAACGCATGTGTTATTTAGAGCACTTGTACATTGGTGGAGGTATAAGTGCGTGGTGCAGCTGCAGGAAATTGAGTTTCAGAAAACTGTTAGTTAGGTTTGAATTCCAGCCCTCCCATTTGGTTAGTAGAATTATTATACGTGCGCAAAAGGGGAGCATACGTTTTTTAAAAAAGAAAGTGAGATATTTTAGAAAAAATGTCTATTTAAGCAAAGGCACTTTGAGGTTAAACACTAAAATATTGTCATTTGTGCCTTCAAAAAATCGGGAGTCTCCCACCTGAATCTGGTTTATTGGCACTTATGTTTATGTACCAACTAAGATATGCATATCTGACTTTTTATGTTCAGCACATTACGTCTGGAACTGAGAGTTTCACTGTTAATGAGTCAAACCCCTAGAATGCAATAAGCATTTCTGAAAAGAAAAAATGTTTGAGTGAAGCCACCGATAGTTATACTCTACAGGAATAGCTTGTTTCTTTCTCAAACACTGTAATGTGCTTCCCAACATAAAGATTCCCAGTGACTGCTCAAAAAAGATTACCATTACCACTTGGTAATGTATAGAACGTCGTACCCTCATCAAGTGTGTAGCAGTCAACTTGGAACTTATGAAAATAAATTGATCTGGTGCCTCTCGCTTTATGTGGTACCAAATTCTTACAGTGACTTAAATATTATAAAGTAAAGTTGTGGGTACAGCATTCTGTCAGCATTCTGTCCATAAATTAATTGTATTTTGAATTTTGTTTAAAGGTTTATACTTTCCTTGGTAAAGGGCTATCACATAACCCTAGACTGCTATATGAGTGTTATTAATGTTTCCAAATGTAATGGCAAGCTTCGGCTCCACTGCACTGATTACAAAAGCAACCATAGTAATGAAAAGGTATGCTACTGTAATCCTTCCCTCTCAATTGCCTGTTCTGTCTCATAACGGCTTCAAACATAGTTGCTGGCTTAAGAGATCAAAGTGTCAAAAGGTTGGGGTTACAATAGTAGGTGTTCCACCGTGCTTGGCTGTGCTGTGCTTCAAATAAGATCAACATCATCTTTATGAAGACTGGGTTCTGTTTGGATTTGGGTGATTACTACTCTTCACGTTCAGTCGCCTCAAACAGTTCTGAGAAGCCATGGAGAGTGGGGTTCCAGATTTTGAACCTTGTACTTTGGCTTTTACAAGAGTTTTGAGGGCTGTGTCCTTCCATGTAGGTTCATGTTTCCAGAATGAGGTTTGCTGTTGTTGTTAGACGTTTTACTGAATACATCATTTGGAAGCAATCAATATTATGAGTGACCAACTCGTAGAGTACACACAACAACCTGGATTGTCTCTCCCCATTATTTCATACCTGTCCTTGTTAACTAAACCAAGGTTCTGATTTTTGTCCTGTTTTTGCTGAAGAGGATGAAAGAATCAGTCACCGTACAGAAATTCAAACAAGTGACTTGCAATTCCCCACACAAGCAATGGGCCAACACCATCGGAATATTTGCATGCGGGTCAGGTGCTCAGTAAAGGCTGCTGTTTTCCTCTAAGTAATGGAATGTTTTCTTCTATAAGTTACAGTCTCATACTGCCAGTAACTCTCTTTTCCTCCCATACAATCTTTTCACAGTATTTTTGCCTTTCATCCTTTTGCCCAGGTTTACGTTATACAAATACCAAACACATACACTAGACCTGGACAAAGTAAAAATTAGGTTGCCATAATTTACGTAATTTGTGGAATTTATCGTCTGCTACAAGAAATTATGCACCATTGAACGTGCAATTTGTGGTAAAAATTCACCACAAATGGATGTGGACAACAGAACTTGAGTAGCTGTTGCTCACAGTGCATTTTTGTAAATGCGTCCTTGCACCCAAAACAGCACAACATAGTACAAAATTTGGGATTTGCATTTCAAGTAATTAACACAATTTTGTGCAATTTTGCCATAATTTTATGTAATTAATCGTAAAAAAAAAGTTATGGAGATTTTACACTCCCTTATATACATGTACATACACATGATTTAGATTGATTTTCATGTGAAGGATAGAAAATGCAGTAATAATTGCAAGCAGTGATAAAGTCAATCATTTAACTTTTGATTAGTAAAGGGTTTTGTAATTGTTGGGTGAGTAGACGTATAGTTATTTAAAGCACTGGGATTCACTTTGTATCCATCTCTCTATGTGATGAAAATAGAGGCAGGTGAATATTCACTCTCCACCCACAAAGTCTGGAAACTTCACCCTCTGTGAAGAATGCTGACGCTTCCCAGGTTCACCAAGGCAAAGTTTTAGCCACTTAACCTGAAATTTGTACATTGGACTTTTTTCCAGGCTCATGGTGTTCCAACCTTTGGTTTTCCAATGTCGGACAGTTGATAGTGAAAAGGTGGAGACTGAAGTGACGCTCCAGCTCTGTAAGCAATGTCTATGAGGGGTAGGGGGGGGGTAGGACAAAGTGACTTAGCTCAGTAGCGGGAGATGGTGCATAATGTTAAACTCAGAATCTGATTAGCAAACATGTTTCAGGTAGGGCCTCTGTTGAGACCACAGCCACCCACCAAAAGTCGCCATAGTAGGAATGGTTTCACACTGCTGCAGAATTGTGCTAAAACTACTATTTTTTTAAATTAGTTTGCAGTATCACACTGTGTACAAATTAAAACGTATGTAAAGTTCCAAGTTGCTCGAGCCTGTAACCCTTTTTTAAAATGTCAAGTAGCTACATTTAGCAATTTCACAGAACGTGCTGAATAATTTGCATTCTTTGAATTCATACTTTGTTTTAGCCAGCTGCATGGTTTAGACAATAATGCCCAATAATTTCGTACTCCATTGCTGCCTAATTCCACTAGCCCTAGTTACAATTGATCAAGTGGAATCAAAATTAACATGTTTTGAACATTTTATTACAATATACTTGTTAATACTGATTATTATAAAAAAACTGATGTAAAATTTAAAAAAATCAACATATTTACCTTTGACTTTTTTTCATAGTCTTGTGAAGCACACTGTATGCTAATTTGCATCTAAAGAACACTCGTTTAATACCTAAATAGTGTTCACTGAGTAGTAATCAGCAAATTATTCTGAAATCACTCAGCAGGTTGGACCTTTCTGACAAAAAATTTAACCAAAATAATGGGTATATTCTTGGGGTAATCAGCAAATCATAAGGAGCAATGTCATCATGTTAACAAGAAATGATGTTTGTGGAGTTTTGAATGTTTATTTTCAAATCATCCTCAGGTCATCAAGAACAACTGGATCATATGAAGTCATTCTTAAATCCTCATGAAGTCATCAGAAATAGTCACACCTTGTGAAGTCATCGGATACTCATTTTAAAATCCTCATGAAGTTATCAGGAATAGTCACACCTTGTGAAGTCATCAGATACTCATTTTAAAGTCATCCTTGAATCATCTGTTTAATTTTCTAAACTCTGCTGATGACTTCAAGAGCTTGATAATGTCTGATGATGTGAAAATGACTTCTACAGTAGTTGGATGATAATCCACTGACTCTGAGATGGCTTCTAAAGTAATCCTGTTTGACCTCGGTCAGCCTGCTGCCTCCGCTCGTCGATGCAGTGGTCCGCGACCCAGACATCCGCAGCTCGAGCCGTCACTTCCGCTCCGGGCAGCTTGAACCGGATGAGGTTGCGACGTGAGGCAGTCCGGAGTTAGTGGAGATCATTAAGACTCCTCCCACCTCCAGAGCTCGTGAAAGAAAGCTCATGCATCCTTCATCATGGCTTGTTGTTTTTGTCTGTGTTCCTTAGACAGTACCTTGGGTCACAGTTGTGCCAATCCACTTTTATTTTCCCAGAATTTACATTTTTGGCCCGCAACAACAATTTCAGAGAGATGCGCTCTTTGAGCAAGAAGGGTCAGATTTAAAGCAGATATGAGACCCGTTTCATGGTTAGCAGAGGTGAGGAGGGTTCAGGAGGCCTAACTAAAGTCCAAATGATTCTGCAGCAGCCATATAAAGCGGAAAATGCCCCAAGGGATTGTCTTTGTGCAGGAAGGTGCCCTTACCTTCACAAAAACATTCATTCATGCTACGCAGGCAGGACAGCAACTTTCCTTTAAGACTTTCAAAGTCCTCAGCGCCTCATGGCTATGCTTCGATATGGAACTCTCTGTCCTTGACCCATACTTACTATGAATGTATTGTGTTATTTTCTGGAATGCAACTGATGTAAAGCGCTCCGATACCCTTGGGTCTGGCCAGCGCTTTATAAAACTTCTTAATAATAATAACCTTGCACCATGGTGTGAGGGTGTCTGCGTTGGGGCTAAGCAGCCCATTGTGCTCCAGTGCTAGGAAAAGGCAGGAATGCGTCACATTGTGGAAAATATGGCACATTCCTGCCCTTTACCCATACCGTTCCCTGTAATGCATCACAGTTCAGCAAGGTGACGCTACATTGCACTGTACTGCGTTACATTTTCATAAATATCGCTCTAAGTGTTTGCTTCGATTAGGTAATAAGGGCACAGGTCTAGCATGTCCTCATTCAATAATTACTGTGACAAGTCTGAGTTGAGGATGTAATTCTTCGATTACCTGGGGGTGATCCTCATTACTCCGATTACCCAACAATATTCCAATATTTATATACCTTCCAATCTCTGTTCATCCCTAACACAGTGATTCTTAACCTGAGGTGTGTGAACCACTAGCAGGCCACAATTCCTACTCAGGGGGTTTGTATCTGTTTAGAAAATTAAATAATGTTAGCAGATTAATAAAGTGCATGCACATAAAAGGCAAAATTGAAGATCGAAAATTTTACGCAGATGTGAAGAAATTTTAAATAGAAGACAGAAAATTAAGGTTGTGTACTTATTTTGACTTGTGAGAGCATAGCAAGTATAGCAAACAGTATCTAGTGTAGTCGACTGTTGAACGAAATTGAAGCAGTGGCATGTGCTAACAGAGAGACATCATGCATAAGGACAAAAAATCACAATGTGAAATGCTAGAGTTTAGCATATTGCTTAATCTTCTAGAAATAAAATATTATTATTGAGAGAAGTTGGCCTGATATGCAGTGCTCACTATTCTAGTGATCACTATGTATCAGTCCAAACGACCCTTATTGATGATTGGTTGTAAGTCAACCTTATAGACCAGCTATCCTAGTAGCATGGACAAGAGCAGTCTTTAGGCTAAACTCTAGAGGGCGTGTTAAGCCAGCTGTTATACCATCACATATACCCCTTGAACACCAAGTGAAAGGACACCACACAAGTTGTTATGGAAATAAAAGGATATTTATTTATAACACAACAACCCTGGACTCTTTATGAGGACAGGGTGCTAAGCACAATACAAAGCTCTTAAAGAAATACTGAAAGTCGCACAATTTACGCAAATGCCCGAGGGGCACGAAAAACCATATACTATGGAAGTGGAATGCGAATCACTAGCAGGTAAGTAACAGTTCTCAGAGACTTTAGAATCGCTAGGCCTACAATGCTGAACCCTTAGATTAGAAGCAGGAGGCCTATGGGCGCCGTGTGCAGAGTGCAAACTCTCACGCGCAATGCGGGACAAAGTCTATGGATGCTAGCAAATGCAAAGTTAGTGTTCTCGGGCGAAACCGACTAGGTAGGTCAAAAACGAAAGTGGATCTAGGCACTTAGAGAGTGGATCTAGGCTGGAGCACCGTGGTACTCGGTTTACCTAGCCCAGGGGCTGCGGCTGCATAGGGTTCAAGTGTCGTCGGGAATCCTCGTTGACGAACCAGGAGCCTGAAGTGGAAGTTGCTGGCAGGCGACCAGTGAAGATGTTCCGGGCTGATCCAAGGACTGGATCAGTGAAGAAGAGTACCTGTAAGCAGAGGGGACCGAGTTCTGAATCACTAGCCAGTGATTAGGTGGGCACCAGGATGGCACCGGACAAGGTCACCTCGACCAGGTGAGTGGGCGACGCTGGGCTCTGCAGTCTCTCGGACCAGGAGGCGTTGTCGTCGACCAGGATGGAGGTGCGAGCTGTCCCACGAAGGTATCTGCTGCCGGCGATGCTGAACCCAGGATTGAGGCAACAACTCTTGGCAAATGCAAGCCCACGCGGTGGACTCAAAATGGCCAAAGTGGACCAGGAGGGGGAGCGAGGGCTAGTCTAGAGGAGCTAGACCAGCAGTGAAACAAACGTAGGACGTCGTCTGGAGGGTCACTAGCCAACGGGCAAGTGACCGGACAACGTAGCAAGCAATGCAGAAGCAAAAGGGCCCCACGCAGATCTGGTGGATGCTGGGGGGCTGGACTTCAGTGCTCGTGCTGCTTGGGGTTGGGGTTGGGGCTTCTCTCATCCCAGTGCACCCACTCAAGGGTCCCTCGGCGGTCGTGCTGGATCAGTGTCGTGCTGGTTCTGATGGTCACCGGTTCCTCTGGTCTCGTCACACCCACGGTTCTCAGCTGTGCTGTAGAGGCAGGTAGAGGTCAGAGAGGGCAGGGAGTCTGGGTCTCGTCGTGCTGGTCGGTCTGGTTCCGGAGGAAGGACGTTCAGCAAATCGCAAGATACTTAGTTGGTGCCTGCTGCTGCAGGGTGACTACTCCTTAGTCACAAGGGAGAAATCTTGAGAAGAAGTCTTGAGTTCCTTTCGTAGAAAGTAGTTTCAGGATTCAAAGATGATCTAATTTGGAAGGGTCCCCGCTCCTACATTTATTCTAAAGAAAGGGGCTGGTACGCGACTATGTCCTGCCCATGGGTGCGACCAGGAAGGGGGGTGGTTACACCCCTCTCCCCTGTCCGGACTTTCCCCAGCTCAGGGGCTGGTGTGCCCCTGGAACTGGTTCAAGCCGGCAGATGCATAGTGAGCACTGGGGTGCCACTTGCAGTCACCTTCCTATTCAGCCCTGCCTACCTAGGATACACAAAACCCTGTCTGGGATGGTGCTAGCACCGCCCCTGACAGGAAACCCTTTGTCCAAGCTCTCCTCGCTGGAAGGACTCCCAGCAGCAGGAGGTCAGACTTGTGTCTGTGGTGGCAGCATCCATTTTGTGATGCTGAGGCTCGAGTTAACTTTAACCGGGGTTCACAGTTACATACATGTCGTGTCCCTCTAGAAGGGTGGAATGCTTACCCCGTCGCCAGAATTGGCGAGGGGTTAGTATTCCAATCTGATGACACCTTACTCAACATGTTTTGATAAAGCGATACCAAAGATAGCAAATAACCGTGAGGATTATAATGCACTTAAGAGTATATGGTACTCGTTATCATAGAACAGCTATTAGGACTTGGTTCCGCAAGCTGCAGACGGGCTCAGCTCATGCCAGAGCACCATCTCACAAAATTCCAAGCACTCTGCCTTCAGGATTGTTAAGGCCTGCCATAGGAGTGACTGATAGGAATACATGTGTCCATTTTAGGGTTAGATATAGGTATACTATATCTAAAGCAAAGGGTTATTACACCACCTTGCCCCAGCTGTCGTGCAGCCAGTTGTGTCAGATTTAGATGGCCAGCCAGGGGTGGCATAATACATGCTGCAGCCCCTGGTAGGCCCTGGGTACACCTAGGCCCTGGGTACCTAAGGTACATTGTACAGGGACTGATAAGGTGACTCAGTATCCAGTTAGATATGTACCTATGGTACCTGGAATCCACTCTGCAGAGAGAGCAGTAGGCCTGGGGCCCTGAATAGCAGGGTCCCAAGTCAACTAAGTAGAAAAACACCAGGCAAAAAGTTGGGGGTGACCATAGTCAGGTATCCACCTTCCTACATAAACCCCCCCCCCCCCAAACGAAAGGAGATAAGGCTATCCTTGGCCAGGTAAGCCTATATTGCCTGAGTGGCCATATGAGGTGGTACATGCACTGGCATGGTTACCCCCTGTATCATGGTCCACTAAGCAATCCTTCACCCTAAGGGTATCTGAGGGTCTCCACCATAGGGAATCACTACCTGTGGTGTGTTTTGGCAAAGTAAAAGGCTGGTGCTGGGATGGAGTACTGAAGTGAGGCTCCTCTAATGTTGGGCTCAACTTCCTCCAATCACTATCCACCATATATGCCTTTCTTTCCATGACTGAGTTGCTGTGAGCTCTGAGGGTCAACCTCTGGCTACCTAAAGCTGGAGGCTGGGTCCCTCTGTTTGGCTTACTGGAGGGACAGGTCAGGTTTCGGGTTTTTAGGCCCCAGGTTTGGCTGTGCCCAACAGTGTCCAGCTGTAGGAGGTCCCTAACTAAGTTTAAGGGGGATCCCTCAGGAGTCTGTTTTATATTCACTTGGCTAGGTCTACTAGCTCCAGTGACCCTAATCTGCTGACTGGGGAGTTCTTTTGGACAGGGGGCCACCACTGACCTCCCTGACCTCTACAGCCCTGGGCTGACTGAGGCAGAGTAGAGAGGGGCAGGTTACCTGCTCCAGACTGGGTCCCACCTTGGAAGGGTCCACTGACATCAGGGGTTCTGCCAGGCTAGGCCTGACTACCTCTGGGGCGCTTTCTTCACAAGGGGTCAGATCAGTTCCCTGAGGAGGCTGATCCTTTCCTAAAGTCTGGTGGGAGGGAGATTTCTCTTCCTCCTCAGTGCTCTCTGTCTGAGTGGAGTGATCCATAGTTTCAGGCTTCACAACACTATTATCTGTCTGAGTTTGAGCTGTGACCATCACAACTCCACCAACCTTTTCAGGAAGGGACTCAGTTTGGGTATGGGCTGTGACCATCACAGCCTTGCCAACCTGTCCAGGAAAGGCATCTTTCTGGGATAGGGCTGTGACTGGCACAGCCCTCCTGACCTGTTCAGGGAGGACATCTTGGACTGGGGCTGTGGCTATCACTGCCCCACTAACCTTACCATGGAGGTTTACCATTTTAAAATGGGTTTCTTGCTCTACCTCAGCCCAGGCTGAGATCTCTAAATCATTCCCCAGTAGGCAATCTACAGGCAAGTTTGGTGACACTGCCACTCTTTTGCGGCCAGTGACACCTCCCCAGCTGAGATTTACCACTGCTATGGGATGATCTCTCTGTACTCCATCAATGTTCATTACCTGGTATGTGGCTCCAGGTATAAGTTGCTTTGAGGGGACTAGGCTCTCAGTCAAAATGGTGATGCTAGCCCCTGTATCTCTATAGGCTTCAACTTTTGAAGCATTGATGAGGGGCTCCTGTCTGTACTTGCCCAAAGTGTTGGGACAAGCTGTGAAGTTGGCAAACTCCATGCCAGTCTCACAGACAAGAGTATCTAAGTCTGGGGACCTGGTTAGGCCAGAGTCCCCAGGAACTCCCAAAGTATATGCACCCAGATTCTTGGGGGCACTCCCACCACCTGGGGGATTACTACTAGTAGTAACAGGAGGCTGGGAAGCTTTACCTGGGGGGATGTTCTCCTTATTGTTGTTGGCCTTTGGGCAACTGCTGTCACTTTTGTAATGGCTACCTGTTTGCAGGTATGACAATAAGGTTTCTTTTGGGTTTTGGAAGGATTTTGGGACCCACCCTTTTCAGATGAGTTTTGGGGCCCTGGGGTTTGATCAGAAGATTTTTTCCCACCCTTCTCTTGAGGCTTGGTTGATTCCTTCTTTTGGTCACCACCCTGGTTCTTAGGCCTAATCCTGGTTCTGACCCATTTGTCTGCCCTCTTACCCAATTCTTGTGGAGAGGTCAGATCAGAGTCTACCAGGTGCTGGTGTAATAACTGGTTCTGACAATTACTTAAGACTTGCTCTCTCATAATTAGATTATACAATCCTTTGAAATCAGTAACCTTACTTCCCAGTAGCCAGCCTTCAAAAGCCTTAGTGGCACAATCAACAAAGTCAGCCCAATCCTGAGACTGAGTTTTCTGGGTGTCTCTGAACATCAACCTGTACTGTTCAGTTGTTAAGCCAAACCCATCAACCAGTGTATTCTTCAGGACTTGGTAATTGTTAGCATCCTCAGCTCTAGTAGTGAGGAGCTTATATCTACCTTTGCCTTCAAAGGAGAGCCACAAGATAGCTGCCCACTGACTCTGGGGGATGCACTGGACAGTGCAGGCCCTCTCCAAAGCAGTCATCCATTTGTGGATGTCATCCCCTTGTTTAAAGGGGGGCACTATCTTACTCAGGTGTCTAGTGTCTAAACTCCTGTCCTTTTCTCTAGGTAAAATGCTGCCACCAGTGGGGTCTACCCCACTCAATTTCTGCTCTCTAGCAAAGGCAAGTCTCTCTTTGGCCAGGGCAAGTTCTTCCCTTTCAATCCTCAGATTGACTTCCCTCATCTTAGCTTCATGCTCTCTTCTCGGAGGGGATATCATCCCTCTGTGAGAAGAGGTCTGAGAGCCATTGGTTCGAATGGATCTGTTAGAGCCTGTGGATAGAGACCTAACTCGTCCATTCCCAATGTTAAGCCTGCCTGAAAGTGGCCCTGGGGGTTCCCCAAGTCCATTCTCATGCCTGCTTAAGTTGGTCCTGGTGAGTCTACTGACTTCTACCTGACCCTTTTCTGCCTCATCCCCTGACACTTCCTGATCCTCTTCCTCCTCATCACTACCTGTGCCATTGAGTTGGAGGTCAGGGTCCCCAAGGGTTCCCTCTAAGGGGGGCATGCTCCCATCTGGATTAGGAGGGCCTGTGTTAGAAGCCCTCCTGGCATCATAAGTCTCTAAGAGACCAATCAGGAATGGGATGGTAGGGTTAGAACCCTGTTTTAGCTTCCTGGAGGTACACACTTGTCTCATCTCCTGGAAGCTAAGAGCTGCATATCTTGATATGACCTGTGGAGGGTTGACTGACACAAGGGGGGCCTCTGAGTTCCCTCCTTTGTCTGACATGCTTTTCTAGTGAGGTGTAAGTGGTGCACTTACCTACAGTATTTGTTTGCCTACTGATCCCTTGCTAAGAGTTGTAGTCAGGGTGTGCTAGGCCCTGTTGAACTACAACAGCTGGTTCAGTAGAACTCAGAGTATTCTAAGCTAAGTTATATGTACCTTGGTACTTATGTGATCTTTCAAATGATATTCTTAGGATACGTGTGGTAAAACAACAGCAAGCTCAAACCCCAACCGCTGCTCACCAATGTGAGAAGTTGGCCTGATATGCAGTGCTCACTATTCTAGTGATCACTATGTATCAATCCAAACGACCCTTTTTGGTGATTGGTTGTAAGTCAACCTTATAGACCAGCTATCCTAGTAGCATGGACAAGAGCAGTCTTTAGGCTAAACTCTAGAGGGCGTGTTAAGCCAGCTGTTATACCATCACATATACCCCTTGAACACCAAGTGAAAGGACACCACACAAGTTGTTATGAAAATAAAAGGATATTTATTTATAACACAACAACCCTGGACTCTTTATGAAGGCAGGGTGCTAAGCACAATACAAAGCTCTTAAAGAAATACTGAAAGTCACACAATTTACGCAAATGCCCGAGGGGCACGAAAAACCATACACGATGGAAGTGGAATGCGAATCACTAGCAGGTAAGTAACAGTTCTCAGAGACTTTAGGCTCCCTAGGCCTACAATGCTGAACCCTTAGATTAGAAGCAGGAGGCCTATGGGCGCCGTGTGCAGAGTGGAAACTCTCACACGCAATGCGGGACAAAGTCTATGGATGCTAGCAAATGCAAAGTTAGTGTTCTCGGGCGAATCCGAGTAGGTAGGTCAAAAACGAAAGTGGATCTAGGCACTTAGAGAGTGGATCTACGCTGGAGCACCGTGGTACTCGGTTTACCTAGCCCAGGGGCTGCGGCTGCATAGGGTTCAAGTGTCGTCGGGAATCCTCGTTGACGAACCAGGAGCCTGAAGCGGAAGTTGCTGGCAGGCGACCAGTGAAAATGTTCCAGGCTGATCCAAGGACTTGATCAGTGAAGAAGAGTACCTGTAAGCAGAGGGGACCGAGTTCTGAATCACTAGCCAGTGATTAGGTGGTCACCAGGACGGCACCGGACAAGGTCACCTCGACCAGGTGAGTGGGCGACGCTGGGCTCTTCAGTCTCTCGGACCAGGAGGCGTTGTCGGCGACCAGTATGGAGGTGCGAGCTGTCCCACGAAGGTATCTGCTGTCGGCGATGCTTGACCCAGGATTGGGGCAACAACTCTTGGCAAATGCAAGCCCACGCGGTGCACTCAAAATGGCGTCTGGAGTGGACCAGGAGGGTCCGGGGTGCTCCTCTGTTGCAGGGGAGCGAGGGCTAGTCTAGAGGAGCTAGACCAGCAGTGAAACAAAGGTAGGACGTCGTCTGGAGGGTCACTAGCCAACGGGCAAGTGACCGGACATCGTGGCAAGCAACGCAGAAGCAAAAGGGCCCCACGCAGATCTGGTGGATGCTGGGGGGCTGGACTTCGGTGCTCGTGCTGCTTGGGGTTGGGGCTTCTCTTACCCCAGTGCACCCACTCGAGGGTCCCTCGGCGGTCGTGCTGGATCAGTGTCGTGCTGGTTCTGATGGTCACCGGTTCCTCTGGTCTCGTCGCACCCACGGTTCTCAGCTGTGCTGTAGAGGCAGGTAGAGGTCAGAGAGGGCACGGAGTCCGGGTCTCGTAGTGCTGTTCGGTCTGGTTCCGGAGGAAGGACGTTCAGCAAACCGCAAGATACTTAGTTGGTGCCTGCTGCTGCAGGGTGACTACTCCTCAGTCACAAGGGAGAAATCTTGAGAAGAAGTCTTGAGTTCCTTTCGTAGAAAGTAGTTTCAGGATTCAAAGATGATCTAATTTGGAAGGGTCCCCGCTCCTACCTTTATTCTAAAGAAAGGGGCTGGTACGCGACTAGGTCCTGCCCATGGGTGGGACCAGGAAGGGGGGTGGTTACACCCCTCTCCCCTGTCCGGACTTTCCCCAGCTCAGGGGCTGGTGTGCCCCTGGAACTGGTTGAAGCCGGCAGATGCATAGTGAGCACCAGGGTGCCACTTGCAGTCACCTTCCTATTCAGCCCTGCCTACCTAGGATACACAAAACCCTATCTGGGATGGTGCTAGCACCGCCCCTGACAGGAAACCCTTTGTCCAAGCTCTCCTCGCTGGAAGGACTCCCAGCAGCAGGAGGTCAGACTTGTGTCTGTGGTGGCAGCATCCATTTTGTGATGCTGAGGCTCGAGTTAACTTTAACCGGGGTTCACAGTTACATGCATGTCGTGTCCCTATAGAAGGGTGGAATGCTAACCCCGTCGCCAGAATTGGCAAGGGGTTAGTATTCCAATTCGTATGACACCTTACTCGACATGTTTTGATAAAGCGATACCAAAGATAGCAAATAACCGCGAGGATTATATTGCACTTAAGCGTATATGGTACGCGTTATCATAGAACAGCTATTAGGACTTGGTTCCGCAAGCTGCAGACGGGCTCAGCTCATGCCAGAGCACCATCTCACATAATTACAAGCACTCTGCCTTCAGGATTGTTAAGGCCTGCCATAGGAGTGACTGATAGGAATATATGTGTCCATTTTAGGGTTAGATATAGGTATACTATAGCTAAAGCAAAGGGTGATTACACCACCTTGCCCCAGCTGTCGTGCAGCCAGTTGCGTCAGATTTAGATGGCCAGCCACGGATGGCATAATACAAGCTGCAGCCCCTGGTAGGCCCTGGGTACACCTAGGCCCTGGGTACCTAAGGTACACTGTACAGGGACTGATAAGGTGACTCAGTATCCAATTAGATATGTACCTAAGGTACATGGAATCCACTTTACAGAGAGAGCAGTAGGCCTGGGGCCCTGAATAGCAGGGTCCCAGGTCAACTAAGTCGGAAAACCAGCAAAACACCAGGCAAAAAGTTGGGGGTAACCATAGTCAGGTATCCACCTTCCTACAATTATGAAAAGTTCGGAACCCAGTTTTTGGTAGGTTGAGCCCTGCTCTGGGGTTGATCTCTGGTAGTAGCGTATGGGGAGAAGCTGTGCCCACTTTTTCATTGGCTTGTGACTGTCCTTTCTGAATGCTGCCTTCCGTTTGGTGTATAGGCTGTTAGTCCCTCCTTATGACGGCCATGTCGTCATTTGTATCCTTCCATGGTTACTTTCCCCTTTACTTCGTGTTGCATGAGCACTATTTTCTTGCAGTGCCCCCTCCCGCTGTCTGTGCCTTCTCTCCCATCCCCCATTCCCGTTGTTCGTACCTTCTCGACCCCACCCGCCCGCACTATCGTTTGCAATGCAATAGATCTCACGTAAATGCGAGTCCTATTGCATTGCAAATGCTTGTTTCACCTTTGCCTCAGTGGCCTTGTTTCTTCCCACTACAATGCCCCTGTCATCTTCCAATGGAAAATCCTGTCTCGCGGCGACCTTCTCGCTCTGGCGGGGCACAAGTCCTAAGCTTGCGCGCTGTCCCTTCAGTCCATCGCAGGATGTGGAGCTCCGCTGTGACGTCACAGTCGGGATTCCGTCGCCTGCTTTGTGGCAGGGATCGTTGGTTTCATGGCGGCTGTTGCCGGGCACTGAAAACTAGAGTGACGGGGTGAGGAGTGAGGGGAAACGGGAGGGACTCTGCAGGGCAGTCAGTAGTATTCATTAACCGGGGGCGGTTGGTGTGGGCCATAGACTCTCAATGACATAGCTTGCGCCTGATTACACTGACAGTCGGGCATTCCGCTTATCCATGTTCTGTGATTGGAAGCAACACTGGGGCCTTTTCCACCCGTATCCACCTTTCTCTCTCGGGGTGGCCACATGCTCTCCCTGGCACAGACTGCTGCTGTCTTTGTTTCTGGTGCGGAGCCCGGTCCAGCCTGGGAGACACCATTTTCGCTGAGGTTGAAGGGCATCTCAGTCTTGACCACTGCTGGCCATTTTCAGAGCGAACCCGTCCAAAGTGTGGTGCACAGTCAGACCCCATGCTACTCAAGTATGCTGGGGAACGTGAGCAGCGTCTGCTAGCTAGGTGAAGTGGCAATGGGTAGTAAACAATTCTGAGAAGGCCTGGACGAACGGAAACTTAGAATGTGAATGCAGGTGAATCTGCATGTTTAGTTTAGACTGAACAAGGGCATTCAAGACTGATCTGACCCTTCTACTCCTGTATTTTGGTTTTGTTACAGACTTTGTGCATTAAAGAAACATATCAAGGGAAGAGAAAGTTGAAGCACAGAGTGAAAAAACACAATGTTACCCATTGGCTTAACAACAAAATTAAATGTAATCGACACAAGCAACACATTGGAACCCTTTGTTTACAAATACACGTGTTGTGAATCGTGCTGTGGCAAAACGGGCGCCTATTCCCGCTATGTGTTAGAGAAGTGTTAAAGCATAAACCGCGAATCACTCCTTACACCAATGTATTAAAAAATGAAATATCTGCTTAGTCTTATTGCGTGGTAGACTAAGAGCACGCAAACACTTGATCTTGGGGCTGTTCATCTGGCGCCCTTACTAAAAGTTCTCCGTAACGGTGAAGCTTATCATTTTGGGGTGTTGGAAACTGTTACAGTTTATCATCTAGCTCGCACACAAACCTGTTGGCTGGAGAACCAGAGTTGCGGTCGATATGTAGAACATAAAATGTGCTTAGCTGAGGGTACTGAAGAACAAGTTACTTACCTTTGGTAACGCTTTTTCTAGTGGATACAGTATCTGCCTGTGGATTCCTCACCTTATGAATATCCCTTGCGCCAGAATTCTGCAGAATTTTTTCCTAGCTCTCCATGCCATCGGGGACGTCACAATGCTACGGCTCCGTTAGCGACTCCGCATGACGTCACCGGACCATAAGAGAGCCTCGTTGTCGTGATGACGTCAGTTCCACCCATTTCTTCCGTGCCTCCGTGGTGAACAGGTAGACTGACAACAGATTCAAAGTATACACAATACACAATATTCAAACAAATACACATGGTGTAAAATCAAAAGGATATAAGCATTTCCTATAAATGTACAAGAGAGATAGAAGAGACAATACAAAACAACATGTCACCTTTAAGGTATACAAGGGTGGACATTGGGGAGGTGGGTGGGTCAGTGAGGAATCCACAGGCAGATACTGTATCCACCAGAAAAAGTGTTACCGAAGGTAAGTAACTTGTTCTTCTGATGGATACATCTGCCTGTGGATTCCTCACCTTATGAATAGATTCCCCCAGCCGCCCCTCTCCCGGAGGAGGGTATCCACCCTTCTATAGCAAAATGTCCTGTAGGACAGAGCACGCAGATGCCCTCCCTCCTCATTTCGGGGTCCAAGTAATAATGCTGTGCGAAAGTGTGGAGGGAGGCACAAGTCGCAGCCTTACAAATGTCCACTGCCAGAACACCTCTGGCCAAAGCAGAAGTTCATGACGTAGCTCTGGTAGAATGAGCTCTAATAACTTCAGGAGGCTCCTTATCAGCCAGGTTGTGGCAGATCCCTATGCACAAGATGATTCATCTGGATAGAGTGCGCTTGTGCACAGCCTTGCCCTTCATACGTCCAACGTAGCCCACAAAGAGCTGATCGTCCAATCGCAAGTCCTTAGTCCTGTCCAAATAAAAGCTCACCGCTCTTTTAGGATTCAGGCGGTAAAGTCTCTCCTCCTCCTTGGAAGGGTGAGGGGAGGATAGAACACAAGAAGAGTAATGGACTGCCCTAGATGGAAAGGAGTAACCACCTCAGGCAGAAAAGCAGCCCTGGTCCTTAGGACCATCCTTTCAGCATGTATGGTCAAAAACAGGGGCTTTGAACTAAGAGCCTAAATCTCACTTACCCTCCTTGCTGAGGTAATAGCCACAAGAAAGACTGTTTTAAAAGTCTGGAGTCTCAAAGGACAGCTATGTAAGGGTTCAAACTGGAAACCCATCAATAAAGTAAAAACAAGATTTAAATCCCATTGAAGCATAACAAGCATAACAAAAGGAGTAGGCGAAAACCTATTAGTAAGGCCCTTAATAAATCTCAAAACAATGGGAGAATTAAATAAAGACGGCTGATCCGGCAAACAGAAACACAGACAAAGCTGACAAATAGCCATTAACAGTGGCTGCAGCTCAACCTTGCTGAGCCAACACAAGTGAGAACTGAAGAACATCTGACAAGTGGGGCTTTAAAGGATCAATGGACCTCTCTCCACACCATTTAACAAACTTAGACCACCTATAGGAGTAAATAGACTTAGTGGAGTGTCGCCTGGATGATAAAATAACATCCACCACATCTGGCGGGAGAGAGAAGGAACTCAAGTTGCCCCATTCAATCTCCAGGCATAAAGGTAAAGGCTCTGGAGGTGGGGGATGTAGAACCTGCCCCAGCGACTGCGAGAGGAGGTCTGCCCTAAGAGGGAGACGGAGTGGAGGGAGCGATGAGAGGTGAAGTAGATCTGTGTACCACACCCTTCTTGGCCAATCCGGGGCCATCAATATAACTTGGGCCCGGTCTTGGCGAATCTTCCTCAGAAACCGAGGAATCAAGGGTATGGGAGGAAACACGTAATGGAGTTGCGAGCTCCAATCCAATTGAAACGCACCCCCCAGCGCTCCCTGTATCGGATACTGGAGACTGCAGATTAACGGACAGTGTGCATTCTCGTGAGTGGCAAACAGGTCCAACCGAGGGGACCCCCACATCTAGAAGATGTGATGGACCACCTCCGGATGAAGGCGCCACTCGTGATCGGCCGAGTAATGCCGACTGAGACTGTCCGCACGAACATTCAGCACACCGGCTATATGATTTGCAAACACACAAATCTGATGGTCCTGAACCCAGGATCAGAGTAGAAGAACCTCTCGACAGTGACGATATGACCCTACACCTCCCTGTTTGTTGATGTACAGCATTGCAGTACCATTGTCCGTCAGGACCTGAACAGACTGACCGCAAAGGGAAGGAAGGTAAGCCTTTAGTGCCAAACGTATCGTCCGCAATTCCAGAAGGTTGATATGAAGCAACCTTTCCTCAAGAGACCAAAGACCTTTGACCTCCAGATCCCCCAGATGGACACCCCACCCTAGAGTAGAGGCGTCCGAGATCACTGTGGGCAGTGGAGGAGGAGACTGAAAGGGCTTTCCTTGAGTCAGGTTGCCCTGCACACTCCACCAAGTCTGCTCCGCTGCAACTTCTCTGGAGATTCTGACTGACTCCCTGAGATCTCTGTTGTGTTGATATCACTGCCAGCGGAGGCACCACTGGAGCGCCCTCATGTGCCAGCGTGCATCAGTGTTCAACAGTATGCACGAAGCAAACAGACCGAGCAGGCGAAGGACCTTCAGGACCGGAACAACCTCTCCATTGTGAAACAAAGGAATCATCTCCCGAATGTCGAGAATTCTTTGTGGAGGTGGAAAAGCTCGACACACAGTAGTATTCAGTACCGCTCCTATGAAAAGGTTGTGCTGAGAGGGCACCAGGTGAGATTTGGGCACATTTATTGAAAAGCCCATGTTGAACAACAGTTCAGTTGTTACTCGCAGATGATGAAGCACCATCTCCGGCAACTCCTCTTTGACCAGCCAGTCATCCAGATAAGGGAAAACAGGAATCCCCGACCTTCTGAGATAAGTCGCCACCACTGCCATCACCTTTGTGAAGACTTGAGGTGCAGTAGAGAGACAAAACGGTAGGACCGCAAACCATGCCAAGACTAGTTAAAAGGTCAAGTCGCTAGACATTAAAACATCCAGTCTAGTGGAATGTATGGCGGAGATGCAACGAGAGGTCCGTGCTCTACAAGATGCTCGTGAAGAGACGCGTCGAAAGTTGGACGAGTATGAAGGGTGTAATAGGAGAAACAATGTCTGTATCCTCGGAGTACTGGAGAAATCGGAAGGTCAGACACCGGACCTGTTTGTGGAGGATATTGTGCTGAACCACCTCAAACCTAAAGGCCTCAGTAATTTTTTTACCATCGAACGGGCGCATAGAGTGCCAGGGGGTCAACCAAGCGAGGGTGCCTAACTTTGGGGACAGAGGTGTGATTTTGCAGGCGGCACGGTCAGCAGACCTGCTCCGGTATGAGAATACAACTTTATCCTTTTTTCCGGACTTCACCCAGGCGGTGCAAAGACAACGGCAAAGCTTCCTTCCCGTTAAAAGGAGACTGAGAGAGAAGGGACTGAGGTACTCAATGCACTTCCCAGCACAGCTTAGAGTGGAGGTGGACGGGAAGGCATGGTTTTTTGATAACCCGGAGGTGGGATCAGACTGGTTGGACAGTACAATGCAAGATCGGTCGGAGGAGTGGCGCCAGGAGGCGGAAGAGGAGCGGCAGGACCAAGAATCAAAAGTTGGCGTGATACATCGTAACTGTGGACCTGAGCAGAGGGTGTTGGCGGGGGGGGGGTGTTCTTGACAATTTTAGTAAGAAACACTGACATTGATCATATCTCGGGTGGGGAGTTGGTCAGGAGGGGGGGAGGGTCTGAGCAATGGGTTTCTCCTCATACTAATTTTAGTTCTTTAGTTAGGGTTGGGCGACAGGCACACTGCGAGTGGGTAAGTTTTAGAACTTGGGGATTATTGACTCAGTTTCCCAGGTTTATTGATTCATCACACCCCTCAGCTTTCTACCAGACAACAATTTTACTCCGTGGACCATAGAGCTAACAATTTAAGGCAAGTCAGAAATGTTATCAATCAATTGAGCACATGTGCAAGATATTAGCTGATTCTCTTTATCTGCTTGTACCTTAGAGATCAGTTTTGCATCAATTCCTACAACATGTGATGCTAAAGTATTTAAAATGTCCACCTGCATGTCCAGTTAGGCTGAATGAAAATTAAGGGCGTTCGTTATAGAATCCATAGTGTTTAGCATACAATCTCATACCCCACACTCTGGCTTATTGGAATAATTTTCGAAGGCACCAGATCTTGCTTGAAAATTTCCATCAAATTTTGTTAACAAAGATAAGTCAGCTGCGTTAAGAGATTGACATTGCTCATTTGTATTGGCCTTAGGGTTATTGCGCCTGCTAGCCACACCTGGAATCAGAATAGACTTATTGATAGAAAAACTATTCTCCAAAATTATACTAGACTGTTCCAAATTAAAAGGACGTGCATCACCGGTTGGTAAAGGTTGTTCTATAGGGCTTGAAACTAAATCATCCACACCACCTTTATTATTTACATTGTCAGCATTATGGTCCAACACCACGGCCACATCACTCACATTTTGAATCAAGCCAGAGGAGATATTGATTACTGAGGCGACAGCATTTACGCTCTCAGTGGTTTTTTTGCAGAGCTCCTCAGGTCCGATACTTTTTGAGTCCTCCACCAGGATTGGCCCGGTAGGGTGTTCCACCATATTTTGACAGTGAATTTGAGCTTGCGTCTGTGGCCTACTAGACTGCCCCAATAAACGTTCGGGCGGTAGGAACACTGAATCCTGTACCACTTTGTCAGACTTTAGCCTCCTCTCCTTAAGGCCAGCCACTTCATGCAACTTGAATAAACCCGGGGCGATTATAGACTCTTTTACTGTACTGAATTGATCAGATTTTAAACCCCTTTCTGGAGAAACAACCCCTTCGCATGACTTTACTACTTTCGAGTCAGTTTTAGACTCAGTTGTTTCACAAGGCTGAGAACTTTTTAGACATAGTATCTGAGATGATGAATCAGATATTCCACATTCAGTAATAGAATCAATATTCTTAGTTGTCTTTCTTTTTGTTTATGGGTCAGACTGTGGTTGTACTTAAAAGAGAAACTCTTAATCGACGGCTGGACGTCGGTCTTGGAGATCTTTTGAATCTTCCCAGGGGTTATGGGAGATATGGGGGATAAACGTGAGGAACTCAACTCAACTGACTCATTCTTTAGCTCCCTTGGAAAACCGCAGCCTCTGCCTGCGCGGCTTGTTCCACTGAACCCCTCGTTTTCATCTTGCTTTACATTAATCGATACATCAGACATCAGACCAGATCTCATCATCAACTGTCTCCCAGATAGGGCTACAAAATATAACAATAAAAATAACTAATAACTAATATCAACACCAAATAGTAACAAAACAAACTATGTAAGGCTGATTTCAAATCACACAGTTCAATGTTCAATAATCAATATTCAATGTTCAGTAGTCAATGTTCAGTGGTCAATGATCAACTGAACACAGGTTTGCGAGTGCTTAATAAGACTTAGACCGACCACTATCAGGAGCTTTTTTCCAATCACATTGGGTAAAGACACATGCCGAGGGTACTTAGCTCGATGGTATTAAACAGAGGGCCCCCCTCCAGCTGCCTTTTCTTCACGTGCCTTATAGCAATGAGCCGCCCGAAGCTCAGACCCACTGACAGCCCAAAGTTCTTTTGAAACAGTGTTTAGTTTTTATTGCAGCCCCTCTCGGCTCCTTTCAACACGGCGTTTAATGGTGGCTGTATCCTCACGGCTCACTGCTCTCTGCTCCGGCAGTTGCTCGACAGTTCACAATTCACGGTTCAATAGTTAATAGTTCTAGCGCTGCTTTTGTAATTCAATAGTGCCCCGCCGCATGACCCAACCGCAAAGCTGCCTCCCGCCAGCAACAACAAAAACGGGATTAACTCACACTGCCAGCGGCTCACAGATCTCAGCACTCAGCGGTGTCTTGCTGTTCGCGGTAATGACCGTAGTGGTGGTAGTATCGGCAGCCACTTTCTTTTTGCCCGCTTTTTGCCTGCTTTCTTTTGCTCCTCGCTCTGTGACTCACGGCGACTCCCGGCGGGAGCTCCTGGAGGGGCTGGAGCGAAAGCGGCTCACTCGCTCGGCTCACTCACTGCTCACGACTGCACGCGTCGGCTTTCCACGG
Source organism: Lissotriton vulgaris (assembly GCF_964263255.1). NCBI lineage: Eukaryota > Metazoa > Chordata > Amphibia > Caudata > Salamandridae > Lissotriton > Lissotriton vulgaris. The sequence goes on from NW_028250684.1 coordinate 788,741, forward strand.
CTTTCCACGGCTTTCCACGGCTTTCCACAACTCTGGAGTACCCACAGCCCGCGACAACCTCTCCTCTCCGTCTCGGCGCTGGAATTGGCCGCTGGTCTCGGCGTGCTCCACTCGTGCTCGTGCCTCTTCCAGTTAGTTAACTGTGTGTGTACTGGTACCAATCTGAGTTCTCTTCTTTAGTTGTACCCCTGACTAGTGACCGGGTCTGCGCCACTGCTCCTGGGCCGGGCGTCCATGTTGGCGCTCTTAATTTCAATTGAAAACACTGCGCAGTCGCAGACAGAAACTTTGCAGTAAGGCACTAATTTAATTTACATCATCCAGCGCCTACATCCATTGGCCGGCACAGTAGTCATGAGACCAAACAGAAAATAAGGCGGGGTGGGGGGGGAGGGGAAACATAATCCAAATTTACTTCAAACTTTGAAAAAGAAAACAGCATGTGCTCAAGTTGCTAAGTTCTAGACATCACTCTTTCTTTTCCCCTGGATACGATGGGGGTGTTGGCGGCGTGATCTGCAGTATGCGTAAGTATATTGGCCATGTTAGCTGTTGAAATTCTCCAGAGAGGTGTGTAATGCATGTGCCCCATCGTTTTCCAAATTTGGGCTGTGTGTAGCTAATGGTAGCTGTCAACTTCTCCATCCCTAATAAGACCCCATGTTTATGGGGCCATTCTGTATGGGTCGGAACTACATTCGGCCCCACTTGGATAGCAGGACGTGCTTCGCAGCACACAGCAACAAAGTAATGGCTTTACTCCGTTCGGAGTGTAGTGGATAGGTTAAGGCATTGGGCAACCCTAACAGCATGTAGGCCGGAAAGCAGGGTATATCCAACGTAACAGCAACTGGGAGGTACAGAATGACAGCGCTCAGTAATCTAGAATCACAGAAGAGATATTAAGCAAATAAATAAAATGCCATTTTTTTAAACCAACACACATTTTAATTAAAATGCTTTCTTATACCTGCTGCTAACAAGCTCTGCTTTGTAACACATAAAAACATGCCTTCCACTGTTTTCAGTCGACCCTATCCAAAAACTAGGAGATGAGCCGAATTTGCCTTAATCTTCCGGGACAGATGGTAAAAAAAACAGAAAGACCCAGGCAAATTTGTGATGTCTGGTCAACCTATCCAATGGTAACTTCTGGTATGATTGTGTATCAGTCACAGTAAAGCAGCTAGTACTAGTAATGAATCACCAGTAGGCCTTCCTGGCCATTCAGATTGTAGCATGATAGACAATTGCAGTAAAGCAGCCTAAGGTGGTAAAGTAAGCAGAGTAGATAAACAATTTGCAAGGGTGGCCAGGGAGCCGGGACTTTAAATGTGCTAAATACTTGTAGTGGGACACCCTGACTATCCAGTTGCTCTTGATTGGTTTTCTGGCAGGCTTTTTGGCAGATTTCCAACAGGTAATGCTTGTTAAAGGCCACTGCAATTCACCACATACCAGCTTTGACTGTGCCAGTCTCAGCTCTAAACAGCTTCCAAACTACCCCTGAACTGCTCCAGGCTCCAAGATAGGCAAATCAGGCATTGTTCAACCCTGCTGCCCACCACTATGTTCTGCAACACCGCTATGACCTGCAGCACTGCAGTGTCCCAATATTTGATGGCAGCTTTAGCAGCCGCTTGCAGCCATGTTGAATACCAGCGCAGCTGTAACTTCTCGGCTGTATATTTTCAGAGAGGAAGAGGCAGAAGGTGTTGCATCACCAACAATGAGACAGTAGCTACGCTACAGCATTAAAATATTAATGGATCTCATCAAAGTAGATGACTAGGAAATATTAAAGTTTAGATTCACCGTAAAGTTATCAAACCAACAGGAAATCACACTTAAGCATTGAATTGTGAACCCGAGGATTTTTTTTAAATTACTATTTTTCTATCACTGATTTTGACAGACCCCCAACATAGTTACAACATGCTTCAAGCATTGCTTTCATCAGCACTTCTCGTGGTCACAACCCATTGGTCACACCTCCATGTTCTCCACCTCATTCCTACAAGTCCCCACTGATCGTGCCCATCTCCACACAGCACAACCACAGCTCAAGAACATAGGGAAACAGACTGAAGAAATGAGACGTACCACGGCTGGGGTATAAGCAGTGAGGTAATGGCAGGCAGAAGAAGCGCCTAAAAACAAGAAATAACAGATTAATAGGAGAAGAAAGCATGACCGATATTTTATCTTATCCCATCCGGTATTTATTACCTTATCTTATCTGTTAGGGTGTTAACCATCTTATCTTGTGACGGTATTTATTATCTTATCTGTTAGCAGATTTTGTTTTTTAGAGTATGTGTTATGGTATCTGTAATGATATCACTACTCTTACCACTCACATCTCATCTCTTATCTCATACCTCTTATATCTCATTATTTGTTTATCTCACTCTTAGCTCTGATATGGCTTCCACTTAGCTCTCCTTTTTCGTCATTTTTGTTTCTTAACTCTCATGTTTTTTCTTTTATCTCTTGTTTTTAGCTTGCATCTCTGACATCTCATGTCTCTTAATACATATCCTTTATGCCTCATCTCATATCTGCTGCATCATATCTCTCATTCATATTTTTATTAATTTATTTTTGTTCAGTTCTCGTCTGATCTAATACAAAAACACATTAGGTTTTGCCAGTGGTCGTAAGTGCTGCCCTGCGACATCCTCTCCCACTGCACCCAAAAAACTGGTCATCATTAGTCCCTGATTTTTATGCATTATGTATCACACACCCTTGTGTTTAACAACACCACCTCAGTACTTGAAATCTCATCAGAGAACAGTCCTATTGGAAGCATTTATATCTCTTCCAAAACATGACAAATCTACCCTGCTGAATCTGTTGCCATTGCAGTAGTAATTCTAAGAGACATTGGCGCCAAAACACCCTGGTAACGCCCCAGTACTTGAGGTTGTTAATCTGGGTTAGCATTGCTCTCAATTAAGTAATTTGAACACTTCTATCTAGCAGCCCAGATATTTTAGGTATCAAACTCAAAGGCCAGAATGGCATCCCCCTCGACGTTTATAATGTCTACACCAAAGGGACTAAGGGGCGTAGGAGGTCTGTCATGATACCCAATCTCAAGGAGCTCTTGCATGATAGGCCCTCCCCATGCCCCTTGACTGAAGCTGGAGATTTTAACGTTACTTTTGAACTAATGGAGAGGGAGAATGTTTGTGGAAAGAGGGAAGAGGATGTTCTGTGGTAACTTCCCAATCTTGACCTACCATCAATTAAAAAATGGTCCCAAGTGGCACTCCAGCCTAATGCTTTTTTCCTGGACTGGACCAATAATATAAGTCGTATAGTCTATTTTCTGGTAGACCTATGGTTATGGCCTAGGGTGATTGATATGGTTCTTGGCTCTACCACCGACAGCGATCATAATCCCCTGGGTTTTACTTTGGTGTCACCCTGTGGGGACCCGCCTAGTTGCACTAGATCTGATCTAACAGTAAGAGAGCTATTTACAACAAATGATAACCAGTGCCTTAAGTGGCAGCAGGTGATTCAGGACGAAGACAAACTTGAATTAATTAAGCAAGATTTACTGGCTTGTACAGCAGAGATCTCATGCTTAACCATTCAACCGGGAGGCCTGGAAAAGATCTCAGCTTGCCGCACTTGTCTTTTCGAGCAGTTGGCTGCACATTTTATTGACCCTATACGCTCTGCTAATTCGGGACCAAAGCCAAGATCTCAGTTTCCATGGCACAATCAGGAGTGTAGGTGTCTTAGACAGCAACTATCCGTGGTGATTAGATCTAAGAACTTGGTCCTAGTGTAAGACTGAGGAAGGACTTATAGCTCAGCTCAGGTGAGAGCGAAAAGGGAGTGGGAGGTTAATTTGGCAGGCCTGCACCAGTGAATATTCGCAGATGTTCTGGTTCTTCGCTATCAAGGGGGATGACCATAGGACACCACCACCGACCAATAATATTTTTATTTCTGCATGGTATGACCACTTTAACCACTTATGATCAGGCTCACTTGTGCTAGGTACACAAGCAATGGCCCCAGACTTTGCTTATGTTACTGTTAAGGATTTTTTCCTCTAAAAGCGAAATCAGGACCTGCATCGATTCAATTACTAAGGCAAAAGCCCCTGGACCTGACGTGATCACTGGCAATGTATTTCTATATGACAAAGAGAATTGGAAAATGTATTTAGCCAAAGCGCTAGACGAGGTAGCCAAAATACCAAAAGTCCGGAAGGGTTGCGGAGGTGATCCCTATATATTAGAAAGGTGCTAGGTCTTCGCCCAGCAAAAATAGACCCATCACTCTTATAGACTGTGCCAAAATGTGTTCTCCCGAGCACTCCTTGCGAAGATACAGGACCGGATCAGTGAATATAACATCTTCACCACCTTCCAAGCCTGCTTCAGACAAAAGACAGGCCCCAAAGATCAGGTATTTCGTTTTCTTCTGTCTTGGAAGATTGTGCTTATTGGCCAGGGGAGCCTCTATGTCGTTTTTATTGACTTATAGACTGCTTTCGATCTTGTGCCAAGGAATAAGCTAAGGCAAATCCTAAAGGAAATGGGGCTTCTCCTCGAGATTTTATCTCGTCATCCGCCTTCCTAAAGCTAATATTGCCAGGGTACTCTGGGGTGTCCAAGGCCAGCTTACTGACCCAATTAATGATTGCAAGGGAGTCCGTCAGGGCTGTGTCCTGGCACCCACACTCTTTTCTCTCTTTAGGAATGGTGTTGTCTGGTATCTTTGCCAAATTCCAGCAGATACCCCTACTCTGGGGGGGGGGGGGGGAGTATTTGTGACATTATTGTTTGCTGATTACCATTATTAGTTTCCAAAACACTAGGATTAGAGGTCAATACATCAAAGACAAAGCTTTTATTGCTTAATCCTCACAAATCCTACAGAGGTATATTATTATTTCGGGGAGTTGCATTGGAAAGGGTTAGCACCATTGATTCCTGAGGTACCTGGCCTTGCCACCCCAGAGCACGCCTCTCCACCCAGTAAGGATTGACTTGGGTAGAGTCCCAATTGCAGATAAGCCTAATCTACGCCATCTACTGTTTTGGCAGGCCTATTCTGAGTGGCTCCCATATGCCAATGCCCTCATGGAAGTTAGTGCACTCAATTATTTAAAAAAGAGGCTGAATACGAAGTATGAAATCCTTGCTAGCCGCAATTAGACTAGAGGGGCCTTTGGGATGCTAAGGACCCGTCACTGCTTCTAGTAAAGATATTGTCAAAAAGCAGTATTGGAACTGGGCAGCACACGCTTCACTTATTAATCCATCATGGGGATGTCTAACTATGGCGTTCATGCATTTTAAATTGGCTAGTTTGCTAGAAAAATATCTAGACATTATCGAGTCACCTAAAGATAGGAAACTCTATATGCATCTCTCTTCCCCTGAACTCCTTCACTGGCCTTTGGCACCATCCTCACACTACCTCTCAGCTTTGCCCCAGCTGTACTTTTACAGTAGAGGCAACTGCCCATGTATTTTTTCCCTGTCCGGTGCAATTTCACCCGAGAGCCAAATGTCTCAAACCAATTTGCAAGCAGCTGGGAACACGTATCCATGGTGAAGCTCTCCGTATCCTTAGATCGGACCCTAGACCAGTGGCTGCTTGCTCAGTAGCAAAATTCCTGGGTTATATGTGGGCAATTAGGAGGAAATCGCTAAAAACATGAGCTAGCTCCTTATCCTCCCAACCTTTTTTATCAGTTTTATCTGTTTTATTCTTAGTCTTAGCTCATATTCTATTGATGCCACCTTAAGGTCTTGAGTGCAGTACACTTTAAGAACCCAGGCATCATAGCAGACTATGCTGCTTCCTTCAGAATAGGCAGAGGTTTTTGCTGTCCTGTTTTATTTATTTTTTCTCATTGTGCACCAAGCGGTTAATCCATATATTTACTGTACTGTAGACTATTGCTTGACTGATGTTCTTAGTATGTTATTTATGTCTACTTCTTTTTTTTTTTTAAGACCTTTATTCACACATGCTTCATGTACACAGCTTCAAAGCCTACAACCCGGAGGCCGGCAGCATCGTATCATGGCAGTTAAGCCTATCACACGGCCAGTGACCGACAACCTTCGGTCCGGCGGCGTTTGGTAAGGGATAGCTAATTAGGGCAGTGTGTTACATGTTGGTATGAATGTTCAATAAGTCGGCTAAAATAACTCAGGTCATTTTATATGAGAAACTCTTATTGTTAAACAAAACTAACAGTAAATGTCCAGGTCACACCAGGCGTGAGGAGTACTTCGTAGAGCAAGCTAGAGATATTACATTTCAGTAGTGGCATAGGCAGCGTGGCAACAGTGTTCGAGAACATTACATCTCTGTCTCAGGCATGGAACATCGGGGGAGGGGTGGTTCACAGATACTTCCCCTATATTCATTCCATTTGCTCCAGATCTCCCCCCATTTCCTGGGGCACCCCAGGGCCACATATACCGTCTTCTCTTGCAACATACACCAGTCCATGTCTCGTTTCCACTCAGTGAGTCGCGGAGGTGTGGCCACCCCCCACAGTCTGGCGATGTTGCGTTTGGCTACCATTTGGCCGAGCGTTGCCCAGAGCCTACCTCTTGCCGGTAAGTCCGATGGCTCCCAGATATTAAGGATACAGCGTTTCGCCTCATGGCGCAACTCCACCTCCCACACATCCTGCATACAGCGCGTTACCTTCAACCAGAACGTCTGCAGTAGTGGGCACTCCCATAACATGTGAAAGAAGGTTCCAACTCCCCCGCATCCCCTCCTACATACATCACTCTCACTTCTGCCCATGCTTTTTAGTCTTGTACACGAGAAGTAGACCCTGTGAAGGATTTTAAGTTGCACAAGCCGCAATCGCGACGAAATGGTCACCTCCTTAGGGGAGCCAAGTGCACTTTTCCACTCCTCCTCATCAATTTCCAAGCCGTCTGCCTCCCATTTCCCTTTAAGTCACAAAAGTAAATCAGGGAGGTTGTTTATCAGCTTCTTATACGTGAGTGAGATAGCATGTTCCTGAATATGGCCATCTAGCAATCTATCTTCGAGAGGGGAAGCTTGGGGGGGCACTGTGCCTTGCGGGATATGTTGTTGTAGTGAGTGGCGTATCTGAAGGTATCTAAAGTGTTCAGTGTCCGCGAGCTCATATGTGGTTTGCAGATAGGAAAACGATTTAACCCCGTCGGACTCCCAGAGGTCCCCTACTCGGGAAATACGATCAGGTCCCAGTTTCTGAACCCTTTAGTGCGAACCAGGAGGCCGAGTCGTTCCGAGACCCATAGCAGGGTGGCCATGGTGAGTGTGTTGTGCCAGCCCATGTGACGTTGAACCCTATGCCAAAGTTGCAGTGAGTGGAGTGTGGGCCCCGTCAGAGCGTGTCTGCCTGGCCAGGAGGGAGTACAGCACCGCTTCATAGTTCCCTCCCGGCAGCAGCCACCTATCCATACCATACCCTGGATCGTTCCCATCACTATAAGTGCCCTGGTTGATTGCTGAGAGGTGCGCTGCCCAGTAGTACCTACGGATGTCGGGCAGGGCTAGTCCCCCATCGTACCAGCCTAGTGTCAATTTCTGCAGCGCTATCCTAGGCGTTTCAGACCATAGGAGGTTTCGCTGTGCCGCCTCCACCGCGGTGAAGTAGGCGGGTGGAATCAAGTCTGGGTAATTCTGTAGGACATGGAGAAAGCGCGGCAGTGCCATCATCTTAAATAATGCCGCGTGTCCCAGTAGTGAGACGGGGAGCCTCTGCCAGGCAGCGGAGTCACGTTGGAGTCTCCGGAGGGGCGGAAGCAAGTTTCTGTCGTACATCACCGCCTTGTCCTTGGATATAAATATACCCAGGTATGTGAAGCCTTCGGTAGCTCCCTGTATGGGGCAATTCCGCGGCAGAGTGGGGACGTCGCCGTGGAGGACATACAAGTGTGATTTGCTCCAGTTAATGCTGTAACCGGAGTTTTTGCCGAAGCTAGTAAAAATGTCAAGGGCTACTATCAGTGACTTCCTAGGTCGGGACAGGTAAAGGAGAATGTCGTCCGCGTACAGGGAAATCCTGTCTTCCCAACCGTCTGTCCACCGAAGCCCCTTCAGGGAGACGTCCTGTTGGATCCAGGTGGCCAGTGGTTCCAGGGAGAGGGTAAATAAGAGGGGCGAAAGCGGACATCCCTGGCGCGTCCCCCTCCCCAATGTGAATGTCTCAGAGACTTCATTATTTACAACTACCTGTGCCAGCGGGTCCGAATAGAGGAGCTGCACCCAGCCTATAAAACTGGGGCCGAACCCCAGCTTACGGAGGACCGCCATCATATATGGCCATTCTAGAGTGTCGAAAGCCATGGTGACGTCTAGTGACACCACCATTGCTTCTTCGGTCAAGGTGTGGCATCTCGCCAGGACCCCATTCAACCGGCGGAGGTTAAGTGCCATGTTACGGCGGGGCATAAAGCCCGCTTGGTCGGGATGGACTAAGGTGTTACGGACCGGTTGGAGTCTATTCGCCAGGACTTTCGCCAGGATTTTTGGTTCCGCGTTTAACAGGGAAATGGGCCTGTAGGAGGAACATAGTTCCCTAGGCTTGCCGTCTTTGGGGATCGTAACGATCGTCGCTAGTATTTGGTCCCGGGGTAGTGTCCCGTTCGACTTGCTTTCATCAAACATGCGCTTGAGATATATGCTAACGCTCTCCGGTTTGAGCTTATAGAACTCGATCGGAAGGCCATTTGGCCCGAGTGCCTTCCCGGGGCGCAGATCCCTAATTGCACGTTTCACCTCTGCCGTGGTAAGCGGTTCTTCCAGGAGTTCGCATTCCTCTTCTGAGAGGGAAGGCATTTTAAGATCCTTCAGCAACTCAATCGAGCCTTCCTCCGGGCGGTCAGACCCTTTGCGGTAAATCATTTGGAAATGTCGGGCAAATTCCGCGACTATGTCTTGCGGATCTGTGAGGAGCGTGCCGGCCTCCGACCAAAGTTCCTCCACTACTCTATTCGCTTGCTGCTTTTTGTCGAGCCAGGCAAGAAGCTTGCCCGCTTTGTCTCCCTGGTCATATATCCTGCCCTCCTTGAAGGCTGCGATTTTCTTTGACGCCTCTGTTACGAACTCACGGTATTCTGCGGTCTTAAGAGATAGCTGGTGACGCGCACTTGTGGTGTCCACCGAGCGCATGGTCTCCTCCAATTCACCCAGGTCAGCCTCTATCGCAACCAGTTGCGCCTCCCTCACTTTTTGCCGCCCCGCGATCGCTGAGAGAGTCTCTCCCCTGAGGACCGTTTTGAAGGACTCCCACAGAGTGGTAGCCGATTCCACTGAACCGTCGTTACTAGCGAAGTAGTTCGCTATTGAGAGGGTCAGTTTGTTGCGAAGGTCCTCGTCACGGGAGTGCCAGGCATTAATTGGTGCCACGCATCCCACTCGCTTGATGCCCATTGTGAAGTGGGCCATGACCGGCGAGTGGTCTGAGATACCTCTCGCCAGGTGGGTCGCCGTCTGTACTACTGTGTCTCGGTGCAGTGGAGTAAGGATGTAATCCAGGCGGGTGAAGGAGCGGTGAGGCCCCGAGAAGAATGTGTACTGTTCGACTGTTGGGTGCGTCAGGCGCCACACATCCATGAGGCCGAACGATTCTAAGAAGTCCCCCAACCATCTCTGCCCCCGAGGCGTGTTCCTTGGTGGATGTCTGTCTCGTATACCAGATACAGCCGCGTTAAAGTCACCCCCTATGATCAAGCGCCCCTCCGGGAGGGAGAGAAGGAGTTTCCCCAGATCAGTGTATGCCTGCGTTTGGAGACTCGGTGGGACGTATCCAGATACCAAAGTTAGCCCGCGCCCTTCCCATGTACCGGAGGCCGAGGCAAATCGAACCAGTGGGTCAGTTGTAGTGTGTTCAGTGAGAAAGGGGAAGCCCCGCCGGAGGAGAATGCCCACCCCCCTCGATCCTGTTGTAAAGCCAGAGTGGACCACCAGCGTGTATCCGTACCTGTTCAGTGCTTGGCAGGTGTTGCCCAGCAGGTGGGTCTCCTGAAGCAGCACCGCGTCGAGTAGGTGGAGCTTAACGAATTGCAAAACCATTGCAACACCATGGTGCGCTTGAGTTTATCCCCCAACCCGTTCACATTCCAACAGAGTACATTGAGACTTTTTTCCCATTGTTTAGCCATAACCTTTCTTCAAGAACTGCAAGTTTTCCCTGTCTTGTGCCTCCCACTGAACCTCCTTAGTGCCCGTGCCTCGCCAGTGTGACCAAATAGCTACAGTAAAATTGTCAAAATGCCAAATAACCAAACTTCCTTCCCCCATTCCTTACCACCCATCCTCCCTCCCCCCCTCTCGACCCACCCCTCGAACTGTCCAACACCCCCCTCTCCACCCCCCCTCCCTGCTCCCCTGCTCCGTAGGCTTAAAACTACCCACATCCCCAATTAGCAGAGTGCCTTTCGCACCAGTTACCCAGAATAGGAAGAACTAGAAGTCTGTGAGACCCGTCCTCCCCTCCCGGTGTATCAACTACTCGGGTGCGTGTGCTGGCCCGGCCCCGCCTGCCCGCCGCCCGGGTCCCTCCCCCCCAACAGTAGGCATGGAATCTGTCCACAAGTCCTGCAGTTCAGTGTGTCTGGCGTTCGGCCCCAGCAGCAGCACAAGTTGGAACTCTTATCCCATTGTTGAGCGGCCCCCTGAGGCCTGGTTAAAAGCAACACAGTACAGTTTACCACTCAGCTGCGGCGGGGTCCCTCAGTCTCTCATCCAGCCGCCTCACGGAGTGTGTCCCATCTCGGGCTCGCCGAGCGGGAACTCCAGGAGCGTTGACTGTGGCCGTCCAGGTCCGATCTCCTATCAGCAGATCCCGGCGATCCACCTCGGGTGTCCCTCCAGCCTTGACCCTCCGGGTCGCTGCCCATGGCGGGCGACTCTCTGTCCAGCAAATCCTGCACCTCCGATGGTGACATGAAGAAGAAGGATTTTCCTCCGGCAAGGACCTTGAGTTTGGCCGGGAAAAACATCATGTATTTGATGCCCTTGTCTCTCAGCGCCGCCTTGACCCCTGTGAAGGATCGTCTCTCTCAATGAACCTGGAGGGTGAAGTCCGGGAAAAACCTTATTGTGGCGTTTTTGTAGTGCAGGTCTCCAGTCAGTCTCGCTGCCTGAAGAATGGCGTCTCTGTCTCTATAGTTGAGGATCTTTGGGATGATTGTCCTTGGCGCGCCCCTCTGGACTGTGTATTTATCCAGGTTATTTGACTGCGTGGACGTACCCTGCTTGGGCCTCATTGTTGCGCCCTGGAGTCCCGGGTCTGTCTGTTTGTCGGCGCAGGTCCACGAAACGGCCTAGTGAAAGTGCTCTGCAGATTTCGGGCCTGGCTCTGAGGATGCACGGGCGTTCACTGCCCCCATGGGTGCCAATTATGGAGTCTCTGCAGCAGTTTTACCTCCCGGGGCACGATGTCACTCCGCCGGCCGTCGCTGGGCGGTGCGGTGATTGCGCTCCAAGCGCCTGCGCCCCGCAACGGGCCCCCCCTGTCCTGGGCGTCCGGCACCGGTCGTATAGGCCCAGTAGTACCGGCCCAACTCGGGTTGCCCACGGGCACTCACCGGTATGTGGGGTTTGGGCTTACCCAGCGGCAGTAGACTGCCTGCCGAGGTTGCAGGCCATGGAGCGGAGTGTCTTCTCCCTCCGCCCAATTCGCTGTGTTGCTAGACTGGGCCCTCAGTCCTCCTGTGGCGACCCCTCCTTCCCTTGGCCCAGCCTCACCTCCCGTCGGGCCGTCAGGTCCTCCACAATGTGTACGGGCCCTGGTAGATATCACAGCCCCCCACTAGGGCGCAACACTCTGTCCCGGACTCACAAGGCCCCACCGCGCTATAGGCCTCAGGCCGGGGACTCGCCTAGGGAGGTGGCCGTCTGCCTCGCACTCCCGCTCTGGGTCCGCCCCCGGGCCGCCACTCTCACGGCTGGCGCTCGCTGAGGGAGCCGCGCAGCGGGACCGGGGTTTGACCGGATGGTACCGCTGCCGCTGGGGAGTTCGATGCCGCCGTGCAGGTGCTGGACTCTGAGGATTTTAGGGCGGATATAGGCTGTTGGGGGTTATGGTGGACGGAGCAGTTGATTCAGGCGGCCATTTCTGCCGGCGCCTAGCCACGCCCCCACTTATGTCTACTTCTTAATGTTATCCTATTTATGTGAGCTGTATACTGTATAGCACTTGCCCTTTTATGGTCGTATGACCGAAATAAAGTTTTATGATGATGCAACATTAAAAGGCAGGGAAGGCAGGGAAGGCAGCACTGGCAAAACACCCTGATAATCTTGTGGATGCAACACAGCTCTACCGATGCACCTCAGTTCAGATGTGTAGAAACCCTTGTCATTGCAATAGTAGGTCCTAGGTAAGCAAGACCTTCAAAAACACCCCAATAATCTTCTGGCTACAGCTCCCATTCTGTTCCCTCAGTGGGAACACAGCTGTATCAATGTACCCCTTGCCTTGTCCTGAACACCAGACCCACCTGCCTTGCTGGTAATGAATCCTCAAACAAAGCTCCCTCCCTCATAGCAAGTCCTCTTACTATTCCAGTCCTGTCCTGTAGAATGCCTTTCTTATTCTGCTCTGAGGCCCACTCTTCAGCTCTGCAAGAACTCATTCAATGTCTGTAGAGCCTGCGCCATCTCAAAACAACACCCCTCTTTCAATGCACCACATTATTGACCTGTTGCTAGGGTTGCCATGTGGCCAGGTTTATAGCTGCATGAATGCACTTTAATGTCCCTGCTGGCACAACATTAGAAAAGTTACCTAAATCTGGTATTCTTTCTCTTTATTAGTACATAGTTTACACAATACATTTTTTTGAGTTTTATATAGCGTGAACTCGACCTGAAGATATCTGGTATCAGAGCGCTTTACATGAGCACCAGTTTCATTACAGATGAATGCATTCATTTTTTGTTAGGCACAAGGAGATTAAGTGATTTGCCCAGAATCACAGGATGCTGAGCGTCCTTGCCGAGACTTGAACCCGGTTCCTCAGCTGCAGGGTCGACCACTCTAGCCGTAAGGCTATATTCTCTCCCTCAATATAAATGTTTGAAAGCACTTTACAATGTGTTCTTTAGCTATCCTAATGACAGGCATTTCCAAAAACTTTAAATACTGTACTGATAGCCTGTATTCTTCAATAGAAAAGGTGGCAACCCGAAACTATGCTAGGCCATTACTGGGGAAACACACAGCTCTTACAACCCCTCTCAACTCGAAAATAATAATTTCGACTTGTCTCCCCTGGGGTGGCGCTTGATGCTTCCTGCTAGATGATGTGGGAGCATTCATAAAAAAAGAGTCTACCAACACGTGTGTTGCACATTACCCATATCCGCAATTGTTAACAACACCAGACAAACTTTACATCTCTTGTTATTTAAGCACTGAGACTAGGGTTGCCACCTGGTCACGTTTCATAACAGCATCACCACCATTTCTAGGTATAGCCTAGCGTTGCAGCGCATGCGCTATCGCTTTTCGAGGCATGCTGTACTAGGGTATTTTTTAGATGTTGTGTGGAAGCCCCACCCATATTTTTCATTGGCTGGCGTCATCGTCCATGGTAAACGCAGGCTTCCGATTGATAATAAGGCTTCTTAGTCCCTCCTTGTTACCGCCCTGTCTCCTTTTGGGACTGCCCATCAGGACTGGATCTTTTACTTGTGGCTTTACACAGTTTCCTTCATAAGTTGGTAAGCACTTTATTTTCAGCGCAGTCTGCTTCGGCTGCGCTTGCTTATTTATTTCATTATTTTGCCACTCTGACTGAAAGGGAGCGTTTCTTCTCACTAATGCAGTCTGCTTTTATTTACAGTACAGTCCACTTCGCTCGCGCTTGTTTATTTATTTTCTCCCACAAGCAGAGAAAATATTGCTTTGTTGCGGCTCCACTTGTTACGATCTGCCTTCATTTAGGAAGATGTGGGAACAGCATGCCCGGCTCCTGAGTCCCCCATTAAAAGGTAGCAGCTGCCCGGGGGAGACCCTCCCAGACGAAGATGGCCGCCCGGCTTTCTGAGAGCAGGGCAGAATTACAAGGCCTCGTTTCTCAGCACACCCTCATCGGTTGTAGGTGAACGGCGAGGGACAGATGCCGGATCCTGTTCACGTGCGGGGTTGGCCCAGGAGGGCAGTCATGCTAGCCTCAGAACCAGCAGGGACATCTCTCACCTAGCACGGCGACGGGAGCGCTTTGTCCCCGAAGCGCACATGAGGTGGGGACGGTGCCTCGGGGACGCCAATTACAACTTGTGCTGATAATATAACAGTCACATTGAGCCCTAAAAATTGTGCATTTTGGGTACCGGGTCCCTGTACTACCCCCAGTGCATGGGCACTCTTGTAGTGTTTTCTCACCATGTATACAATTATACATTTACTCAGGTTAATTCCAAGAGGCAATGTGTTTGCGGTCCGGAATCGAAAGGAGCACCCCTCAAACAATACTGATGGTGTCTGGGAAGTCTCTTTCAGGGGACTGAAAGTACTTTGCTGTGGACAAATCCGAAAAAATAAGTTTACCAGTGCTGTTTTTTTTTTTAAACATCCCATTTGTATTTTTATATGTATGCATTATTGGGCTTTGGTACAATTTCGTACAAATTGAGGAGTGCACCTGCAGTACTTTTCGATTTCCTTAATAACCACATCCGCGCTCAGAGAATTCTCCTCCTGTGCTCAGATTTACAAAATCCCATGTTTCATGACGAGCTGGGCTCGGCATCAGCGTGCGAGGAGGCTACGCCATGACGAGCCCAGCTCGTCATGAGCCTGGAAGGGGTTAAAAGTAAAAATAAGTAAATAAAACACAAACGTCTGCATAAATACGTGGGTTAAATGTTCAACATTTGCAGTGATCTTCCTGCACCCGGCCCCAGAGTCTAACGAGTCTAAGGCACTCAGGTTATAGTTTAACGCCTGGAACCCAATCTGCCACCTTAAGGCTTTCTATACCTGTCTCTGCAGCAGGTGGCCGTCCCACTGAGCAATATTAACAGCCTAACCTGCTATTACGCGCTGTAGGCAATCGGAATATTCTACTCCATAGTGATCTTCTTAATAAAGCCTACAGCACAGAGCTAGCTCCATCTTTTTGTGCTTTGAATATAGTGCTTTGTAAAAGGCCACTTCTTCTTGGAACTGTGATAAGAGTTACTCTTACCAGATACAAAGGAACTGCCCCAAGAGGGTATTAGCCAGGGTGGCCCTGTCCTGTATTTGACTCTGTGGCCCTCTGGGGACAGTTTGCTGGAGCAGGTGCTTTAAGAACTTGGGGGCTCTTAGCAGCTACACATGCTGTTCGGGTCGCTCTTATTAAATAAAGAATGGGCATTCTGCAACCACGGCCACAACCATTGCCGCGCCCGGAGCCAGCAAGAAGAAGCATTGGACACTTAACACCCAGCTGCAAATGCCATGGAGAGAGGATTTCACTCAGAAGGAGATCTCTTGCGCTCAATTCTATTTAGCGGCCAGAAAAAACAAAAGCGGCTTGAGGTCACTATTTTCCCACAGTGTGACGAACCGTTAAAACCGGATTCTTTCATCCAGTGAGTTCAACTGAACTACAATCACAGAAAACAATTAATCTAATTAAAGAAGAGCCCACTCTGAAGTGTAATGAAATGACAAAAAGTCCAAGTTTAGATCAAAATTCTTCTTTTTATTTAATCACGTATCAAAAAGCAGCTAACCCACAATTCCCAGAATGTATTAGGGTGTTATGTAAAAGCCTGTCATTTGAAACCTGACTTGATTCACAGATGCACGAAATGATAGATGCACAATGTTATCTGCAGTAAATGCATTTTTATCACCAGTTCACAAATATTTTGGTGCATAGCATGCTCAATTTGTGCGTCTCTCCTCCAGTGTTTCCCCTCAAACCTTGTACCTAGGAAAGCCTGTGGCCCGGTTCTCTGTAAAACAAGCAGTTGCAATGCAATAGGTCTTGCATTTACACAAGTTTAAGTCATTGGCATTGTAAATGACAATGCCTTTTATTTATGTTTTTGAAACTAAAATAAAAATAAAATGCATTGTTATTTGCAATGTCAATAGCTCAAACTAGGGTAAATGTGAGACCTATTGCATTGCAAATGCTCTTTTATAACAGTTCTTACAACAACATGACCATCATTGTTATATCCTGGCCAATACAACAGTTAGGAAAACTATTTAAAAACTGTCTTTTTTCGGAGGGAGGAGCTTTGCACATGACCAAGATGGCCGCGTGAGCACAGGGCTCCCGAGACCCTCGTAGCCTCCCACATCTATCCTGTCGTCTATCCTGTCCTTCTGAGGAAATATAAATTTTATGGTCAAGAAATGTTCCCTAACGTGTACCCCACCGTCTCCATGTACGAGTTTAAAGTGCATGTAACTTCCCTCCTGTGCCAGCTATGGAGACGCAAATACATTTGCGTCCAACGTTAACATGTCCTCTTTCAGACCCGCCATGAACGGGTTGAATATTCAGTTCCTAAATATGCTATGCCAACGTCTTTTTGTGGTGTACTTTACACGTTTTTCAGCTCTGGCGAAGCAGGCCCCGAATTCTGCCATCGAGCCTTTTTCTGTCTTCTGACTCCGAATGCCTCAGCCTGGGCTGCCTCTGTACCCGTGACCTCTGCCTTACTCCCTGCGCGGCCCACGGCGCTTAGCTCAGCCTGCTGCCTGCCAAGACCAAATTCAACCTTCGCATTATCTATTCCGCTCCTCGAAAATGCATTCCTACCTACTAGTTTAAGTAAACATTCCCCCAGCTGCAGAGCAAAAGGGCCCAGCCTCACTGTCTCCGTGCAAGTAATTCATAGCCTCTGTTACCATGAAAGGCCCATGCCCCCTCGCATCTCATGTAGACACTTAGACGCTTATACACGCACTCACAGTCAGTATAGAATAGCTTCTGCCCCAGAGACCTTTCTCTTCTAGATAATATGGTTCCTAAACATCAGATATCAGATATGATAGTGGTACAAGTTGATCTGACATGCCAGACTTCTGTCTCTTTCCGCTAAGTGTAAATGTCAAGTCCCCTGCACCCTCCAGTCACACGTCATGCACACGTCATGCAGCTGCGCGCGCATCCAGGCCTCAGATTTCTGCTGACATTGCAAGATTCTGCTTTTGTTGCCACCCACTTATGACACTTACATGTGACGTTTCTAGCACACACCTCTATGTTCACGCCTAGTTCACGCCTTCTAATTACGTATTGTTGGATCTTTCTCCGACTCAACCCACAACCACGGAAGCAAGGATGGCCCCACTCCTCTGCCTCTGCTCGGAACGCCACACGCAATTCAGTACAGCGCGACCGCGAACCGGGCAAAGGGAGAAGGTAGGAAAAAGTAAAACAAAGAAAGAGTAAAGCCAAAGCTCTCTCTATGTTACAGCACTGCAGACCCTCTTCTGTAGCGTAGGGAAAGGTCTTCTAACCTGCAGCCATAAGAGAAAAGAAACACAGAAGAGAAATAGCACATTAACACATGGTCCAGTGTTCCTTCACCTGAATCCTTGTTCTCACACCATATATATGCCCAACACAACCCCAATCCCCTCCTTACTTGTGTAACATAGCAGGATTGTCCCAAGGAGAGCGAGACTCCAATAGCTTTACAAGGACCAATTCCTCGAATTACTCTCTATGTTCGAAAAGGGGAAAAAGTCATACTTCTGACAAAAAACCCCAGGAAAAAACTAGAAGTGCAGAACACGGCACTAATGTCTCCAAAATAAATCAAGATAACTGTGGCCACAGACTAGACGCGCTTTCCAAATGCAGCGCTAAAAACTACACTATACATCGGGTACTCAAAACCCGGAAAAGGCTTACCGCGGTTCCCTCGGCGGCGAGGCAAACCCTTGAGCCCAAATACGAATCCTCAAAGTACAAAATACAGTTAGTACTCGAGCTTCACAACTCGAACGCTCCTCTTACGCTTCCGAAGGTTCTTTCTCGCTCGGGAAGACGACCGGAGTTGCACCCATCCGGGCTGCTGACACGAAGCCTCGTGCAGCAGAACGCCCCTTCCAGCCAGGTCGCGTCGTGAAGAAACGTAGTCCCACACGGTCACCAGATAAATCCTAGACTCGCAAATCACACTCCAGACGCATGAAAAACGCCAACAAGGTCAGAAACCAAGCACAGAGCCCAAGTGCTGGCGTCCTAAATCCAACGGAGGGAAAAGGGGCGGGGGTACCGAAAACAAGGAAACAGAGAAAGGACACCACAGGAAAGTCGAAAGGAGAGAAAAGACTAGAACAGAGAGGAAAGAACTGACTAATCCCTAACACGTATCACTACCACGTGTGTGCTCTTATCTTGTTTCTCTCAGCTGTTACGCCTACTGTATTGGTTTCTATAATATGATTTAAGTATATAAGCTATGTATTGTCAATAAAATATTGCTCTATCCCTTCCTGCACCCCTGTGGTGACAGGAATACGATATCCGGTCTGGTACCATTCCTTTTTAAGGAATAAAACCCCTAAGAACTCTAACACCACGGACGGAGTTATTCTTGTTCAAGTACTTACCTGCATAGAAATTAAGACGGTAAATCAAATATTTACCACATTATTCTGGCGCCCGAACAGGGACCCCTCCCCCACCTCACGCGCCGGTTGGTGCATTGCAAGCTTTGCCCCCTGCCATCAGTCAAGACGGAACTACGCGTACCCGCAGGATTTCCTGTATCTCCCTCTGGCCCACGGAGGTGACGGAGACTGCGATCAGCACCCAGACGAGGCGGTGAGGAGTGCGGAGGATCCCGACCAGAGCCTAGCCGAAAGAAGCAAGGCCCGAGGTGTCAAGAGGCCCACCAGTTTTCCGAAGCATCCACGTGTCGAGTCGAGTCGAGTCCGGTCCAGTCCAGTCGAGTTTTCCGAGGCCTTCTGTTTCCGTGCTTCCCGGTGAGTACCATTGCTGGGATGTATCTAGACGGGTGCATTATTATGTATCCGGTAAAGACGGGTTTGGGTACACAAACGCGGTCTGCACTGTTTTAGACAGTGTATCTGTACTGTTTAGCAGTATATCAGTTATTCAAGTTCTTGCACTGTCTTCGACAGTGTATCTGTGCTGTTTAGCAGTACATCTGGTTCCGAGGGTAGAGATATATGTTCAAACTGTTTCTTCATGTGATTAATGTCGTGGTATGAGTGATTGTTTAATGTGCATTATTGTGTTTTTGTGTAATTAGTTGTGTTCAGAGTTCAGTAGCAAGGATTGAGTATCCAGTATTAAGTAGACAAGATGCCGTTTTTCAATAAGTTAAAGCAGATAGGAACTAGGAAAGGGATACTAGAGGAAGAAATTCCTATCCCCCCTAGGGACACGCCTGGGAATTACATGTACCACAAGCATGGCATAGACGCCATCCTGTATCTAGATTTATGGGCCGATTATACTAAGCACCTAGAAGAAAGACACAGATGGCCCGCTATAGGAACATGGGATGCCGAGTGCATCCTGAAAGTAGAAGAAGCATTATGGAGAAAGAAAGCCAGACAATCACAGAAAGATGCCATAGAGTTATGGCGTAAAGAATCACATAAACGAGCCGAAAAAGAACTCCGAAGAGAAGATAGACTTAGAGAAGCGCCGGATAGAGTCCGAGAAAACGAATTAGTTAATGAAGGGATCCGAGTAAAAGCCGAACAAGTAGACCGTGCACGAAACAATCTTGTAAATGGCATGTACTTAGTGGCCGAGGGTTCGCCTGAAGCCAATTCAGAAATACCGAAAAATCTGCCGCCACCATTGGTTCCAACTAAAGTAAACCACAGGACTACTAAAGACATATTCCTGGCTTCATATCTAGATGATGTAGCGCCCGCTTACACCAATTCACGCGCCCCGCCTACTGACGGGGACGGTGATGGAGGCGGCAACCCGCCTCCAGATCATATTCCACCATTACCGCAACAGAGTTCCCCCGTTCGACAGCCTGCTCCTCCACCCCCACCACTTCCCCCACCTCAGGTCAAGATACCAAATCCATCGTTGCCTGATCCTACTAAGAGACAAGTTCAAGTACATATACAGACTCCACAGAGGGATAATGCCCAAGCCTCCGCCCCAGGAGGTGCAACCGGGGGTTACCAGACCCCGCCAGCAACACACAGATTACACCTTAGGGACATGCAGAAGCACCCTATGCTCCAATCACCCCGTCTCGACATACTCAAAGAACAGCTCCCAGTTTGCAGATATGACCCAGTACCCGGTAAAGACGACAGAATGTTGATAGCATCACTACGTTTGCGACAAGCCACAGATTATCTAGTGTTGTTCCCAGATATGCCTGATCACCTAGATAGAATATATCATTTTGTCCAGACTGGGGAAAATCCTGAAAGTATTAAGGAGGCCCTGGCACATCAGAAAGTTGACACTCAAGCATATATACTACGTTTTTTCATAAATTGCTTAATAAGAGACCGAGACAGGCCAGAGACAGACCAGGATGAAATGGAAGCCCTAAACAAGTGGGGTCAAAATATAGCCGAAGGAAAGCATGATAAACAGAATTGCATAGCTAGCATGTACAAGAAAATAAGAAAAACAGTAATAGAAATACACGAAAAAGAAAAAGAAAATGGCTCCTCCCAGGAGGAGGAAGGACCTGAAGAACCAGAAAAAACTACAGACACGATAGCGTATGTAGGTAAAGGAACTTACCTTAGGAAAGGCATTCGCCCAGAAAGCAAGAAAGTTTTTCTCTCTGGCATATCAAAACCGAATTCTCCTGAATATCTGTTTCAAGACACTGATAAAATGCTTCGAGAACGAATGGGGTACCATGTACTCAATTCTATGGATGAACAAGAACTAGCCCGGTCAGCAGTACTATGGGCTGACAATCCTAACATATACAATGATGACACAGTAGCACATACATTTCTGAACCTTTCCCCAGACGAGCAGAAATTAGCAGGTATATACATGATTCAGCACCTCCTCACGTTATACAGAAATCAACATTCAGACCCAGGTCCTTTGTCTGATACATTAGAAGCACTACTTATGGATAGATGGAGAGGCCTAAGTACCAAGTTAATTCAAATAATTCTAGAACAACGGCACAGATATAACACTTTCTTAGGCCCACAATATGTTTTGCTCCGCCCCCAGAAAGAAAAATGTATCATATGGAGCGTCTTCATGGCATTGAAAGGCAGAACCCATTACGAGAAGTACACCCAGTCATGGGTACCGATAATACTTTGAAACGTGTGTATGTATACACACCTCTGACCAAGTTAGAATTATTGGAGATGAAGAAACTAGTACCCTGTCATGATAAAGACCCCGCAGGTTTTCACAGAGAACTTAAGGATATGTTACTCATGGGAGATTACACCTATACGGATATTATGAAATTGTTAAAGGTTCTGTTGCCTACCGGCATCTACGAGAAGCTCAAGGAAAGAGAATGGGAGGTGGGAGAGAAAAAGATTATATGGACTGAAATAGAAGACGAGGAAAGGATTCGTACTCCAGGGCTAGGCCTTGGGGAAAAAGCTAAAGCACTACCAGGTTTGATAGTACAGGTCTTGCCAAGATTATTGACAACTAAAAAGGAAGACTGGGATGCAATCTCAGCCTGTAAACAGAAACACGATGAAGATACTAGTGACTTCTATTCAAGATTCGAGAAATGTTTTATTATTAATAGTGGCCTGAAACCAAGTAGCGAGTCATACCCACACCTTTTTGTAAGTAAATTAGTAGAGAATTCCCTAACGCAAGTTAAGAATCGAGTATATAAAGTCGAAAGCACATGGCAAGCAAATACGCCATCCCAGATGTTACAAATGTTGCAATATCATCAGAACAGAATTAGAGAGGAACAGGAACATGAACAAAGGCGTATGAAAGACACGAAAATGAAAATACTAGTTGCCCAGACAGCCCCGGCTGACGGTCAGAAAAAGGGTGGGACACAGACAAATAATTCAGCAGCTCCCGTTAAAGGGACATGCAACTATTGCAAACAGCCAGGTCACTACGTACATGAATGTCCAGTCCTGAAACACAATATAGCAACAAGTAAAACTAAAGAAAGACCGCATCCGCCTAGACAAGACCAGGGCCAACAACAGACTTCACAGAATTCACAACCGATGCATGCTTCATCACATACAGGACAGGCCGCAGCGGCATCACAGCCACAGCCGATTGCCGCGACACAGCAAGTTTCACGGCAGATGTGCCAGTATGCCCAATCAGATTACCCCGATTATCAGCGATACACATGAAACAGCCTAGAGAGGGAGGTTGGCTTGCCTCTTATTGAGATTCCTGTAGATCAAGAGGGTCCTTATGTACACAGTCAAGTATTGGGAAAAGACAGAAAGTTTTTAATTGACACAGGGGCAAGCCGCACAACAATCAGCCATGATGAAGTCCCAGGGGCACCCCTCTCAGGCTCACAGAATGTTTCCCTTGGTTTTTCAGGACAGCCTATTGTAAATGAAGTGTCAGAACCTGTCCCCTTAGCGGTAGGTTCATTATCACGTGTTACAGACTTGTTACTCACGAAATCATGTCCAGAAAACTTGTTAGGTATCAAAACACTGAAGGCTCTAGGAGCTGTGATATGCTGCTCCCCGGAAGGAGTTAGACTTTTCCTGCGAGACTTCAAGGGTCACTATGTATTACGAGAGTTTGATGTCAGATTGAAAAATGTACCAGAACACCTGTGGGCACAAGGCCCAACCGATGTAGGCTGCATGCACATTACACCATATCGTGTTACACTCAAGCCAGGTGTTGTTTTACCCCGAATCAGACAATACAAGTTACCACCCGATGCTGTAGTGGCTTTACTGGAAATCATTGAAGAGCTTATTGCCCAAGGAGTGGTCGTAGAGACCGACTCCAATATCTGTAATTCCCCTATCATTCCGATTCTTAAACGTACTGATCCCAATGCGCCGCCGGTATATCGGCTGGTGATTGATTTACGAGAACTGAATAAATGCATTGTTCCACAGTACCCGGTGGTTCCCGATATCTCATCCTTATTGACTGCCATTGATTCAGAAGCAACGTTCTTTACTGTAGTTGACCTCAAGAACGCCTTCTTCAGTGTGCCCATTGATCCAGAGAGCCAATATCTCTTCGGATTCAGTTTAAATGGACGAAGTTTCAAATTTTCACGCGCACCTCAAGGATTCACAGAAAGCCCCAGCATCTATAGCCAAGCACTGAAAAGACAACTTGATTGTATCCAAATGCCAGTTAACACTGCCTTACTGCAATATGTCGATGATCTGCTGATCACCGCACGAAGTGAGCCCGAATGTGAGCAAGCATCACTGACGGTTTTACATTTTCTGGCCGACAAGGGACACAAGGTGTCTCCTTCGAAGCTACAATTCTGTGTTCAGCAAGTTGGGTACTTGGGTCACTTGCTGTCCAAAGTGGGGAGACAGCTCACTCCTGATCGCATTCAGTTAATTGTAAATATGCCACAACCCCAGACACAAAAGGAAGTGCGGGCCTTCATAGGCCTCACCTCGTACTGCAGACAATGGATTCCTCAGTATGCATTTCTAGCTAAGCCACTCATTCAGTTGACAACACAGGAGGCAGCGACTTCGACTACCCTCCCTTGGACTCAGGAACATACACAGGCTTTTGAGGAATTAAAGAAAGCTTTATGTCAAGCACCAGTTCTAGCGACACCATGTTACAGCAAACCGTTTACACTTTTTGTTACAGAACGTGATGGTACAGCATTATCTGTCCTCACTCAAGATCAAGCAGGTTCACATAAGCCTTGCGCTTATTTTTCAAGTACATTGGATTCAGTAGCCCAGGCACTCCCTGCGTGCTTAAAGTCAGTTGCCGCAACAGCCCTAGCTATCAGACAGAGCGACTCAATTGTATTAGGACATCCATTGACAGTACAAGTTCCACATTCTGTAGAGGTCCTTCTAAACAGAACCCAGACTCAACACCTAACTATAGCACGACTGACAGGTTATGAATTGACGCTATTCCAGCCACACATAGAAATCAGACGCTGTAGCATTCTAAACCCCGCAACATTGTTACCCTCGATTATGACAGATCCAGCCCCACATGATTGTATAGAGATCATTAATGCAGTAACAAAGCCCCGACGAGACTTAACAGATGTTCCACTGACAAATCCAGACCTGACACTTTACGTGGACGGTTCATGTATGAGAACAAGTACAGGAGAGTTAGTGGCCGCGTATGCAGTGACCACTGAAACTGAAGTTAAAGAAACACATCGTATTGACACACTGTCTGCTCAAGCGGCGGAGCTCATCGCTCTGACCCGAGCCTGCATACTAGCCAAGAACAGAAATGTTAACATATACACAGATTCCCGTTATGCTTTCGGAGTCGTACACGACTTCGGAGTGTTATGGCAAGAACGAGGTTTTTTGACCTCTCACGGTGCCAAGATCCAACACGGTTCCCTCATTCAAGCCCTGTTAGACGCAATACATCTGCCTTCAGGCATATCCATCATGAAGTGTAAAGCACATACTAAAGTTACAGATTCTGTTTCCCAGGGTAATGACCTGGCAGACCAAACAGCAAAACATACAGCATTGACTCACACCCAGACAACTGATGTGACAAAGACAATAGTACCGACACAGTGTATGTCAATAAGGGATCCCACACTAGATGTAATCGATATTCAGGCACATGCCACGCCAGATGAAATCAAGAAATGGACTGAACTAGGAGGGATTCAGACAGATCAAGGATGGATGACGAAGGGAAAATCTACATGGTTTCTCCCTGACTCTATGGTTCAAGTCATAATAAATACAGCACATAGTCCAGCACATCTAGGAGAAAAAGCTATGTTAGACAGTTTACAGAATCTCTGGTACAACAAACACTTACGAGCAGCAGCAAAACAGAAAGTGCGTACTTGCATGATCTGTTGTCAGTTCAATCCAGGTAAAAGCGTCCCTGTAGAGCAAGGTGGATTTCATCCTCCCGATCACCCTTTTGAAGTCCTCCAGATGGATTATATCCAGATGGACCGTTGTCGAGGATTTAAGTACGTCCTCGTAGTTGTTTGTGCACTTTCCCGTTGGACCGAAGCATATCCAGTCCCAGATTACACTGCCCCGACCACTGCCAGGCAGCAGGTCCGAGAATTCTTCCCACGGTACGGCTTGCCTCGTATCGTGTACTCAGATAACGGACAGCCATTCTCATCCGAGCTCATGAAACAGGTTTCCCTTCTGTTAGGATATCAGTGGAGATTCCATTGTGTCCGACATCCCGAGGCCGCTGGCCTTGTAGAAAGGCATAACCAGACATTGAAAACCCGCCTTGCAAAGATCTGTAAAGAGAAAGGGGTCGACTGGATAGTCGCCCTACCCGTTGCACTGTTCTACATGAGAATGGTCCCCCATTCGAGATCAGGGCTATCCCCGTATGAAGTGGTCTTTGGCAGACCACCGAATATGTGGGGGACGCCCATGCCTAAGAAAATCACCGATGTTGATTGTAATATGCTGACAGATTACCTTGCCTCCTTGATGTCTGCACTCCAATCATGTCGTTCACAGGTTGCCGCAGCTTTTCCCGACAACACAGATGTAAAGCCACATGATGTCCGTCCTGGCGATGCTGTATTGATTCGTAACTTCGACAGGAAAAGTCCGCTGGAGCCCCGCTGGAAAGAGCCGAAGATCGTCCTTCTTACCACGAGGACCGCGATCAAGGTGGAAGGCCGAAAGGGGTGGATCCACACGAGTCATATTAAAAAATGCAACGAACTGCTGCCAGAAACTGACTCGTCCACCCCCTCAAAGGACTGCCTCGAATCTAGTGACTGTAAAATTCCCAAGCGAGAGAAAACTCCCCAAGAGGAGTATCGAACAAAACTTCGATCTAGCAAGTCAGACAGTTTAATTGTTTAAGTCCTCCCCTAGGTGAATCGGTTAAATAGTTTCTGACATGTATCCCCTAGATCGAGATAGAGAGAGAGAGAGAGACAACTCAAGAAACGTACATACTGTAAATCACTCCGCAGTCACTGTATAGTGACATTATTGGTTATGTTTTTTCTAAGTCTTTTGATTATTGTTGCTAGTATACTATTGCCAATATACTACCCTATCTTCAAGCGTGAACAATCTGCTTACAATGTAACTGCCGAACATTCTTTTAGTGAATTACCGCCTCATGAACTCTCCTACAGGCCTGCGCTGCGCAACAACACATTCATTAGTATGTTACATCACTCCCATCAGACTAACAATGCTACAAACTGTTGGATATGTGGCCGACTCCCTCCCTATCAGAAATATAAGGGAGTTCTGCCTCTCTTCCCGTACCCGTTCACTCACAATGGCTCCTGTGGTGCATGGTTTAGATTAATTAATTCTTTAGACTCTGATATTGCTGTTTTCGAGGGGAATTGGATTTGGGGAAACCTGAACCTAGTTCTGCTCAATGTCTGCTACCCTGACAAGAAGGGACTTCCCATTAGGACAGGAACTGATCTAGAAAATGAAGTATATGGATTAGGTAATTATACAATTAACCTCATGATTCTTACTGTTGAATCCGAAGCTGCACCAGTTCTCCCTGCTATGTCAGTATTACCAGTCACAGGTGACTTATGTGTCAGAAAGAAGGGTTCAGTACACTTAGGTCATAGTAAATGTACTACCGTGGTCGAATTCAGTGATCATGGCAAGTCTTCCTTTAGAGCTACTCGTCATTCCTATTTTGTTTGTGGCCATACCGCTTACATACGCTTACCTCCAGATTGGGATGGTACCTGTTATATTGCCTTCCTTCTGCCACCTGTTTTCCTAGCCCCTCCTGATTATCACAGAAATACAAATCTAGTAAAGAGTAGACTCAGAAGAGATCTCCCGATTGTCGACTACACTGAAACGGCATGGGAGCAATACACAGATTTCAATAAAGGATTCTTTTTCTTCACAGGCCCCGTCCAAAACAGTAAACTAATACGAAGATTAACTAGAACACTCGAAGCAGTAGTGAATGAAACTGCCTCCGCTCTAGGTAACTTAACAGAGGAGCAGTCCGCCATGCGGATTGTTGTTCTTCAAAACCGTCTCGTTATTGACGTCATCTTGGCAGACAGAGGCGGAGCTTGTAAGGTCATCGGGTCAAGTTGCTGTGTTTTCAGTCCAGAAAACGCGCCAACGGTATATCAAGCTATTACACGTCTTCATAAAATTGCAAGTTTGATACATCAGAATCCAGGCACCTGGACTTGGTCCGGTTGGTTCTGGACAACACTTACTGCTTGGGGATGGAAGATCCTATCCTTCCTAGGCATTGCCCTTGTCATAGTATTCAGTTGCTGCCTGTGCCTACAATGTGGGCCAGCGATTTGTGGACTGTGTGCCACATCATGCATTGCACATTCCAGTTTCCACTCAAAACGCAAAAAGAAGAAAGAAGAGCAAATGGTGTTACAAGAACAGACTGATCGATTCATGAGGATCGATATATCATGAAGGGTCCGTAGGGAACAAGGAGGGAATGAGGAAATATAAATTTTATGGTCAAGAAATGTTCCCTAACGTGTACCCCACCGTCTCCATGTACGAGTTTAAAGTGCATGTAACTTCCCTCCTGTGCCAGCTATGGAGACGCAAATACATTTGCGTCCAACGTTAACATGTCCTCTTTCAGACCCGCCATGAACGGGTTGAATATTCAGTTCCTAAATATGCTATGCCAACGTCTTTTTGTGGTGTACTTTACACGTTTTTCAGCTCTGGCGAAGCAGGCCCCGAATTCTGCCATCGAGCCTTTTTCTGTCTTCTGACTCCGAATGCCTCAGCCTGGGCTGCCTCTGTACCCGTGACCTCTGCCTTACTCCCTGCGCGGCCCACGGCGCTTAGCTCAGCCTGCTGCCTGCCAAGACCAAATTCAACCTTCGCATTATCTATTCCGCTCCTCGAAAATGCATTCCTACCTACTAGTTTAAGTAAACATTCCCCCAGCTGCAGAGCAAAAGGGCCCGGCCTCACTGTCTCCGTGCAAGTAATTCATAGCCTCTGTTACCATGAAAGGCCCATGCCCCCTCGCATCTCATGTAGACACTTAGACGCTTATACACGCACTCACAGTCAGTATAGAATAGCTTCTGCCCCAGAGACCTTTCTCTTCTAGATAATATGGTTCCTAAACATCAGATATCAGATATGATAGTGGTACAAGTTGATCTGACATGCCAGACTTCTGTCTCTTTCCGCTAAGTGTAAATGTCAAGTCCCCTGCACCCTCCAGTCACACGTCATGCACACGTCATGCAGCTGCGCGCGCATCCAGGCCTCAGATTTCTGCTGACATTGCAAGATTCTGCTTTTGTTGCCACCCACTTATGACACTTACATGTGACGTTTCTAGCACACACCTCTATGTTCACGCCTAGTTCACGCCTTCTAATTACGTATCACTACCACGTGTGTGCTCTTATCTTGTTTCTCTCAGCTGTTACGCCTACTGTATTGGTTTCTATAATATGATTTAAGTATATAAGCTATGTATTGTCAATAAAATATTGCTCTATCCCTTCCTGCACCCCTGTGGTGACAGGAATACGATATCCGGTCTGGTACCATTCCTTTTTAAGGAATAAAACCCCTAAGAACTCTAACACCACGGACTCTGTCTCTTTCTTTCCGATTGAGTTATTCTTGTTTAAGTACTTACCTGCATAGAAATTAAGACGGTAAATCAAATATTTACCACACTTCATTGGCATATCCGTGAAGATGAACCACGGGTGAGGCGAGATCTGCTTTCAGATTCTGAATCGGACCCCGGAGACCCGAGCTGTGGTGCTCAGAAGATTACGGCCTATGCCTCCGTGATGCCCGGCTGTGGAGTTGGCACAGTGCCCGAGCTGTAGTTGAACAACATCGGCCTGAGGTGGTGGGGTCGACCGGTCTGGTTGACTTTCACTTTCGATTTGGTCTTTCCTGGAGGGAGACTCGACGGCAAGCGGCCCCTTAGTGCCGAGGTCGGCTATTCTACGCCACATCCGAGTGTACCTCCTCACCGCTTTGAGAATCTTGATAGGATACCTGGCGTGTGCCCTCTTGAGTGAGGCTGGGCCATGGCACTGAGGTCCTGGAACCGCCATCTTCCTACCTAGTCTATCTGCCTCACGTCGGTCTGTATTCCGTAATGGCGGGGAAACCAGAGTGAGAAAAGCAGAAGCTCAAGACAACCCAGCGGGGTGGCTATACCCAGACTAATAATATGCACGCTATGCCCAGACTAGGGCATCTCCTAGCGGATCGGGCAGATCGCTGGAGGACACTAGAGATGCTCCGACTTCGGCAACCGAACCAACCCTACAAGACGTTATGGCCCCCATAGATGGGATCAAGTCCTCCCTTGGGCAACAAATTGAGATCCTCGCCCATAAGCTTGACACTGTGGCGATCGATGTTAATCTGATCCGTACGGACCTGACAAAAACTAACGAGAAAGTCAAGTCGTTTGACATTAGGACCTCCAGTTTGACGAGTGATGTTGTTGATCTGCAGACGGAGGTCCGCAATTTGAGGGCCTCCAATGATCTCTTTGTCCGTCGTCTGGAGGATTTTGAAGGGATGGCTCGGTGCAACAACATTCGCATTATCGGTGTCCCGGAGAAGGCGGAAGATTCTGCAGCTGACCTCTTCGTCGAAAATTTGGTTGTTAACCATCTTGCACCCAAGGGACTAAGTAAGTTTTTCATGGTCGAGCGGGCCCATAGAGTTCCGGGTGGTAAGTCAAAGGTGGGGGCCCCACCGCGGCCTATGATCGCAAGGATTTTCAATTTTTGTGACAGGGACTCTATCCTGCAGGCTTCACGGATGAGTGGACCTGTGAAGTTCGAGAACACTACTATCAACTTCTACTCGGACTTTACCCAATCTGTTCAAAAGCAGAGACTTGGTTTCCTGGGGGTAAAGAGGAGACTGCGTGACATGGGCCTTATGTACTCTATGCTTTTTCCGGCCAAGTTGAGGATCGAGCACGCTGAGCGCACTTATTTTTTTGTTCGGCCTGATGCGGTGGCCGACTGGCTTGACACTCTACCAAACCATCCTGCGCCAGAGGAACAATCCGGAGGGGCAGAAGGCGGACCGATGGAACAGGAATAGACACCTTTGCCTGGTTTCTGGGGTCCTCAGTTGGCCTCGAAATGTGGTTCGCTATTCCTGCAATGTGAATGGTTGTGACATCCTGGGGGGTTGCGGGGCTATTGGTGGGTCTCTTTCCTCCTCTGACTTACTTTTTGTAGTGAAGTTGATGTGGGAGCGACAGGCACACTGCAAATTGGGGTGGCTTTCTAGTCTTACGCAGGGGTGCAGGGTGAGGGGGTTCGTAACGGGATGTTGGTGGGGGGAGTGTTTTTTTTTTTTGTTGGGGTGTGTGTTTGTTTTCCTGCAAGGCAATGTATTGTTAGACCTTCTGATCGAAGTGCTGGATTCTCGTTGGGGTTGGAACTTTCACTTTCGGATGGGGGTAGGGGGCTGAAACTGATGAGTTGGAATGTGAATGGGTTGGGGGATAGGATTAAACACGGGGTAGTGCTTGCGGTTGAAACGTCTCTCCCCAGATGTGGTCCTTCATCAGTAGACGCACTTGAAAGGTAATAGTTGTCATGCCATGAATAGGAAGGGATATCGTCTGGCCGCTCATGCTGGGTTTTCCTCAGGCTCAAGGGGGGCTGGTATTCTGATTAAGGCTTCTCTCCCTTTGGAGATCGATGCAACGGTCCTCGATGACATGAATGAATGAATAAATGAATATAGATTTATAGAGCTCATAGTTACCCGGAAGCATCCCAGCGCTAAACCAAAACAGAGAGACAAAAGCGAAGGACCAGAGAGATAAATGCAGAGGAATTAAGGAAATAGGTGGGTTTTTAAGAGTTTCCGAAAGTGCAGATGGCAGGGTTCAGCCCGTAGTTTCAGGGGGAGGGAATTCCACAGTTTAGCTGTGTTAACCGAGAATCGCCTTCCTCCTGTACGTGCCTTTTTTTACTCTGGGCACAATGACCAGATGCTCGCCATATGAGCGAAGTGGTCTGTTGGCTTTGTAGGGTAAGACTAATTTCTTCAGTATGGGGGGCCCCTTGCCCTGCAACAATTTGTGGGCGATACATAGGGATTTGAATTTTACACTTTCGCGTATTGGGAGCCAATGCAGCAGTTTAAGTGCAGGTTTGGCTAACATTCTGACTGGGGTGCCCGTGAGGAGCCGTGCTGCAGCATTCTGAATCTGCTGGAGTTTGTTGAAAGTGGTTTCTGGTGCACCCAGGAGGATAGCGTTGCTGTATTCCAATCTGGACAGGATAAGTCCTTGGATAAGCAGTTTCTTAGAGGAGTATGGAAGAAGTGGCAGAACCTTCCGAGCCGATCGGAGGAGGCCAAAACAGGCTCCCGCCATTTTTTTGGCTTGGGTCTTAAATGAAAGATCCTGTTCCATCCAGACCCCAAGGCTTTTGATCTCATTTTTTGGGGCAGGGGTGTCCCCCAGGCAGGTGGGCCAGATGTTGGGGGGCAAGGAGGGCCCTTTATGCCCTAGTAGCATGATTTCGGTCTTGGACCCATTAAGTTTGAGGGAGGACTCGCACATCCAGGTATAGATATTAGATAGGCAAGAGTGGAGGGAGTCCGGGCACTGGGCATGCTGGGATAAGGAAACGACCAGTTGGGGCGCTATGTCGCTCTAACGGGTAGGTGGGAGGGCCGAACTCTTTCCCTGGTTTCCGTTTATGTTCCCCCTGGCTTACAGTCAACTACTTTCGCGGACCTGGGACGGGTAGTCCTTGCTCTCCCTGAGGGGTCATTGCTATTGGGTGGTGATTTTAACGCTGTGGCTTCTGGTATGGCTGATCGTCATCCACCTAGAGATCTTAAGGGGGCGCAGAACTGGCTTCATGATTTCATTGATACTCTGGGCTTGGTAGATTGTTGGAGATTGTTGCACCCAGTTCAGCGGCAGTACACCTTTCACTCGGGCGCGCACGGTAGCCTTTCTAGAATTGATTATGTTTTGGTCCCGGCTGCACAGGCACTTTATGTTACTGAGGTTAAGCATCTTGCTCGGGGGATCTCTGATCATTCACCACTATGGCTTTGTATGGAGTCCAGTCCTGGGACGGAGGGTCGGATAGCCCCGATCAATCCATGGTACCACCGGAACCCTAAAACTCGTGCTGATCTGGTGAAATCTCTTTACCACTATTTTCTTGAGAATGAGGGTTCGGTTTCATCGGCGGTGTCCCTATGGGAGGCTTTCAAGACTGTTCTTAGGGGCCAGGCCCTGTTGTTAATCGCAGGAGTTAAGAAACGGAGAGACGAGGAGGTTGTTAAGATTGAAGCGGAGATAGCAGACCTTGAGCTCGGCCTGGAGCAGGAAGTTACACGTGCTAGGATGCATGTTTTGCGACTCAAGCAGTTGGAATATAGGGCATTAGTTACTGATGTGGCTAAGGCAATGAGTACAGAACAGCAGGGACGGCTTTATGGCGTAGGAGATAAAGCTGGCAAATTGATAGCGTGGCTAGATAAGAAGGATAGGGCTAGTCGTGTAGTGCCTGTGATCGAGACAGCTAGCGGTTGTAGTGTTACTGACCCTGAGGAGATCGTTCAGTGTTTTGCAGATCACTTTCAGTCAGTCTATTCCTCTGTGTCAGATAGGCCTGAGGAAGATTCACATCTATTGTTGCATGATATTGCTCTACCGCATCTTTCTGATTTGGATAGGGAACAAATGGATGCTCCAATAACCGCACACGAGGTGGCTCTTGCGATTCGCTCCTTGCGCTCGGGAAAGGCTATGGGTCCTAACGGCCTGCCTATTGAACTTTACAAATTGCGGCCTTTCAAGATAGCGCCCTATGTAAGAGATATGTTTCTGGAATCTCGTGAGTGTGGTTCTCTACCCAGCGATCAACGTCTTGCGACTATTGTAGTGATCCATAAGGAGGGGAAACCGAGGGACAGGTGCACATCGTACCGGCCGATTTCTCTTTTGAACGCCGAACCTAAGATCCTTGCAAAACTGCTGGCTAACCGCTTGATCACCGTTATCAGTGAATTGATACATCCGGATCAATCCGGTTTCATTCCGCATAGAAATACGGCCCTGAATCTCAGGCGTCTGCACGGCGTTCTCGCGAAAGCTGCAACGTTGCGTGAGCCGGCCGTCTTGGCGTCATTAGACGCCACGATGGCTTTAGATACCGTGGAATGGCCATACTTATCGGCCGCGTTGGTGGAATTCGGGTTTGGACCTGGTTTTATTGGCTGGGTGCCGCTTCTCTACGAGGACCCCCTTGCGCAAATTGGCGTCAATAGTCGTGTTTCTACTCAGTTTAGTCTTGGAAGAGGCACTCGTCAGGGCTGTCCCTTGTCTACGTTATTGTTTGCCCTAGCCCTAGAACCCCTTGCTGCGTGGATCCGATGGGAACCCTCGATAAAGGGTATTCAATGGTCTCCTGAATTCGAGGATCGCATCTCGCTCTACACGGATGATATCTTACTGTATTTGACCTCACCCCGAAAGTCATTGATGGTTCTATGGGATGTCTTGGCCTCCTTTGGTAGGAACTCTGGTTTGATTATCAATTGGGCGAAATCCTACTTATACGTTCTCTCTGGTGATGTCCCTCTTCTCCCACGTACCTGCCCTATTCAGGTGACTCTGACGGGATTTAAGTACCTTGGTATCTTTATCTTGTTGGATCCGATGGCCCGTTATGAACAGAACCTTTTCCCACCCCTGGCTAGATTGAAACAGGACGTTGCGGGTTGGCGTAAACTTCCGCTTTCACCGCTTGGTCGTGCGGCCCTATTTAAAAGGATGTCTCTGCCTCATTTTTTGTATGCTCTCCAGAACACTCTTGATATTGTTCCCGCTAGCTATTTTCGTGCTGTCGAAGACCTTCAGAGGAAGTTGAAATGGGACGGTATAACTCGTATTGCTCTTGCCAAATTGACGCTCCCCTGGTATGACGGGGGAATCGCTCTACCTGACATCAAACGCTATTTTGGGCTGCTCAACTGGGTGCCATCAACCATGGTATGTATGGTCCTGCATTGAATCCTGCGTTTGCAATGGATAGATGGCTGTTGCCCGGGGGTAATTATTATAGGGCGCTCTACTAAAAATCGATGGTTAGCACTCTGTCGGGGCCTACGAAGACGGCGGTGCGTACGTGGCAGGATGCCAATACTTCCCTGGGGTGGAAAGATCGCTTGACTTTGGCGACCCCGCTCTTTTGGTTCGGACAGGCTTGGGAAGTTGTGGAAGACCAAGGGGTTCGATAGCTGGGACCTTATCGGTATTAGTAAGGTGGGTGACCTCTGGGTTAAGGGCAGGTGAAATTGTTTGAGGTGCTAAAGACGTAGTTTGAATTGGGTGACACAGAGTACTTTCGCTACGTTCAGGTTCACCATGCATTAACATCGGTCTTCCCTTTGGGTGAGGTGATTCCGGAATCGTCCCCACTTGAAGATAGGCTGTTGGATGGCCATGTACCTGGCAGCACTATCTCCCTTGTTTACAAGAAATTAATTAATAATAGGCCTGATCTCCTGCTACAACTCCGGGACTTGTGGACCCGTGACGGCCTTGAATTGGATGACGAGGACTGGCAATCTGCGATCTCCTCTCCCAAGGAGGTCACGATTCCAGCTGGACTCTGACTGGTACAACTTAAGATACTCCACAGGATTTACGTCACGGCCCCCCGTTTGGTCCGAATGGGCTTTTCTGAGGAGGGATTATGCAAGCGAGGGTGTGGGCAGGTTGCTACATTTCTTCATATTATTTGGGAATGTCGCGAGATTGCTGCTTTTTGGATGGGGTCCATGAGGTCATGAAGGAAGTGACTGGTATAGCTCTCTTGCCGGAGGCCAGACGCTGCTTGTTGAACGTTTGGGAACCTACGGACTATAATGTAGCTCAGACTCAGTGGGCATCCCTGGGGGCCATGATCGCTAAGCGAGATATTGCTCAGTTGTGGGGGTCCCAGAGGCCTCCTACAGTAGACTTATGGAAGGAACACATGGATTGGTGTATGTTCAGGGAAAAGACTGTGTACCTGGCCAGGGGCTGTCCCCGGAAGTGGTGTAGAGTTTGGGGACCTTGGAATAGTTATCGTGGAAACATATGTATACCGCCTGCAGTTGATAACATTGATGTTCCACCTTCCCCCTGACCCATGCATTTTGACCATTCTAGTGTTTTTTTATTACATTTGACCCCTGTCCCCCCCTCCCCTTTCTTTACATCGATTGCTGCTCATTGTATCTCTTCCTCCCTTAATTGAACTGGCACTCTGTAAAACATGTTTCATGCCTTGCTTGTTTTTATATTTCAATAAAAAAAACTGTCTTTTTTCCTTATCAGTATATTCTTTATTGAGTAAATATCATAAGATTTTAAAGTTCTACTAAAGACTCAGTTCCAGGATTTTGCAGAATGTTAATACATGAAGAGATTGCTGGTATTTTTCTCTGTGAAGAGGTGGTAACACTGGATGAGACCGAAACACATAATTTGTTTGGTGTACCTCAAAAAAATCTTGCAGCATCGCTCATATATCAGCACAAAAGCCATGTGTGCACCTCAAACCAAACCTACCACAACCAACAACCTGTCAATATCTAGACCAGGGAGAGCTCTAAAAATGTCACTCAATTATGACCTCTGGTACAAATGCTATTCTAACAACAGGACCTTCAGATAGCGCTGTCAATGCACACCAACATCTGGGTGATTTGAATTGTTTTCAGGATTGTCATTCAGGGTTGAAATCTGAGTGGCAGAACGCAGGGGTGTGGAATTTAATAAAATATCTACTTTTCCATGGAACAGGTAGCTTCATAAATCTACGTGTTCTGTATCAAAATCTACTTGCCCCTTTGGTGCCATGTAGTGCAGTGACAAATAATTGCAGCAATCTTATTTTATAAGAGCTCTGATAGTAGCCTCTCTGATTATACCAGGGTTCATATTATAAAAGAGTTTGAATACTATCAATTTCCTTATTTTGCCACCTTTCTGCAGAACAACATACTGGGGCTAGAGGTAGTGGTAAGCAATGGTTCCAAGGTTGAAATGCCTTTTTGAGTCTGTGCAAACCTACTAACTTGCACATTTTAGTGGTTTTTACCAGCTCTTCTCTTCTCTAATCTTTTCCCACACTGACAAAGGTTAGAAATGTACCTACTGACAATAGCAGAAGAAAATTTCTTACTAGGCTGGGAAAATGTGGTTGGAGGAGAAGTGTACTTGTAAACGCTCAACAGATTTTCGCCGGAGCAAAACTATGCATTCATATTTGGTAGTGCTATAATGCAGTTCACAATTATTATCTAGGAGTACGATTTCCTGGCCTTCATGTGACTACATGAAAGCCGTAAATCTGCACTAATGCAAGAAAATATACCACGGGTGAACTTTCGTGACTTTCTTTAAGAATTGGGGTCTTAATTAGGTCTGGTGTTAAGCAAGACCTGTTGCTTTTTTGAAAATTCTATCAATCAACTGGCTTCACCGTGAGTGACGGAATATTGCTCTTTTACGAGCAGCATATCGGAACACATATTAGTTTTGCAAGAAAATACTGTTGTAATGTGTGCTTTGAGACCAAAAACCATTTTTTCAGTAGTTTTTGAAATAGTTAAGACCCAGCAGCTCCAGCAACAATAAAGTTTTACATAAACAATGTCAAAACAAGACACCCATTGACAAACCAAAAGGTTGATTATCAAAGTCAGACCTTTTGGCAGACATTTTGGTGTTGCCAGTGCTTGCTTATTTTCATGTTTCCCATAATCTTGTTGAAACTGGTTACACTGATTTTCCATTATGATTTTTTTTTAGAAAAACTAGCATGCATCCATGCATTTTAACCCCTTGGGCGCGGCCGCGATTCTGCACCTGTGCGGCACATTCCGATCGCGGGTGTGGTCATGACGGCTCCCAGTCGTCATCAGCACACGCCCACCGTGATGCATGTCGGCCAGGAGCCGTCATCAGCATGGAAGGGGTTAATAAATGATGCTTCACATGAATGATTCCTACAATTTCACAGTAGCAAAACATAGGGAAGGGTTTTAGAGATGGCTTGAGCTGGTTACTGTCTTAATAAAGGGGTAGTGTTTCTACAGTGGGTACCTTTGTGATTTCTGTCTCGCTGCTGCCGAGTGCATGACTAGATGCCTCGCAGTTAAACTTGCTTTTAAACTCACTTTGTTGTATATTTTAAACTGTGATTTTTCCGCGTTCTTAGTGACGCCTACCTGCTGCTTGCTTTTCACCGCCAGCGCCCCGGTCCACCACGGGTGTTCCCGTTTGCTGTGGAGGACGCCGGCGAACAGCTGCTGTCCCTGCCCCCCCCCCCATTGGCCTCAGCAGGTCACGTGGGCCGTGACGCTTAAGCCAAACACTATTTAGCTCTCCATGGCTATCTCCGTGCCCAGCGGACTCGCGCCGAAGTCGCACCAAAGTCCAGCCCTTCTGCGCCCGTCCGCGCTGAGTCAGCGCCTGGGGCCAGGCGGGCTGGTCCTCGGTTCTCACTTCCCCAGGGAATTAGTCTCTACTCTACTGGTATTCTGCTCTCTCTGAAACCTCTTAGAAACCCCCTGCCACTATTCCGTCCCTCCGGACGCTCTTCCCTACCTGCATTGTAGTAAATGCCATTCTGCCCCCTGCAGGACACAGAAGGTTCAGAGGGGCCTCTCAGATGTTGGGGTGTTGAGATCCACCCCCCAGGAGGTAGAACTAGGCTTCCTGATTAACGCAAGATCCCTGATTAAGAATAATATCGCTTTCAGGGATTTTGTGTCATTGAGGAAGCCCCTCTGGGTGTTCATTACCGAGATGTGGAGCTCAGAATCATCGGGCCCGGAACTTATCGAAGCTATTCCAAGTGGTTATGCCCTTACCAGGCTGGACAGATTAGGATGTAGAGGAGGTGGGCTGGGTATTCTGTATAAAGGCTCATCCATCTGTCGAACTGAACAGCTCTCTACTGCCACAGACTCCTTTGTGGCCCTATACTTTTCAATTAATTTGACTCCCACAGCCTCCTTTTCGGGCATCTTGGTTTACTGACCCCCAGGCCCCAGGACCTCCTTTAGTCAAGATCTGATGAGGCTATTAGCACCCTTCATTGACAGGCCCAACCTCACTCTTCTGGGAGACCTTAACGTTCATTTAGAGAATTTGACATCTAGGGACACTTTGCCCCTGACTGAATCCCTGCAGGCTTATGGTCTGATCCAACTGATGGAGGGTCCCACTCACCTGGACGACCATACACTGGATGGGGTTTTTTCAAATTATCATAGACTAAAGACCGGCTCCCCGATCCCTTTAGCCTGGTCAGACCATCTGGCGGTCCCGCTGGAGCTTAACTGTCACAATTATTCCTCTTCCTCCTCAGACCCAAATAAATGGCAACTCAGAAGGAATTTTAGACACATTAACAACGAAGCGCTTGCGCCGCTCCTGAACAGTCTCAGCCCCCTTGTCAACAAGGACACTGACTCTGCTGCAGCAGACCTTTTTAACACCATCTCGGGGGCTGTAGACATCTTAGCCCCCGCCAAGCCCCTCTACTCTGTCAGGAAAAGCCCATCTTTACCCTGGTTCTCTGACAAACTGAGAAGACTGAGACAAGGTTGCAGAAAGCAAGAGAGGCTCTGGTGTGCTAAACCAGGCTCTTCTGAGAATAAACAACGACACAAACATCTTCTAAAGGAATATAATAGGGCCATCCTTGAAGAAAAAACATCTTATTTACTTAAATTGACCACTTCGCTGAGCTCCGCTAGGGAGCTTTTCAAGATTATCGATTCCCTCTCAGCCCCCCAGAAAGTGGACTCTATTGTGGAATGGCAGGAGCTCTGCAATAAGATTTCAACTTTTTTTCCACATGAAAATTGCGGACATCCACAGTTCCATCGATCATCTCAATCAGGGACTCATCCTGAGGTCAGACCCCACCCCGCCTTTTGCTTTGACTAGTGTAGTGTTGGATTCTGCTGAGTCCAGACCGAGTCTTCATACCTTCCCTCTCCTCTCCCTCGATGAGTCAAATCGCATTCTCGATAAGATCAAATCAGGTTCCCCTTTTGACCCTTGTCCTTTGAAAGTCCTGATAAGTTGTAGGGCGGTGATCCTGCCCTCTCTTCTTGAAGTGCTTAACCTTGCCATCACGGAAGGGGTTTTTCCCCTCTCCTGGAAACTAGCGGTGGTCAAGCCTCTCTTGAAGAAAGCCTCACTGGACCCTGGGGTTCTGAAACATTTTCGACCCATTTCCTTGCTCCCCCCCCCGCCAAAATACTTGAAGTCCATCTCAATCAACATCTGATTACCTTTCTGGAGGACTTGAATCTCTTGGATATCTCACAGCATGGTTTTCGAAAATCCCACAGTACTGAGTCAGCTTTGACCGTGGTGATTAATAACATTCGTTCGAAGGTGGACAGGGGCCAGGTCACCATGTTGGTGTTACTCGATCTGACGGCGGCCTTCGACACCCTGTCCCCCTCAATTCTGGTTTCAGGCTGGGGGAGATGGGTGTTGGGGGCCCTGCCCTCAAACTTCTAGCCTCCTTTCTCCATCAAAGGGAGCCGAAAGTTAAACTGGGTGATTTTCTGTCGCCTTCCACTCCTGTGCAGTGTGGGGTCCCCCAAGGGTCTTCTTTAAGTCCCACCCTTTTTTATATCTATGTGGCCCCCCCTTGCCAGGGTGGTGAGATCGTTTGGTTTTGAAGTGCTGCCCTATGCTGACGACACCCAAATCATGGTCTCCCTGACCCAGTCGGTGAATGATTCTGCCCTCAACTTTAAAACCTGTATGGAGGCGGTCTCCCGCTGGATGGTGCAAAACTTCCTTAATCTAAATGGAGAAAAGACCGATGTTTTGATCTTTGGGGGGGGGGGGGCAGGACACTTGGTCCAAAGATTGGTGGCCGGACTCCCTCGGGGATTGCCCGCTGCCTTCCCATTCTGCCAGGAATTTGGGGGTCCTGATTGATACTTCCCTTTCATTCGATCTCCAGGTCGGTAGGACTGTGTCCACATGCTGTGGGATCATTAGGATCCTCAGAAAGATAGGTTCTTATCTTTCCTTTGAGGCACGGAAGCAGGAGACGGTAGCACTGGTCACATCGAGATTGGACTACTGTAACGCACTGTACGTGGGCCTGAATAAGAACTCCGTATATCGTTTGCAGATGGTCCATAATGCGGCAGCCAGGTTGGTGCTCAATCTTCCTAGGCTCTCCTCGGCCTCTTTGGCCAGGAAAGACCTTCACTGGCTGCCCATTCAGGCTAGGATCTCATTCAAGCTTCTTTGTCTGGCCCATGGGGCCTTTAATGGCTCAGGGCCAGAGGGCATTAGGTCCCTTCTTGTTCCCTACTCTCCTAGTAGAGCCCTTCGGTCCTCTACCAAAAATCTCCTTCGAGTGCCCAGATTCGTCAAAGCCAGATGGGGAGGGAAGGCCTTTTCTATCCTGGTTCCCAAACTCTGGAACTCTCTTCTGCCGGATTTGGTTGGACAACCCTCTCTGGCACTCTTCCGTAAGGATTTAAAAACTTGGCTTTTCCGAGAGGTGTATTCCTAAGTCATGGAACTGGTAACTTTGAGACCTGCGACTTTACATAGGCTTTGCCTGGCGCCTTGATGCCCTTGGGTTAAGTTGCGCGTTATAAATTACGTTTCATTCATTCATTCACTTTCACATTGTTTTACTACCTCTCCTGAGAAGTTTGCACTGTTAGCCGTTCCTGGCTTCAGTAGTTTCCAGGGGTAACTTCTCCATGTATTCACTTGCTCTGCATATGATTTCTTTCCAGCAGAAAAAAAACTGTCTTCCTGACTGCCTAGTGGTAAAAGTCTCAGCAACGTGCTTTGATGTAACTAACGTTCAACCCAATTGCAAGGTGTAGCTGTTGTAGTGAAAACAAATATAACACAAAAGGACAGACTCATGGGCCTCTGCAGACATTTGGACCCAGAAAACAATCCATCTTATTGAAGTCCTGGAGCGGGGAGCCCCATCAATCTATCCATCCCAAACAGTAGGCGGAGGATTTCTTTAGACCAGTTTATCCTACGGTCTCAACATCTTTCGCTTTCCTGTGTCAAATGTAAAGGTGCCTATTTGTATACATTACATATACACACACACGCTCTGTCTACCCATAGTAGCTCCTCAAACTAGTCACCTCTGCCAGTGTATTGTAGGTAACCATTCCATATTTTGCCTAGTATCAGCACACAATTCACCTAGCTCTTGAGGAAATGTGTCTCAAATATATCCGGCCAAACGAGGGCACTGAACCTCCATCCAACCTTGACTCACTTTCAGTTAACCTTATTGTGTTATCCTGGGCATGTGTTTTATTTACTTGGTCCTCCGTTTCTTAATCTACTAAAATTGGTGGTACTTGGATAAATATTAACCCGTTCTAAACACTACCTAAAACAAGTGCATCTTGCTAAACCGCACAGGAGCCCAGGGGTTAACCGAAACTTTAATAGTTTTTGCAGCGGTGATGAAGAGTTTTCAATGCATAATTATTGCTGTAAATTAGATCAAGGTGCAGCATATTGGGAAACTCATGGTTGCTTCATGGGAGAGTTCGACGGTACATTCTTATTCAATGAGAACTGAGCTGACCCTGCTGTAGCCTCTTTGTAGGCCTCAAGTCACCTATCTTATTGCAGATGTGGTCTTGTGCCCTGGCACTTGAAGAGATCACCCTCTATTTTGCACCCCATATTTCATTAAAGCCATGCTTGGCAGTGCACAGAAAAGTATATAAATTCCCTCAGTTCAAAGACAAGGCTTTGGTACCATCAGCTAATTTAAGTTGAGATTTACATTGAGTGTCTTTCGTACACACATCACAGCACAAATCGAGATGGGAAAGGGTGGACTGAGTCCCCTCACTAATCAGAGGGTACACTGTCGTGTTTTGCCAAAGGCAGAAGGAAGCTCAGGTATGTCCCTTTTACAACTGTATGAACACCCATGCATTACCTAGCATTTGCATTACTGATTCCAATCGCTTGTGTTTACTTACAATGTGGCTCATGGAATTTCTGTGTCACTAGACAGCATCTTCCTTCTCCAGAGGAGCCCATGATGGGGGAACTGTCCACCTCTGAGACATTAATTTCGTAACAATGTTGGGAGTGTGGTGTTTTGCAGTTTTATGGTTTGTTTACAGAATGGTCGAAACAGAGCACTTAACAATTTGCTCTGTACAAAATATACATTAAACACCTTATATGTACTCACTAAAAACTGCAGTTTTTTACTGTAATCAAGAAGGGTTTCTAATAATGTCACCTTGCTTACCCCTTTGTGTTTGAGGAAAACAAGTGATTTAAAAGTAGTAAAACGAATATAAAACCTAGTTCAGCATTTCGCTGCATAATTATATTTGTTGTTTATGTAATGCACTTACTATTGGAAAGAAAAGAAATTAGGAACTGGTTTTAAATGTAGGACATGGACGGACAAGAGACAGCAAAGACTAAGGGGAAACAAAGTGCATGGTACAAAATTAAGGATTTTATTTTATTAGATTATCATTATATTAAAAAACATCTTTAATTTATTACAAATTTTTATCGTGTGCATGCCTCCACTATACATGTAATTATTGATCTACATATATATGCATATTTATTGCATCCTTAATTTAATTCAGTGCATTTC
This sequence comes from Lissotriton vulgaris, assembly GCF_964263255.1. Classification (NCBI taxonomy): domain Eukaryota; kingdom Metazoa; phylum Chordata; class Amphibia; order Caudata; family Salamandridae; genus Lissotriton; species Lissotriton vulgaris. The sequence continues at coordinate 831,539 of NW_028250684.1, forward strand.
AAATAATGATCTTGACTTGAAAGCTGTGCGGAAGCTTGTTTAACACACTGTACATAAAAACATGGCTAAGTATGACATCTACGCGCGTTTCGGCTGAGGGCCTTCATCAGGGAGCCATGTGAGTATCCAAATGAACCTATGCACATAGAAAAATATAAACAATAACAGTGCTTGTCAGTGTCCGTGAAATGTCCTAAATATTTACATGTTAAAAAACTGAGGAAAATTATGATACATTTATACAGTGATAGGAAACAAGACAATAGTGTCCTAAAAGTACTTAAACCTGTCCTATTATATACAATTATATACAATTTGTTGCCCATTTAGACTAGTGCATCTAAGATCGTATACAAATGGCATTAGTACTGATTTCTTGCATGAAGACTTTGCTACATTAGAGCGTTATTTATACAGTGTAGCTTAGGGGGGGGGGGGGAAGGCACATAGGGTGATTATCCTAACAACATTTTAGGGTGTTAATGCTAACCACATAAAGACACAAGGCACTGGTGTTGTGCAGGGCGGAATGAGAGGAGGAAATGGGTGTTCATAGGTGTAGAAAAGTGTGGAGGATAATAGGGAATAAAAGAAAAAAGGATAAAGAAAAAGGAAGATGGACGAAGGCGAAAGAACAAATGGGTTCGGATGGATTTGGAAAGCCATGATTATACCTGGAAGTAGAAGATGGTGCAGATTCTCACAGGAAGGGAGGATAGAGTAGTCTGAAATATAGGACGGTCTGTCCTGCAGACGATGATACTAGATGATGACATGATATTAAATGCAGAGATATTAGTGGTTTAAGAGGAGAATGTTCCAAGAATGTAACAAGGAAGATACAGGGTGGATGAGTACCTTTGTTATATTTTACTCGTTTTTTTCTCTTTGGGACGCTGTCCTGCTATTTTGGTATCAGTCTGGAATTCTGAGCTGTTAGATGCAGAGGACAAAGGGAGGAATTATATGGGTCATGTTTGTGCCATCAGATATAATGGGTGGAACAAGACAGAGATATTACCTGTAAAAATAGTCCTATATCATTGAAAGGCTACTTGCTGTAGGCGCCAGGGGTGAGGTATGCAGGTGATCTACATTACAGGGGACATTGATGGTAAGCGGTTAGTGAAGGATATCTTATGGGGACGCTAATAGTCATGGCCTTGAGAGCCCAATAAGTACCTGCTAGTTATCCTCAAAAGTGCTCTAAATGGGGGTCTCTGGACGTTTCTTGTAGCGCTGACAGTCTGCTTATAGGGAGACATAACCAGTGACAAAATTCAGAAAGGTTATTCTGACGACAGTTCTTTTGGATGCTAAAAAACGGGTGTAGTTGTAATCATTTACAGCTAAGTACCTGTTGCTTGCGTCCAATGTGTTTCCAATGGGGGTCTGTGGGCTTCTGTGTTTTAACCAACGAATGCCGTCATGTTTGTGGCGGTTCGGAAAGGATCTACATCGCAAAAGAGACAACGCCGAGCGTTATTGTCCGGTTGTGCTTGGGGAAGCGTGCATGGGCACTGCGTAATAGAGGATCGATGTATGCGGGTCGGTGCTTACCTGTTAGGTGCCTTCCGTTCGCCTTCCAATGGGGGGGTCTGCCGACGTCTGTGCAAGTAGAGCCAGGTGTGGGAGAGCCTACATGGCACCGGGTGTATTTTAACCAGGGGGGTAGCTTTCGCGAGCCAATGCACTTGCGCGATAATTAGATAGAGAGGTCGATGACGGACTATGCGCGAAAGTGTCCATGAGCAATGTTAAAAACGGGCGGACATTTTGAAAGGGTGATGCAGACCTTGTAATGTCCGATATTAATGTAATTGTTGTTCCGTTATCCAGTTTAGGGGGGGGTTTTAAGAGACAACGAGTAGAAGCACATAGTGTCTTGTTATAGATGTCTTGGTGGAGTCATTTTGGCGGGCCAATACACTTGCGTGATGCTTTAGGCAGAGGGGTCGATGACGGACTGTGTGCGACAGTGTCCTGGAACTATACTAAAAGTGGGCGGACATATTGGAAGGGTGAGACAGACCCTTTAATGAATGACATGTTAATGTAGTCAAGTCAAGATCATTATTTGAAATGCACTGAATTAAATTAAGGATGCAATAAATATGCATATATATGTAGATCAATAATTACATGTATAGTGGAGGCATGCACACGATAAAAATTTGTAATAAATTAAAGATGTTTTTTAATATAATGATAATCTAATAAAATAAAATCCTTAATTTTGTACCATGCACTTTGTTTCCCCTTAGTCTTTGCTGTCTCTTGTCCGTCCATGTCCTACATTTAAAACCAGTTCCTAATTTCTTTTCTTTCCAATAGTATACCTATCCCGAATTAGGAACTCTAGTCGGGGATACCCCTTCCTCTTTACATATATTATGTAATGCACTTATACAATTAGGGGACCATTTTGGAGGGCTGACAAAGCCTAACAATATAAATCTTTTTTGTGCAAAAATAAATGATACATTTTTAATGCTTCGCATAAGATTGTAACATTACTTGCTGTGACATCACTTTGTGTGATGTCTCTGTGCATCTCCAATGCTAAATAGTCTGGGGTGTGTGGGTGGTGGTGGGGAGTCTGTTTTATTTTCCCCTCTTCTCATTCCTGTTGCCAGTGAAGATACAAATGCAGAGCACCTGGCTGTCTAGGAAGAACGAGCTGGCAAGCAGCACCGCGCCCATCAAATAAACCTTAGGCAGGGACGCCCGTTTTTATATCGCCTGCTACTGCCTGCAATACCTTGTTCCTTGCCGCCATTGAGGAGTACCTTGCCTTGTGGGGATCCCTGCTACACAGTTGTTGTTGCTGCTCGCCTGCAGCCTCGTAGCCTTTCCTCCGAAGTCGCGGACCGCGCGCTGCCTACCACAACATCCAGAAGGCAGCACGGTCCTGCCAGAGGAGAGGAGGGGCGGAGCCTCTGGAGACATAAGTTGGGAGCAGGGCTAACGCTGTGCCGGACGCGTGCTGGCGTGCCCGGGCCAACGGCGGGCCAGTCAGGGGCCGTAAGAGGCCGGGCCACGATATTTTATTTTTTCTTTTGATCATCTAGGGCCATTTAAAGTACTGCTTGTTCCCTGTATACTAACCCTGATTTGATATATGTTATTGTGCCTTTTTCGTTTGGTTTTCAATTAGCGGCGCTTACTGTTCTCCATCACGGGGTGGCACAGATGGGGAAGAGAAATACCCAGGTGTCCTGCACAGGGACCATAACGGCTGCTAAATCCACTGTTACAACAATGGACGCTTTTTTCAAGGGCTGCGCAATTCATCGATAAGGAAATTGAGATGGTTAATAGACGTCTATCTAAATCACCCACAGGCACCCTGCATCTTTTAAAGAGTGATGTGAACAAGGGCACCAAAGAATCCACCTTAGTGCTAGGTGGTACCTCACCCCCCATAGATGCAGAAAGAAATATATCTGCAGAAGATATGCTGCTTGGCTTTATAGAGGGTGTGGGGGAGGTATCGCATAGGCCTCTATCCCCTGTAGTAATAATAGCAAATAGGCAGGCCATCTCTCATAGTGTTACGCCAGGGGAGGGTGGCCTTAATGAAAAGAATACCGCTATGCCCGATGAAGGCAATAATGGCTCGTCTATATCGAAGTGTATGGAGGATGGTTGAGGCTCCATTGGGACAAGGAAAAGAAAGTGAAAAGCCATTTCCAGCCAAGCAAAAAAATAAATAAAAATAACCCGTCATCACCAGTTCCAGCAACAAGGGGCATCCAGGCGGCGACTTTGCCCATGGATGCACATCACCTATTAGAATCCATGAAATCTTTGCTAATCCATATCCTGGAGGAAAATCTGACCCCCATTGTGTCTAAATTAAACGAGATAGAGCAAAGTCTTGTAGCTCATATGAAAATCTTGCCAATAACCAATACCCCTGAGAATACTAATATTGGCCTAATCAGTTCAGATCCCATTGTAAGCTTCCAACACCTTCCAGTAGGTCAGGGGAATACAACCCTTTCCAACTTACCTAGAAACCTGGTCATTAATCATTCAGGGCAGGTGGCGGGGAGTTTCAAGGAGGGTCCGGCTAAGGCTAGGTCTGCTCCAGCTTTACAACAGGCCCAGGCTCCCCGGTGCTTGGGGGACAATGTTGGAGGTGCTGCAGGCAGCCACTCTGCCGTCTCTCCAAATTCCACATCCATTAATTTACCCCCTCAATCAACACCCTTGGTGGTTATGTTAGGGAACGTTCTTCCCTCCCTCGAGGCACTAATGAGGCATTTAGCCAGCTTAAGAACAAAGTCACACACTGACCTTCCAGTAACACCTCCGTAGGGCTGGCGGTAGCCCGTAAGATCTTAATGGTCTGCCGCGTGGGCTGGGTGGGTATGCCAGAAAAACAGGGGTGGGGGATTGCATTATTGTAAATTTTAATGATCGAATGATTGTTGAAAGAATATTCAGAAAATCTCGTTTTGGCCAGCCTCACAGGGGTTTTAACATACAGATCCTCCCCCTGGGCTTCTTTTATCAACCTGCGTCGTCACGCAGCGATAATCCTCATGGTCATTACCAACCACATGGCCAGAGCGAGAGTAGAGTTCCACACATTCCAAGATATTCCACCCTAGAGGGGCGTCCCTTTTCGCAAATCCCCTAGGGGCCAAACAGATTTGCTGCCCTCTCAGGATTAGAAGATTGTGATTGACTGAGTTCAAGCCCAGATCCTATTGCCCTAACCTCAGACTTCCAGTTACATGCACCCCTTTTACATCTCAGGAAGTCTCCGCCAAGGTTGTATATCCCTGTGTCACCAGAGGTTCAATTGAATGTCTCCTTTGGGGATCCCCTAGAGAAAGTACCCCATAACATCAATTCCTGGAACATCGCAGGAATGGCGGTTTACGTTCCTTGACCCTAAGTGGGTATTACTCATTAAGCAATTCCTGGTGATTTGCTTGCAGGAGACTTGGATGGTGGAATGCAACTTATTCTTAGAGGGCTACAAAGCTTTTTTTGTTCCCGCACTGCCTTTGTTAAGGTGTAGAGCTAAGGGCGGTTTGGTTATTTACACAGCCTTAGCTTTGAAATGCAGAATAAAGGAAATTTGTTCCCCTCACCTAGATCTCCATGCTATTGTTCTAAAGCAAGGAAATGCAAGTCTCTGTCTGATTAACTTTTATAACGCAGTACATCCTGTGAAGCCCTGTAAGATCACTCTATTGGGCAAATTTGTTAAACAGCATTGTGGTCTTTTCGCCCACTGCCTTATGTTAACTGGTGATTTAACTTACGACTGTGCGGAGACCCGGCATTAACCTGCATGGGAGATTTGGGCTGCGCAAAGATGGGGGGTCTACACTGTGAGCACTCACTGCAGAGAGATGCACTCAATAATTTGCTCAATGACCTAGATCTGATTTCAGCCATGTCCATAGTAGACGATTCCAGTAAACAGCTTGTTCCCTCTTTTAAAGGTCATAATGGGGGCTCTTTTGTAGAGCATGTTCTTATTTCCACTGGCCTACAATCTTCTCTTCTGGAGTTTAAAATTAGAAGCAGTATCTTTAGCGACCACAATCCCGTATGTGTACGCCTTGGAGGAGATCTATTGAATCCCCATGGGAAGAAGGTGTGCTGAAACTCACGGACGGTAGGCGCCAACTTAAGTGGTCCCAGGTGAACCCCGAAGTCTTTTATGACAATATCTGGGAATCTTGCGCTGTTGATTTAGCATTATGTGTGTCCTCTGATTCTTCTCATGGGAATGTACTTAAGGCCTTCGAGGGTAGTCACCAAGGTGGGAACCCTGATGTCTATTCGTGCACAAAAACCATCGCCTAGACACCCCAAGTGGTTTGACTGTCTATGTCCGAAAGCTGCAAGAGAGCTAAAGACGGGTCTGAAGTCCATCCCCAGAGATCCATCCAGTGCTTAATTTGTAAAATTTGAAGTGCAGGTGTTCAAATCATTGTCGGAGGCCACACCTACTTTTCTCTGGCCCCACCCACTTCCTCGATTGGCTCCACTGACTCCCTCTATTAGCTCCGCCCACATCCTGAACTGGCACTGCGAAAAGACAGATGAATTTCAGCAGGGGAGTCTTCCTCATATAGAGGAGCGTCAGAATCATCTAGGTCACTGTGCTGGCCTGCTCTCTTCGGACTTGCAACTGTCTCTAGCACATCACAGCCCTGCCCATAGTCTAAGCAACTGTCTTCAGTGAGAGTGACCCACAGGCTGTAGTATACAGGTCAAGCAGCATAAGTTATTTTCCCAGCACTAACTCCATTAATTCAAAGAGAACGTGGGATTTAATGTTCCTCCTGGGAGAGATCAGAGGTTTGCCCAGTGCAAGTTGACTCACCAGAGTAAAGGGTTAATGTGCCTGCTGTGAAGAGCGTGCTTCATGCATATCACAGAACCTAATGTTGCTAAAAGGGATTACTTTGGTTAGAAATGTATTCTTATTAGGAAACCCAACCCCACAACTACTGTGGTACGTTTTCAATCCTCAGTTTGTGCCCCTCCAGATCAAGCACTTAAAATATACTGCACATTTACACAATTATTTTACTGTGCAATCAGCTCACAAGGATACTAGATAAGTGCCCTTCCATATATGTTCCGATCATCTTCTATGCTCGATTGTGCTTGCAAGAAAGTGTCACTCATAGTTGTTGAATGTCACTCATAATTACACTGAAATCACGAAAATGTCACACATAGCAATCTGGAACCTTGGCAGCTATGGCTCACCAATAATTAACGTATACGCTTCTTAATCCTCACCCGTGTGCTAGAGTAGAGGCAAGGATACCGGTGACACTACAGCTCAGGAAGACAAACGGAAAACACACTTCCATGACCCTGCACTCAGCCTGCAAAGACCCCTTGAGTGCACAAACGCTCCTGTGTGCTGTTGTTACAGCCGCCGCCTCGGCCGCTGGTAGTACACTGGGCTGGCTACTGTAAAATACACAGACACAGTGTACTAAGTAGCTGTAGCCATCAACCACAACCAGTGACCAACGTCGGGTAGCGCTACTGGTCTGGTGGTGAAGTCAGAGTTGTTGTTGAATCAATGGCCGACCGCCCGGACCCAGCCAGAGCAGTGATGGATCACATGACTGATGACTCGGTGTTCGGCCGGTATGCTGGGGCATGGCAAATCAAATGCGCGCAATCTACAATCTATCTAAACAAATAAAATTGTGCAAGCACAACCCCAACCGCCAACCCCCGCAGAACCAAATGTCAAAACCAGTTACCAAAACCCAAATCATTCTCCCGGCACTCCCTCCCTCCCTGCCCACCGGGCCGGCAACACGCCATCAACATAGAATATAGATCATTCCCATCCCAATCATCATCCCACCATAAAATACAAATTGAGGAAAAGAAACTAGAAGTTAGAACCGAGTAGTCTCAGATTCATTCAGCATCATGAATCTCCCTTCTCGGCAGCCTGGCTTCATCGTGATTTTATGATCCTTGTGGGGCAGGCCGCGGCCGCATGTGGCGATTTTGCGACTCACAGTTCACTGCGATTACATACAGTACTTATATACACTACTACGCTAACGCCTGTACTTTATTTATTTATTTATCAATCTTTATTTCAGCCATATGGCCATCAAAGACATACAATAAAAACATATACAACCATTATAAAATCATCCACAATAACAATCGATACATATTTATACAATGTAAAATCGTGCCATTCTAGGAATTTAAAAACTACTAGAGTTACATTTAAAGTTGTAGACTTAAAATTAAATGGGAGCCTGCGACTTCAGAATACGGGTGCGAGTGTGCCAGACATTGCTAAGAAATTTTGCTAATGCAAACACGATTGGGTTTGAAACATCGGTTTTTAGAATTCTGTACATCGGGAGATACTCCCTACAACCAAGGTTTCTAATCAGTGGAAGGAGCCAATATTTCCTAGCTGCCTTGTAAGTCGGGCAAAACAGGACCACATGTAGATCGCTTTCCTCAGCACAAGAGCATCCCGGGCACTGCTTGGAGGAGGTCGGAGTTGACCAGGAGCTGGTAAAGGATCGCAGAGGCAATGTGCCATATCTCCATTGGAGAAACAGCCTCCTGGCCAGCACGGGGGACATGGCGTCCAGGACCCTCTCCAGCCTATATGAGTCCTTGCTTAGCACAAATACGGATGTTAATGTCCCGTCCCCCTGACAATCCAAGGCCATGGCTAGTTTCTGTTCGTGGTAAACATTGGCCAAAGCTCTCCGTGAGATGTTTAGTGAGGCATTAGCAGGATCGGACCAAAGGTCAGGGAACCCCAGTCTCGCACAGGATTTTTGAATATATTTTATCCAGGGGATCTGTAACGCTTTAGGATGGGTTAGAAGCTCCCTCAATTCCGCCCTATAAGCAGAGAGTTCTTCGCTACTCCATAGCCTTCGCCAGAAGACTATGGGTCTGAGACCTAGTTCGTCCGCTATTGGTCTCAGTCCCAGATCCAACCTCAGGGGGAGGAGCGGGGTGCTGGGCGGAAGTGCAACTATCTGTCTGATAAAGTTGTTCTCAGTTGAAGACAGACTGCGGGAGGATGTGTGGCCCCACAATTCCGTCCCGTACATGGTAGCACCCCTGGCCTGTGCCTTGTAGATCTGGATGAGCGGCCCCAACAGAAGGTATGTGGAGCTTTTCATCATCCGAGCGATACCCCCAGTGGTCTGTACTAGTTTGAGGTTGAGCCTAGTCTGATGTGGTCCCCAGGACAGGGTTTCGTTCAGGGTTACACCAAGATATTCAAAGGTGGAGACTCTCTCTAGCCGTGACGCTCCCAATAGTGGGTTCGGGCGCAATTTTTGGCTTGGGTTCAGGACCATGAACTTGGTTTTTGCAGCATTGATTTCTAAGCCTCTATCTGTGCAAAAGGCCACAAATTAGTCGAGGATCCTCTGAATCCCCATAGGGGTTTTAGACAGCAGCAGGGTGTCATCTGCAAACATGATTGCAAGCACCCTGCTGCCGTTCAACTTTGGGGCGTCAGTGTATTCAGTGCCATTCAGGTGGGCGATTACCCCGTTGACAAAGAGGCAGAACAGGATCGGTGCCAACACACAACCCTGTCTAACCCCCCTGTCAACGGGGAATCTGTCCGTCAATTCCCCAAATTTCCCGCACCTCACTCGAGCATAGTTGTTATGATGCAATCTCTGTAAGATTATCAGGATGTCCGGGGGGCGCCCATCTCGGCCAGGACACTCCAAAGTTTCCCTCTGGGCACCAGGTCGAAGGCGGCCCTCAGATCCACAAATATTGTGTATAAGCTGCCGCCTTCGAATATCGCTGCCCTCCAATAGATGATGTTCAATCGAAAGACCTGGTCCACAGTAGAGGCTCCCTTCCTGAAGCCCGCCTGATAGGGACTAAGGACACCCATTTCTTCTGCCCAGTCCTGAAGCTGGTTCAACAGTATCCTACCAAACAGCTTCTGTGACAGATCAATTAAACTGATTGGTCTGTAATTGGCTGGGAGCAGAGGCGAGCCCTTTTTGAATATGGGAACCACCTCTGCCCCCAGCCAAGTACTCGGGATTTCCATGCCGCTCAGAACTCCGTTAAACAGAACGGCAAGGTAGGGGGCCCAAACATCGGGCTCCTGCTTGTACAGGTCCCCGGGTAAGCCATCCAGTCCTGGCGCCTTACCCGATGTCAGTCCTGCTATTGCTACCTTAACCTCCCCCACTGTTATTGGGTCCCCCTCATAATCAGCCCGGCCAATACCGATGTCATTCGTAGTTTCTCCCAACTCAGAGCTGTAAAGAGATTGGAAGTGTGCCTGCCACACCCCTGCTGCGATGTTAGGCTCAATAGCCGAGTGGAGACTCCCCGACCCCCCGTTCACTACTCTCTAGAACATTCGGTGGTCTCTTTTTGCAAGGGAATTAGTAAGCTCCTCCCATTGGTTCTCCTCCCATTCAGTTTTAGCATGGGCAATTAGTTTTTTGTTTGCCCGTCTGCTATCTCTTAGCTTCTCTCCACCTAGGCCCTCCTTAATGTTTCTAAGAAGTTCTCCCTTTGCCTTTCTACAGGCTGTATTATACCATGAGGATTTGTGTTGCTGCCCCCTCCTCGGATTCTGTACATTACTAAAGAGGTTGGGGGCAGCACCCTTTATGAGGTCCTCGTGAGCCTGATATAATTTGCCATGTGAATCTTTGTTGCCCACCTCAATGGCTAGATCTCCCACACTTTCGAAAATAGGGATTAACCCTGCATAAAGCCTCGGGAGTTTCTCTTGGCTCGAGGCTAGTTTTTCCCACCTGATTCTTCTCCTGTTGTTGCCCAATAGAAGTTCAGGTTTGTTCTCCTCCCCAGTTGTTATAGAGGTTTGAAGGCCGGGGTGAATGAGATCAAGTTCGAGAGCATTGTGATAGCTGTCTAGTCTTTCAGTAACCCTAAAATCCTGAATAGATGGCCAGTTCACTATCTGTACCAAGACATAATCCAGGCGGGAGTTTTACTTCCCGCTCTATTATAGGTGGTTCTGCTAGGTACATCAGAATTAATACGCGCATTACAGGCTCTGATTCCAAATTTTAGGGTGAGAGCTGTGATCTGCAATGCTACGGGAGTCCATGGCTTCGGGGGAGGGGCTTCTACCGAAGGTACTGACCACCTGAGCTCTTCTTCAATTGGGAAACCCTCTAGGAGGCCGGGCAGCGGCTCAAAATGGGAGTTTAAATCCCCTCCCACTACATAGGGTATATCTATTGGTATTTCGGCTAAATAAACTGAGAGTTCATCAATGGTGGGCGACTCCCTGGCAACTCCCACTGGCCTGGAATAGATGTTTATCAAGACGAGTTTCGCTTGATTCGGCCAGGACAGTAAAACCACGAGGATATCATCAGATGGCACCGGTAAACGTGAAGCCTCACAGCCTAGGTGGGATGCCACCCACGTTGTTAGTCCACCTGAAGGGCGACCTTTGCCCTCCCACCTGGCCGGGATGGAAAATGACTGGTAGCCCTGGTGCCTGTATTCCTCCCTTGCCCAGGTCTCCTGGAACATACAAACGTCCCCAGTCTCAATATAAGTTACCCAGTCTTGAGTGACCAGCTTGCTAGCTAGTCCGGCCACGTTCCACCAGATTAGTCTCAGGTGCTCAGTAGGAGGGGTTGCAGGGATGGAAGTGTGGAGGGAGCCAATGCCAGATGCTACACCAATTACTACATCGGGAACGTTGTCGGCTGTATATCCAGCTGGCTCAACGAGATCACAGGGACCATTGTCCGGTGTCACAAGGTTGGGGTCTGAGTTTGAGGACAGTCAATCAACCCCGTCCAGCCCGCTCAAACAATTAAAACGGTTGTAGTGGAAAAAGGGTGTGTCAGGTGGTTGGTAAACTGGACGTGTAGCATATTCCTTGTATCTGGGTCTCCGTTCTACCCTTGTCCAATTGCCTTGTGGAGGGTTATGGTCCATACGAATGGGGGGGAAGAAGAAGGAGACTGGCAGAGTCTGTATGGTGGAATCCAGAGATCTGTTTGACCCTGCCCAGATATGTAGAACAGTACCGGGGTCTCGGAAAGACACCATGATGCAGTCCCCTATTATTGTTTTCCTCGTTTTCCCCAGCCATGGTACCCTTCTGACCATGATGATCTCATTGTTGAAATGGGACGGTAAGGGTCTGTTCCAATTCAGCCATTTGATGACTTTCCTCTTGAGTGATTGGAAATTTTCATTGTCGCCCCTTTCAAGAGGAGGGGCACCCGCCAATACCACCATAAGGCTGTTAGCTTCCGGTGGCTAGTCCGGTCTCCGTGGTCTGGGAGCGGGCTCGCCAGCAGGAGGAGGGGAGATACTAGCATTTGGTGGGGCCCTGGGATTTATGCCTGGAACTAAACTGTGGGAAACTGGAACTGCTATCTGGCGAGGCGTGGTGTTAGAAATGTTGGGTGGAATTGAAACTGGGATAGCCATGAGTGGCTGCAAGGGGGGAACAACAGCGGCACCCTGGGTGGGTCCTGCATTAAAGGGAGGGTTTTGTATGTTGGAGAGGGTTCCTATAGGTGGATTGGGCCCAGTGGTTTTGGTCTGCTTGCTAGCCGTGGTGTTCAGACTGGTTAAGGTTGCCTCTAGGGTGGTAAGCCTGATCTCTACTTTTTTTAGACTCTGGCTAATAGGCAACAGGAGTTATCTGAGTAGGAATTCTATGTTCCCCAAAGATGTAGCAGGGGGTGCTGTGTTGAGCGGGTTAGCCCCTAGGTCGCTGTTGGCAGCAACGGTAGTAGTGTTGGTGCCCTTAGGGGGAGCAGCGGTGTGCACATTCTCTCTGGGCCTATCTGTGGTGTGTGCCGGCTTGTGATTTTTTCCAATGTCTGAGTGGGGTATCTTAATTTTCCCCTGCCCACCCCTCGTCTTCCTTCTGCGCTTGTTGGGTGGAGGGCCGTGCACCTCCACCGCAACAATTTGCTTGGGCTTGTTTTTCCTGATTTTAGCTGCAGGGGGCGTTTGGGTAACCAAATCAACAGCCATACTAGTAGGAGTTGAGAGTGGGATAGCCTCCATAGTCTGTTCGGGGAATGTGCCGGGGTTGGGAATGCTATTCCGTAGTAGTAGGGGGACGCCTTCTTGGGTTGATAGATCCTGACTACCATGAAGGGGGCTTTCCTCTTGGGAGATAGGGTAGGGAATTATCTCACTGAGAGGTCTGTTTTTCATATTTTCGATGGAGCGGCGACGCTCCACCCTACGCTTCTCTAAGGAGCTTTCCTTTCCCCCTTCACCCTTAGCCGATTTAAAGTAGTTGTCCAGAGTCCCAGTGTTGCCTCCCCCCGCCCTTGATGGAGTTTCGCCTAGGGCCGGCGAGGGCATGACCGTAGCCTATACCGTGGTCCAACTAGAATCAAGAAGGTGCAGGCGAAAGAGGGTGGGCCCAGCCCAGCCTCCTTCGGCCCCTGACGGTCACAGACCGTCCCGCCCTTGTCCCGGGCTTCTCCCGGGCACGCTCCCGCGCGCTCCCGCGCTGCGGGACACGTCAGCCGTAGATAAAGTAACTTAGATGTAGGTGGGAGGAGCCTGCAGGGAGAGCATCCCAGGTGTTGTTAATTGGGGGTTGCGGGCGCTCTTGGGACCTGTAGTCCTGCGCCCGCAACGCTCGCAGCCCTGCTCAGTCAGACTCCCCCAAGCAAGGTTCCAACGATGTCCGATCAAAGTCCAGCAACCCCACACGCAGCGGGACCCGCGCAGCGGGTTCCGCAAGTAGTTGACAGACAGTGCAGGGAGAAAGTTCAGCAAAGCAAACCCAGCGTTGAGGAGGCAGCAAGATGGAGAAATCCGCCGGAGAACCAGAGGAGGCGACTTTTACCTCGGTGGTGGGAGGAGCCTGCAGGGAGAGCGTCCCAGGTGTTGTTAATTGGGGTTTGCCGGCGCTCCTGGGACCTGTAGTCCTGCGCCCGCAACGCTCGCAGCCCTGCTCAGTCAGACTCCCCCAAGCAAGGTTCCAACGATGTCCGATCAAAGTCCAGCAACCCCACACGCAGCGGGACCCGCGCAGCGGGTTCCGCAAATAGTTGGCAGACAGTGCGGGGAGAAAGTTCAGCAAAGCAAACCCAGCGTTGAGGAGGCAGCAAGATGGAGAAACTAATTAAAGACAGTAAAGTAGTGTCCCGCCAGGACACACGTCTGATTGCAGGGCACTGGCAGTCAGTCTGAGACTGTGCAGTCCTGCTTTTAAGCTGCTGCGCTGCGCAGTAGTAGCTTGTTTTTTTTTATTAACAGATTGGCTGTCGCAGGCGGGCGGCAACTGCAAGGCCTACCAGGTACCATGCCAACTTACCTGCGGGCAGCGGTGCGTGCCTCACCTGGGTCACGGACGGACGGTGCTGTGTGTTGACCGCTGGGTGGTACAGTCGGGCTACCGCTACACACACAGTACTTGAAGGCCGTGGCCCGTGGCGTTGATTTAAACCACAAGTGTTAGTGGGATGCGGCCGTGCGGGTATGCTTGGGCGTGGCAATGCGCAATGAAATCTGCACATGTTGCCTGCTTCCTGCCGCACAGCCCTAACCCCGGCCATCCCCCGCAGAACTAAAAGTGAAACCCAGCCAAATTCAGTGTTCCGAGTCCGACCCGCCCACCGAGCCGAGAAGTTGAGAACACTGTAGTGCTGCTAAGGGCGGCCTTCATGACGCCATGATGCCATTGCCATTAACACAGTATCAGACATCAACAGTACTGGAGAGATCATCAATGAGTGAGACATACACACTGGCTACAGAATGTGAGTTATACTTATTCATGAAGATTGAGATTCATTCATTCACACTTCATGATGAATGTCAATCTTCATTTATTTTTTCTCCACTGGGAGGGCCGAGTGCAGGCCAGCCAGGCAGGCTCATCCCAGATGCGAATGTGGCCAAGCCGAAGCCTACGACGGAGTCTACAAGTAACTACTACCTTCTGGTGCTGACTGACTGAGTGTGAGTGAGTCTGTGCTGCTGTGGCCGCCGTGCACTTCCCGCTCTGTTATAGGTGGTTCTGCTAGGTACATCAGAATTAATACGCCCATTACAGGCTCTGATTCCAAATTTTAGGGTGAGAGCTGTGATCTGCAATGCTACGGGAGTCCATGGCTTCGGGGGAGGGGCTTCTACCGAAGGTACTGACCACCTGAGCTCTTCTTCAATTGGGAAACCCTCTAGGAGGCCGGGCAGCGGCTCAAAATGGGAGTTTAAATCCCCTCCCACTACATAGGGTAGATCTCTTGGTATTTCGGCTAAATAAACTGAGAGTTCATCAATGGTGGGCGACTCCCTGGCAACTCCCACTGGCCTGGAATAGATGTTTATCAAGACGAGTTTCGCTTGATTCGGCCAGGACAGTAAAACCACGAGGATATCATCAGATGGCACCGGTAAACGTGAAGCCTCACAGCCTAGGTGGGATGCCACCCACGTTGTTAGTCCACCTGAAGGGCGACCTTTGCCCTCCCACCTGGCCGGGATGGAAAATGACTGGTAGCCCTGGTGCCTGTATTCCTCCCTTGCCCAGGTCTCCTGGAACATACAAACGTCCCCAGTCTCAATATAAGTTACCCAGTCTTGAGTGACCAGCTTGCTAGCTAGTCCGGCCACGTTCCACCAGATTAGTCTCAGGTGCTCAGTAGGAGGGGTTGCAGGGATGGAAGTGTGGGGGGAGCCAATGCCAGATGCTACACCAATTACTACATCGGGAACGTTGTCGGCGGTATATCCAGCTGGCTCAACGAGATCACAGGGACCATTGTCCGGTGTCACAAGGTTGGGGTCTGAGTTTGAGGACAGTCAATCAACCCCGTCCAGCCCGCTCAAACAATTAAAACGGTTGTAGTGGAAAAAGGGTGTGTCAGGTGGTTGGTAAACTGGACGTGTAGCATATTCCTTGTATCTGGGTCTCCGTTCTACCCTTGTCCAATTGCCTTGTGGAGGGTTATGGTCCATACGAATGGGGGGGAAGAAGAAGGAGACTGGCAGAGTCTGTATGGTGGAATCCAGAGATCTGTTTGACCCTGCCCAGATATGTAGAACAGTACCAGGGTCTCGGAAAGACACCATGATGCAGTCCCCTATTATTGTTTTCCTCGTTTTCCCCAGCCATGGTACCCTTCTGACCATGATGATCTCATTGTTGAAATGGGACGGTAAGGGTCTGTTCCAATTCAGCCATTTGATGACTTTCCTCTTGAGTGATTGGAAATTTTCATTGTCGCCCCTTTCAAGAGGAGGGGCACCCGCCAATACCACCATAAGGCTGTTAGCTTCCGGTGGCAAGTCCGGTCTCCGTGGTCTGGGAGCGGGCTCGCCAGCGGGAGGAGGGGAGATACTAGCATTTGGTGGGGCCCTGGGATTTATGCCTGGAACTAAACTGTGGGAAACTGGAACTGCTATCTGGCGAGGCGTGGTGTTAGAAATGTTGGGTGGAATTGAAACTGGGATAGCCATGAGTGGCTGCAAGGGGGGAACAACAGCGGCACCCTGGGTGGGTCCTGCATTAAAGGGAGGGTTTTGTATGTTGGAGAGGGTTCCTATAGGTGGATTGGGCCCAGTGGTTTTGGTCTGCTTGCTAGCCGTGGTGTTCAGACTGGTTAAGGTTGCCTCTAGGGTGGTAAGCCTGATCTCTACTTTTTTTAGACTCTGGCTAATAGGCAACAGGAGTTATCTGAGTAGGAATTCTATGTTCCCCAAAGATGTAGCAGGGGGTGCTGTGTTGAGCGGGTTAGCCCCTAGGTCGCTGTTGGCAGCAACGGTAGTAGTGTTGGTGCCCTTAGGGGGAGCAGCGGTGTGCACATTCTCTCTGGGCCTATCTGTGGTGTGTGCCGGCTTGTGATTTTTTCCAAAGTCTGAGTGGGGTATCTTAATTTTCCCCTGCCCACCCCTCGTCTTCCTTCTGCGCTTGTTGGGTGGAGGGCCGTGCACCTCCACCGCAACAATTTGCTTGGGCTTGTTTTTCCTGATTTTAGCTGCAGGGGGCGTTTGGGTAACCAAATCAACAGCCATACTAGTAGGAGTTGAGAGTGGGATAGCCTCCATAGTCTGTTCGGGGAATGTGCCGGGGTTGGGAATGCTATTCCGTAGTAGTAGGGGGACGCCTTCTTGGGTTGATAGATCCTGACTACCATGAAGGGGGCTTTCCTCTTGGGAGATAGGGTAGGGAATTATCTCACTGAGAGGTCTGTTTTTCATATTTTCGATGGAGCGGCGACGCTCCACCCTACGCTTCTCTAAGGAGCTTTCCTTTCCCCCTTCACCCTTAGCCGATTTAAAGTAGTTGTCCAGAGTCCCAGTGTTGCCTCCCCCCGCCCTTGATGGAGTTTCGCCTAGGGCCGGCGAGGGCATGACCGTAGCCTATACCGTGGTCCAACTAGAATCAAGAAGGTGCAGGCGAAAGAGGGTGGGCCCAGCCCAGCCTCCTTCGGCCCCTGACGGTCACAGACCGTCCCGCCCTTGTCCCGGGCTTCTCCCGGGCACGCTCCCGCGTGCTCCCGCGCTGCGGGACACGTCAGCCGTAGATAAAGTAACTTAGATGTAGGTGGGAGGAGCCTGCAGGGAGAGCATCCCAGGTGTTGTTAATTGGGGGTTGCGGGCGCTCTTGGGACCTGTAGTCCTGCGCCCGCAACGCTCGCAGCCCTGCTCAGTCAGACTCCCCCAAGCAAGGTTCCAACGATGTCCGATCAAAGTCCAGCAACCCCACACGCAGCGGGACCCGCGCAGCGGGTTCCGCAAGTAGTTGACAGACAGTGCGGGGAGAAAGTTCAGCAAAGCAAACCCAGTGTTGAGGAGGCAGCAAGATGGAGAAATCCGCCGGAGAACCAGAGGAGGCGACTTTTACCTCGGTGGTGTGAGGAGCCTTCAGGGAGAGCATCCCAGGTGTTGTTAATTGGGGGTTGCGGGCGCTCTTGGGACCTGTAGTCCTGCGCCCGCAACGCTTGCAGCCCTGCTCAGTCAGACTCCCCCAAGCAAGGTTCCAACGATGTCCGATCAAAGTCCAGCAACCCCACACGCAGCGGGGCCCGCGCAGCGGGTTCCGCAAGTAGTTGACAGACAGTGCGGGGAGAAAGTTCAGCAAAGCAAACCCAGCGTTGAGGAGGCAGCAAGATGGAGAAATCCGCCGGAGAACCAGAGGAGGCGACTTTTACCTCGGTGGTGGGAGGAGCCTGCAGGGAGAGCGTCCCAGGTGTTGTTAATTGGGGGTTGCGGGCGCTCCTGGGACCTGTAGTCCTGCGCCCGCAACGCTCGCAGCCCTGCTCAGTCAGACTCCCCCAAGCAAGGTTCCAACGATGTCCGATCAAAGTCCAGCAACCCCACACGCAGCGGGACCGGCGCAGCGGGTTCCGCAAGTAGTTGACAGACAGTGCAGGGAGAAAGTTCAGCAAAGCAAACCCAGCGTTGAGGAGGCAGCAAGATGGAGAAATCCGCCGGAGAACCAGAGGAGGCGACTTTTACCTCGGTGGTGGGAGGAGCCTGCAGGGAGAGCGTCCCAGGTGTTGTTAATTGGGGGTTGCGGGCGCTCCTGGGACCTGTAGTCCTGCGCCCGCAACGCTCGCAGCCCTGCTCAGTCAGACTCCCCCAAGCAAGGTTCCAACGATGTCCGATCAAAGTCCAGCAACCCCACCCGCAGCGGGACCCGCGCAGCGGGTTCCGCAAATAGTTGGCAGACAGTGCGGGGAGAAAGTTCAGCAAAGCAAACCCAGCGTTGAGGAGGCAGCAAGATGGAGAAACTAATTAAAGACAGTAAAGTAGTGTCCCGCCAGGACACACGTCTGATTGCAGGGCACTGGCAGTCAGTCTGAGACTGTGCAGTCCTGCTTTTAAGCTGCTGCGCTGCGCAGTAGTAGCTTGTTTTTTTTTATTAACAGATTGGCTGTCGCAGGCGGGCGGCAACTGCAAGGCCTACCAGGTGCCATGCCAACTTACCTGCGGGCAGCGGTGCGTGCCTCACCTGGGTCACGGACGGACGGTGCTGTGTGTTGACCGCTGGGTGGTACAGTCGGGCTACCGCTACACACACAGTACTTGAAGGCCGTGGCCCGTGGCGTTGATTTAAACCACAAGTGTTAGTGGGATGCGGCCGTGCGGGTATGCTTGGGCGTGGCAATGCGCAATGAAATCTGCACATGTTGCCTGCTTCCTGCCGCACAGCCCTAACCCCGGCCATCCCCCGCAGAACTAAAAGTGAAACCCAGCCAAATTCAGTGTTCCGAGTCCGACCCGCCCACCGAGCCGAGAAGTTGAGAACACTGTAGTGCTGCTAAGGGCGCCCTTCATGACGCCATGATGCCATTGCCATTAACACAGTATCAGACATCAACAGTACTGGAGAGATCATCAATGAGTGAGACATACACACTGGCTACAGAATGTGAGTTATACTTATTCATGAAGATTGAGATTCATTCATTCAAACTTCATGATGAATGTCAATCTTCATTTATTTTTTCTCCACTGGGTGGGCCGAGTGCAGGCCAGCCAGGCAGGCTCATCCCAGATGCGAATGTGGCCAAGCCGAAGCCTACGACGGAGTCTACAAGTAACTACTACCTTCTGGTGCTGACTGACTGAGTGTGAGTGAGTCTGTGCTGCTGTGGCCGCCGTGCAGTCAGTGCGTGTGTGCATGGGACTGGGAGTCAGTGGGAGGGGACCGCCACCGGACCGAGTGACTCGGCACCAGGGATTGCGCCTTTTGTGGATGAGAACTACAGCAGTCAGCAACACAGCACTGGGACACACACACTGCACTGGATGGTTGTTTTCGGTCACAGACTGAGTGACACTGTGACACTCGGATGATGGACACTGTGTTGTGGACTCTAACTATCTCTTCAGTCCCAAGCAAGTCCCATCCAGCCAGGTACGGTACTACCGGCAGCGCACTGCGCAGCATTTTGCAGACATCCACTGTCACCACCTGATTGTGTACGGATTTAGGACTACAGACGCCGGACCTGAACTGGCGTAGTGGCGTGGCGGTGGCAGGTGGCGCCTTCCCAGCACCACAGCAGCACCCACCACTCCCAGACGTGTTTTTTAGTTTCCTGGACCCAGGCCGGCATCGACGAAACACGAGAAGAGAAGAACAACACACTCACTCACACAGACAGTTTTCCCCGAGTCATGCCTCCTGACCATGATGACAGAGGGCTCAGGGCTGGCTTCCCAGTCGGACAGTGGACTCCTCCTGCTGTAGTATCAGCAGTTGACTGTGTGTGTGTGTCTGTTAAGTTCCATGACAAAAACAAACACTCTGTGCAGAAAAAGCAATAAAAATTAATTCAATGCAGCATTGCAGTGTAGACCCTGCCCTGTCAATTAAGTGCAGGTGCTAAGTACCGGACAGCACCGGCACAAATTAAGCACTGGATCCATCTTGGATTGGCTTCTCCGCCTTAATTACAAAAGGGCTATGGCAACTCGGAAAAACGAAATAAAGGACACCACTTGGAAAGAGCTCCTAGACCCAGGTACACTAGGTAACAGCTCGAAATTCTGGGGAATAATCAACAGACCCCTATTTGAGAGGGAAGGGGCGGATGTCATCGGCAAGAACATCACTGAAGTTGACTGGGTACAACATTTTGGGTCCATATTTAAGTGCACTACGTCCAATTTAAATCCCAAGTTGGGAGGTAGTAAAGAAATCCTGCCCCCGTTCACTCCGTGTGAGGTTGAGAAAGGCATCTCAGGCCTGACCTGTAACAACAATAGACAACTACAAATGCCAATACAGCCGTTTGTTCCACAAACTTGAGGCAGATTTAGACAGAATGAAACTGACCCTTTTGAATCACTTTTTCAGTTTGAATAAATCAATTTATTTTGCATCAATTTGGATCAATTCACTTCTACAATTCCTTTAAGAAAATTCATACAAAACAGACATTACAAAAACATCACCCTATCAACTTTTTCTTACAAACGTACCTCATTCATATCAGCAATTTCACGGATTACCATCAACATTCTCTTTCCCTGACACACAAGTGACACACCATACCTACTCGTGTTTCAACTCATTCACACATTCTTGCATACATCATATATACACTTACTAGAACCACCCCTTTTGGGGTATGGGCTATTAATATACACCATAAATTGTTGACTTCAGTGATTTCCAAAAAACATAATCGATAGAGAACTTTTAACAATAGGCCATCCGAAAATACAGCATTGAATAAGTTAATTTGTCTTTCTCTTAAAGATGATAGTTTGGTTGGATTGGCCTAACAGAAAGATGCGATTGATGCGTTTCGAATTCCTAAGACCAGGAATTCTCTTCAGGACCTCCTGACTCTTGTCAATTCTCAAATATTTCTCTCAAGGAAACCAGCATGTGTTCCTTGTGATCATCTTGGTTCCAAGGACTTCAAATGGAATACTTTGTGTTCTTTATTTGCGCAATGCATGTGTACTTGTTGTCTGTCTCAGACTCACAAGATTGTATTTTTGTGTGATCGTGATTTCATTCGCTGTCTGAATTCTGAATTAATCTGGACGCGTTTCTCTCTCGTGTTCACCCAGCGTTAATGGATGCTCTTCAGCCCCGGATGGCTTGCCCCCAGACCTTTTCAAATCAAATCATTTCCTCTGGACTCCGGTCCTCACGGCTGTGCTTAATGCAACAGTGGTGGAAGGTTGCCCAGAGTCATGGGGTACCTCCACAATCGTACCAGTTTTCAAGAAGGGAGATCGTAATAGCACTAGTTGCTATAGACCAATCTCCCTTATTGATTCTGTTGTCAAGGTCGTGGGCGGAGTAGTACTGAATAGACTGTCCTCCTGGGCAGAAGAAAATAGAGTCTTCTCTGATATCCAGTACGGGTTTCGCCCGGGGCACTCTACCTTAGCACAATGCCTCCACCTGTGTATGGTCCTCAGGAAGTACACCGTCGCCCGCAAGGGTGCCATCTACATGGCGTTCATGGACCTTTCCTCCGCATTTGACTGTGTCAATCGGGGGAAATTGTGGCAGTCCATGGGCGCCATGGGGGTGGATGTCACTCTGGTCAACTTCCTGACGGATCTGCACAGGGACACCAGGGCGAACATTAGATTTTCCCTGGACATGAGTATCAAGGGATTTCACTGTTGACCGGGGAGTAAGGCAAGGATGCATCTTCGCCCCTTTTCTTTTTAATCTATATATTAATGAGCTGGGTAAGACTCTGACCAAAACTGGGGTGGATTTCCCATATGTAGGGCGTAGGGGCCTTCCCGTCCTGCTTCCTGCTTTTTTTCATCCACATTGGAATGTTGATATTCCAGCTTTCCAGTTTTATAAAACAAGCTTGCAATTACACTACAAGTTACTCCATATGTAAGAGCAAGATGGTGATAGGTCACCCCTTCTGACACTGATGCTGGTACCCTTACATAGGCAATAACCTATACTCACGCTAATCTGAGTCCAGGTCTATATTCATAAAGTCATTGAGATGTTGCTGTAGCATCATCCTATTACTTAGCTCGTTTCTTTATACATGTTTCCTTACACACGGTGTAGCACAGAGGCCACATATTGCAGGAGCACATTGTATACATAGACAGAACAGGAAAAGAATGGCTAAGATCATCCCAATGACTATCAGAATCTTCCATCCCCAGGCAGATATCAGTTCCCAGAACCACCCCATCGAAGACCAGTCTCCTTTATCCACGTGAATGGATTCGGAGATTTTATGCAGTTTGGAGATGGCCTGGTATACTGTCGGAGCGTTATCTGGGATGAATGTATGTGCTCTATCATGGCAGATGAAGTAGGTACCCTTAGCTGCTAGGAATGAAGGGGAAGTCTGAGACGAAAAGACATACGTTTCAGTACAGACACTTTTCCCTAACTGAGCTCTAGAGTTCTTGCCATTTCCCTGCAGACAAAGGTGGCCCTTGTGAGATACAATCCAAATTGGGGGGATCTCTTTGCTCGCTTATTTTCGCTCACGGTAACTCCATGCTCTGTTATGTTCCATATACTGTAAGCCTGTAACTCATCTCGTGGAATCGTTCTATATGAGTCAATATCCCTGCTCATATTTGTGATTCCCACCACTAAATTAAGAAACTACTGCCTTACCTCCCTACTTCTGCTGGGAAGACCCTGGTCTCTACCTTAGTCTTCTCAAAAATAGACTATGGGAATGCTCTCTTTTTAAACACACAGAAGCGTGTCCTAATGAAGCTGCAGTCTATTCAGAATGCGGCTGCAAGGATCCTTCTTAACATTCCTCGTCGCAAGCCCACCACTCCTGCTATTCGCCATCTCCACTGGCTGAGAGTCGAGAGCCGTATCAAATTTAAGGCCCTCTGTATTGCCTATAAGGCAGTACATGGCGTTGGACCCAGGTTCCTCAGAGAAGCCTTTCAGTTGTACACCCCCAAGAGGCAACTAAGATCGGCTAACATCTGTCTCCTCCCTGTACCGCGTGCTAGAACTGCCACATGGGGAGACAGACGTTTTCTGGTGGCTACTCCAAAACTGTGGAATCTCTTGCCACTGGCTATTAAAACTGCCCCGAACCTGATGAGCTTTCGCAGGCTCCTAAAAACATGGCTGTTCAACCAGTAAGCTAATGGTTGTTTTTTCTAGTAGCTCCACAAGCGCCGAGACACCCTAGGGTATTTGTCGCGCTATAAAAATTTCGAAAATAAAATAAATAATAAATAAATAATGCCTTGTTGCTCGAGTTACTTCTCGTGGAACTTGGGGGATATGGTTAATCTTGGAAATATATCTATCAGTCAGGGGTGCGCTGCCATACTTAGCCAGGAAGGATTACTGAAAGCACTTAGGTCAAATCCTGGTCGGAATGACGTACATAAGGCTCGGGGCCTGCGCTATGGTCTCCTCAACACTCGTTCCCTTCAACGTCATCATTTGGAGGTCTTTACTCTGTTGGAAGATGGAGAATTGGATCTACTAGGAGTAACGGAAACGTGGCTAGAGGATTCCTCAATGCCTGATCTCGTAGACTCTATGCCAGCCGACTTCTCGGCGCTATGTCATAATAGAACGGATACTAGGAGAGGGGGTGGTGTGGCCCTTCTTTACAGCTCTCGCCTACGGGGCGAAAGACTTTTGGCCGAAAGTATGGGAGGCGCCGAGGTGTTGAGTGTTAAGCTGAAGTTGGGGACAGACTGTATGATCATTCTTCTAGTCTATCGCCCCCCGTGGGCATCGCCGGATTTTCCAGATTTGTTCCTGAGACTGGTCCAGGATACAAGCTCAAGGTATGAGAAAGTGGTCATCATGGGTGATTTTAACTACCATTGGGAAAAAGTCCCGAAAGAAGGACAAGCTTCTCAAATTGATGAGGCATTGACTTCACTAGATTTTGTCCAACAAGTAAGGGGCCCGACCCATGTCAAGGGTCATACCCTTGACCTGGTCTGGATGACAGTTCCCGCGCAAGGTTTGGTAGCTGTCCAGCCGTGCGTATGGTCCGACCACCATTTGGTGAGGGGTGAGATCCGGTTGGACGAACAAAAAATGACGTCCAGGGGAGGGTGGAAGGCGGTTAGGAAGTGGAAAAACATTGATGGAGATAAAATGGTAGACTATCTCCGAACTTATCCACCACCTAATAACCGGATAGATAATCCAGATGTCCATTGCAAGGAATTCATGGGTAAATTGAGGAAGGCTACGGATTGGGAGGCGCCAATTCGAAGGAAGAACTTAGTGGACAGAGGACCTGGGGCCCCATGGTATAATAAATCACATAGGGAGCAGAAACGGGCGTTATGAAAATTGGAAAGAGCTTGGCGGAAGGAGTACAATTCCAACTCCCGGAGTCGATATCTACAGGCACTCGCTAGCTATAAGCAGGCGATCATAGCTAGGAAAGCCGAGTTCTTTGAGGAGAGGATTGTAACCGCCACGAACCCCCAGAAAGAAATCTTCAGAGTCCTTACGGAGCTTAGAAAAAACAAGGAACAGACTACAGAGTTTGTGCAGGAGGACTGCCAAAAATTTCAAAACTTCTTTACAAACAAGATTACGGATCTTGTTTCTGAAATCATTGCGACTCCCAAGTTTGACTGTCCATCGCAGGCCATGCCTGTTAGAATGCCAGTGACAACCCCACTAACTGCCTTACCCTTGATTACGAAGGAGAGGTTGTCTTCTCTTATGGGGCGGGTCAAGTAGGGCTCCCAGGCAGATCCGTGCCCACCAGAAGTTTTCAAATTGGAACTTCCAGGTATAGAGGAAGACGTGCTGAGCCTCCTGAATTCATCCCTACAGACAGGACAAGTTCCGTCCTCCTTCAAGGAGGCGCGGCTGATTCCTCTGTTGAAAAAAACGGGGGCGGATGTGAAATGTCTGAAAAATTTCAGGCCAATTTCTCAGCTACCGTTCCTGGCGAAGGTGGTGGAGCAACACGTACTTACCACTCTGTCGGAACACCTGGAAAGTAATGTCCTGCTTGAGCCGAATCAGGCTGGGTTCCGTGCGAATCACAGCACGGAGCTCGTCATGTTGTCGATTGTGGATGAACTGAGGAACAGAGCAGATAAGAAAACCCCGGGTGCCCTGGTGCTGTTGGACCTCTCCGGCATTTGACACCGTTTGTCACAAACAACTATTGTCGCGAATGAGGGACTTCGGCATTCAGGGCACAGCACATGCATGGTTCTCCTCTTTCCTCCAAGGGAGGACACAGAGAGTGCAACTTGGTGACCTGCTTTCCACCACAACACCGATCACCTGCGGAGTGTCGCAAGGGTCTGCCCTGTCACTCCTTCTTTTCAACATTTATTTACAGCCTTTGATTCTGTTGCTCAACCAGATGGACTGCCAGGTGTACAATTACGCGGACGACACCCAGATCATCATCCAATTGGATGATGGCCAGGATGCTTTCGCAAGATTGCAGAACATCTTGATGTGCATAGCCAACTGGATGTCCATGAACTCTTTAAAGATCAATCCAGACAAGACTGAGGTGTTGCCAATTACCATCACTGGCAACCCATGGAATGATCAATTTTGGCCAAGGGAGCTAGGGACACCCCCGGAACCGGTGGCCGTTGTCAAAAGCTTAGGCATCCATGTGGATGGTAAGCTGCCCATGCAAAAACAAGTCATGGCTGTGGTGGGTACTTGTGTCGGCATTCTTCGACAACTTAGGAAAGTTTCCTCATTGCTGTCCTTCTCCACCTTGAGGCGTGCGGTCTCTGCTACGATTCTTGCCAGGCTGGACTATGGCAACTCATTGTACATAGGGCTGCCGCAAAAACTTCTGAATAAGATGCAGGTTGTCATGAATGACACCGCTAGACTTATTTTTAAAAAGCAGAGGAACACGCATGCATCCCCCCTCCTGCGAAAACTGCTTTGGCTGCCAGTTAAGCAGAGGGTAATGTTTAAAGGGCTGTGCATTGTGCACAAAGCCCTTTATGGTAAGGCGCCAAGTTACATGAAATCCCGCCTGACCCTCTACAGACCGGGCAGGGCGCTAAGATCTGCAGACGCTACCCTCCTCACTCAACCACGTTGCAGATTGGCTACAGTGGGCGGTCGTGCCTTTTCCTATACTCTCCCAGCTTTTTGGAACAAACTGCCAATAGAACTGCGGAAAGAAACTAAGTTGTTGTCCTTCCGAAAGAGATTAAAAACAGTGCTCTTTCAGCAAGCGTGGGGTTGCCTGTAATATCTGATCAGCTGTTTTTCCTGTATTCGTCTGTGTGGATCCTGACAAAGCGCTTAGAGACCCCTGGGTTATAACGCGCTATACAAATCAAATAAATAAATAAATAAATAAATATGGTTCGATGGCGAATAGGAACATCGTCTGGAATGCCCACAAAGAACCATAGTAGCTGAATGGCAAGACAAAATATGGGATACCTTTGTCTGTCGTATGTGGCATAAGACCACACACCCAGCAATTTGTTGTGTTCATTACTAATTGGTGTTGGTGTAGAAGCTGGACAAAGGAACTATTGACAAACTCCAATCTTCTAGCAGACTTGTGTCCAGGCAGGGGGTGAAAGACGTGTGAGGAAACAGGAGGAGGTGGTGTGGGCTGTGTAGTGGGTGCAAATGTCACTTGAAAAGGGAATAAAACATATCCTAATAAAAATCGTGTTCTTGTCATCAACGTACACATTTTGGTTTTAAAGTTAATTGATTTGGCAGGTCTCTCCATCTTAGAAAACATCATCCTCTCTAATTTAATGCCCGCGGTGGTAGGGTGTTTCTGCTAAAGAGTGCTTCTGTCAGTCCAGGGCAACGCCCTTAGACCAACCAGAACTGTCAACCTAACCGTCTTCAGCTGCACTCCAAAGACTTGGGCAACCGCGACCCTAGCAGCAGAACCCAGATGGCGGTTCGAAAAACAAAAACAAGCAAGTATCTCAGATGAGAGAGCTGCACTTTCAAAAACAGAAAAAATTATTTTATTTGACCATAGTAATAGTTCTCGGTCTCTAATTGTAACGGTTTCTTCCAGGTGCTGTCTGGTCCTGGAATAAGAGTTCAGGCTCTGTAGTGTTCAATCGAATTGACGGAGGCACAGCTGTTTGCAAAAACATTATCACTTTCCTGTTCAGAAGTTGTTCCTTTTACACGTGCATCGCTAAAAGGTAGGAAACGAGGCACAGTCTCAGTTTCAGAGTCAGCGATTCCCACCTGGACCCATCGGTCGTGCGGCAGAGGTAAAGGGACTCTCTTGCAATGGATCCCGTGGACCCAGTGTTTCTTTCCTTCCACTCGGCCCGCCGACCTTGTTGAGAGAAGCACTAGATGGAGACCGGTCCAGCGGGGCTCATCTTTCTTTGTCCGCTGAAAGTTCTTTATTAACATGTAGGATCCAGGATCGATGGGATGTCCTGGAGATTCAGAGGCTTGAGGTAGAGTGTCATGAACCTGTTGGTGTAAAACACGCAATTTAGCCGTCAATTCGTACAGGTAATCGAGCAGTACAGGGTGTTCTAGCTCGCTAAACTTGGTTGGCCTTGGCACTCCCCATATGTTGGCCGGGTGGCTGAACACAATTTCATAGGGGCTAAGTCCCACCGTTGAATTAACAATCATTCTCGTTGACAGGAGTGCCAAGGGCAGAGTGTCTAGCCATTGAAGACCAGTGCTCGCTTGGATTTTGGCCAATTTAAGCTTCTGGGTGCCATTATAGCACTCTACTAGTCCAGCTGATTGGGGGTGATTTGCAGCGTGAAACTTTTGCTGTATGCCTAGCCCCTCACACACTTTCTTCATCACTCGACCCACAAATTCACTCCCGTTATCACTCCAAACCATTCTCGGCATTCCAAATCTGGGGAAGAAATCTTTAACAAGGGCTTTAGCTGTCGATAAGGAAGTATTGTCTTTCAGGGGATATGCTTCTATCCATCTTGAAAAGGCACAAACAACAACGAGTACGTATTTCAGATTGTTGCGCCTCTCCATGTGGATGAAATCTAGCTGCAAAACCTCGAACGGATACGTTGGAGGTCCAAAATGATCAGCTGGAGTTGGGGTTCCCCTACCAGGATTGTATTTCAGACACACCATACAGTTCTTGACTACATTCTCTGCATACTTAGGAATTTTAGTGTTCTGCCATACGGGAGCCAACAACTTGCAAATCCCTTTCGCACTGATGTGTGTCATTCCATGCACCATTGTAACCACTGCAGGCACATATGCGTCAGGTAACAATCAACCCTGATGCTCTGACAATTCAACCCAAAAACCCTTCGCATCCAATTTCCCCGTACTCTCTCTCCACACACTCAACTCTTTCTCTGTAGCTTCAGCTTGGATGGACTTTACACTCTCAATCGTATCTTCACACATACCGACTTCACCAACCCATCTTGCAGGGCCTGCAACATACATTCGACTCATCACATTCCTTGCAGTTTCTTTCGCGACTTCGTCCGCAAATGCATTTCCGCGACCAACATCATCCGTAACCTTTTTGTGTGCACTGCATTTCACAATTGCAACTTGTAACGGTAAGGTCAGTGACTCAAGAAGTTCATTTACCAACTGACCATGCTGGATCTTAGCACCATGCGAAGTCAGGTACCCACGCTCACGCCACAAACAACCAAAACTATGCGCCACACCAAAGGCATACATGCTGTCAGTATATATGGTCACTTTCATTCCTTTTGATAAAACACACGATCTCGGGAGTGCAATTAACTCTGCTGCTTGCGCTGAGTTATGTGGGATGCGTGCAGTTTCGACAATCGTATGCAAAGTTGTAACAGCATATGCTGCAGTCGTGTCACCATTCGGAAGTTTGAAACACGAGCCATCAACCCACAAAGTACCCTCACATGCAGTAATAGGAGTGTCCCTAAGATCTATTCTCCCTTTCGTTTCTTCTTCTGTCCTAAAGGAACAGTCGTGCTGCTTTTCAGCGGTCTCTGTCTCAACTGGTATCGGCAACAACATGGCTGGGTTTAATGCGTTGCATCTTTTAATGTGGACGTGACT
The DNA here is from genome assembly GCF_964263255.1 of Lissotriton vulgaris. Taxonomy (NCBI): domain Eukaryota; kingdom Metazoa; phylum Chordata; class Amphibia; order Caudata; family Salamandridae; genus Lissotriton; species Lissotriton vulgaris. The sequence goes on from NW_028250684.1 coordinate 860,502, forward strand.
CGCTAACAGGGTTAACTCATAACCTGACAATCGAGCACTGGTTAAGTGCTGTGTCTTGATTCTATTTAGCAAAGTGTTCACCGCATGTGGAACCATTACGATCAACAAGTTATTCATCACTAACCCAGCAGACTGTCGGATAAAAACAGCTGCTGCGGCTGTGGCTCTTAAACAACTTGGCAGCGCCTTAGCTACCGGATCCAAAGTCGACGAGAAATACGCGCATGGACGTTGCTTGTCCCCAAAAGACTGTGTCAACACTGACAATGCACAACCTTCATTCTCATGGACGTACAATGTAAAAGGCTTACTGTAGTCGGGGGTACCCAACACAGGGCCGAACACAATGCATCACGCAATTCTGAAAAACTTTTCTGACACTCTTTAGACCATGGAATGGGATTCGGTGTATCTTTACAAGTTAATGCCACCAGAGGTTTGGCCAACAATGAGAAATTCGGTATCCATTGCCTACAATATGATATAATGCCCAAAAACGCACTCACTTCTCTCTGTGTCCTAGGCACACTCAACGTTGCAATTGCCTGTATTCTTTCTGGGGTCAGTTTCCTTCCCTCCTTCGATAAGAGGTGACCTAGGTAGGTAACCTCTTGTCGACAATATTGCAACTTTGAAAGAGACACTTTGTGATGCAAATCGGACAAATGACGCAACAACGACAAGGTGGCTTCTTTACAACTCTCCTCAGTATCCGCGGCAACTAACAAATCATCGACGTACTGAATAAGTGTAGCGCCGTCAGGTAGAACGATCGCGTCAAGCTGTGATTTCAAAGCCTGACTGTATATCGATGGACTTTCACAGTAGCCTTGAGGAGCGCGTTTGAAACGGAAGCTTCGGCCTCCCAAACTGAAGCCAAAAATATCTCTGCTCTCCTCGGCAATTGGGATGCTGAAGAAAGTGTTCTTCAAGTCAATCACTGAGAACCAAGCCGCTGAGGCTGGAATCATTGTCAATAGGGCAGTGATGTCAGGGACAACTGGGAACTGTGGCACAACGATCTTATTCACCTCTCTAAGGTCAACCACGAACCTATAAACAGGTGGCTGGGAAGGATCAGTACGCTTCAAAACAGGCAGAACAGGACTATTACAAACGTTGCCTCTTGTCTCTTCAATTACATATTTATTAATTAGGTCATAGACGATCGCTAACAATGCCTATTCACCTTCGCTAGATATTTTGTATTGGGGAATGTGTGGTATTCTAACATGGGCTTTCAATGTCACAACATATGGCGATATTTCCAAAAGACCCACATCGTTAGGACCAGTAGCCCAGAGAGTATCCGGAAGAGAAGACAATTCTGTCGGAAGTTTATCCTTCGACAAATACATTGGAGAAACCACTTTCTTACCCAGTGTAAGTGGTACTCCCGAAGGAGTACAGTACAAAGTAGCATGTAGTCTTTTCAATAGGTCCAATCCTAACAGATTTTCGCCACAACCTGTTGTAAGAATAAGGGGTGGTTCGAATTCGCAAGGTCCAACAGAAAGAGACATAGGACTAGAAATCGGGTTCCTAACCGGGGCGCCAGAAAAACCTACTGAAACATGCATTTCGCCAAACAAAGGTGCGCCAGGGAGTTTTGAGTGCATAATAGAACTCTTTGTAGCACCAGTATCCAACAGAAAAGGTTCTGACACACCTGATGTAATCACCTCAACATAAGGTCCACTCTGATCTACTGGAACTGAAACAACTCCCTCTCTTTGTCCACGGCTGTCCTAGCAATCATTACCTTCCATATTTTCATCCTCTGCATAGTAGTCATCAGTTTAGTACTGGTTTGTTCTAACAGACGCGTTATTCTGCTGGTCAAAACTATTCATTGAACTCTGTGGTGGAAACAAACGTGCATTTTGTGGGAACGCACCTCGTCCCCTACCTCTAGGCGTTTGTTGAACACCACGACCTCGTACACCAGAAGCGCCATTCGTACGTTGCAACAAAACCGGACAACTACTTTTAAAATGACCTTCTTCTTTACAATACGCACACTTTTGGGTCCATACTGTAAACGTTGTTGAGGAAACTCGTTTCTTTGCGAATTCCTCGAATACTGTTGAGGTTGCTGATAATCGCACTGACTATTAGTACGGGGTGGATAAGCTTGCTGCAGGAGGACTTTAGTTTTCAACTCCTTAGTCTTTTTATCCGCTTTCTCCAATTCATCTTTGCGCCTATTCTCATAGTACTGGGCCGTAGCTAAAATCTGTGCTGAAGTGGAAACAGCCCAAGCACTCTCGGAATCCTTCAACTTAGCACACAACTCGGGAAGTAAATTATGCACAAATTTGTCGACGAACAATCTCTGGCCACCTTCACTAGCCATATCCTGACCGCTATGATCTGCAAAAGTCTCTTCAAACCGCGTGAAAAAGTCGGACACTGCTTCGTCTTTCTTCTGCTTACATGCGGACAACTTGTCCCAATTGACACGCAACTCAGGCATTAGAGTCTTCATGTAAGTAATAATTCTGCCAGGGAGTTCTGCAATTAAAGGCTCGGGTTTAGCACCACCAACTTGTCTGTTATCTACAGCAGCAATATTGACCCATGTATCCCCTAACTCCTGATCGTGATCGGCGTGACGAATCTTACCCCATAAAGGCTGTGGAACAACATTTCCAAACAACATGTCTATATCAGCTAAATTCATAATGCATGAACCTGCAGTCTGTGATAATTCCTTGTAAAATCCTGCAGGGTTTTTACGTGGGTCAGGTAATGTCGGTTTAAGGGCCAAGACTTCAGCTCGTTTCCAAGGAACATGTACCCACACATGCTGAAAATGAGGCGGAACAGCGGGATTAGCATTCGCGTCCCCCTCCCTCCAACTGGTTCGAACCTCGCGCATCGGATACTGTCGCGCCTTTTTCCTACCATCACGCCCACGTAGTGACCGGGAAGTGCCCTTCTCACTCCGATACGACAACAATGTCGCAACTGCCCTCTCAACATCGGGGCCTACGATCATGCCCTTTGAAAACTCGAATCGCACACGGCACAACTTAGGCGCATCGTATTCCAGGTCATTCTCCTTCAAATCCTCACAGAGAAAAATACACATTTGCTCAAAAACATATCTCTGCTTCGATGCTTCCCATTGACGGAAGACTTCTACTATAGACTGTACATCATATCCTACAGGATCGGTAGCCCATTTATGCGCCAAAGAATTCAGTAATTCTCTCTCTTGATAGTCGGGCAGTTGACTCCGCAACTGTCTTCATTCTGCGTTAGGGGTCGTACTAGGTGACCCGAAGAAAGGCGAGAAAAGACCAGTAACAGTGTTGGCCATTCTCTGTCGAACAGACGGAAAAACTGATGGAAGGACAGGTGGAAAGACAGGGTGAGGTAAGGCAGAGGCGGAGGCAGTTGCAGATGGAGTATTAGGAGAAGTAGTCGGTACAATAGGTGAAGTCGTAGAGAGCACAGGTGGAGCAGGTGTGATCGGTGGCCCTTGAGGAGGTGGCACCAGAAGATTAGGAGCCACCGCAAGAGGAGCTGGTGGCTGTGGCAGAACTAGGGGCTGTGCGGCTGGGTGTTGTATAACGAAAGGTTGCGGAGGTGCTGTAGCACTCCATGCATAGGGGGTGGTGATTTTAATACGTGTGACATTAAAGAATCCCTCTCAGAGTCTCGTGAATCTGGGTGGAGAGGTGGCAAGACCGGATAACATTTATCTATCGCTAGTTTCCTAATTCTATGCATTTGTTCGTTGTCCTTCTCTTCTTCATTATCCCTAAATGCAACAGCAGCTTGCACCATTGACATTCCTCGTTTATTTTTCTTCACTAATTTTATTTCCTTCTGTCTGGATTCCTTGCGCCATAAGCGGAAAGAGTCACACATTGCCGGCCGGGCTTTCTTCTTAAAAGGTTTAACCTCGAGGTTATCTAAAACCTCTGTGTCAAAACTACCATATTGGTTCCATTTTAAAACACCATCTTTTCTGGTGTATCGGATCCATATTTCATTATATGTGATGGGGCCTATGCCGTGTTTCACATAGAGCTCATGTGTTGGAGTTCCAATCAGAGGAACCGGACACGAGTCCTACAACCGGGAATCCTTATTACAACCAAGAAAAAACTAATTTCCAAGTCTGCTAAGACCAGGCATCTTCGCTCTCTAGTCTAGCTTCAAACTTCGAAGGATTATCGAATACGATAGTCTCGTGAATACACGAGTCCTTCGGTTTTGGCACTTGCAAGTTCCAAACAAAACGATCCCGAAGGATACCCAAAAACTAAGAACCAAACTAAGGACTGGAAGACCCTCCACATATACTTAACTGAGGTATCGATGACGTCACCCGAAGACTCGTTTATCGTTTCGCTCTACCAATCATCAAGGGTCCAAAACAGGGCGATAGTCAGGGCAGCAGTCCTTTGTAGCCGTCGGGACACGGGGAACCTCACAGCAAAGACTTTCGGACCACGTCGACATGCAGGGGTCGATGAAGTGGTTGGCCGTCCTCCGGAATTTTTACACGAAGCTCCTCACGAACCTCTGGCTTGGACCGGTACCGCTGATACCGCCCCACGTTGGGCGCCAACTGGAGTACCGGGTATTTTAGAACCCGGCGGTGCCAGGGGAACATACCTGAAAACTCCGAGTCCTTCCTGTTTCAGACTACAGAAACACAGAGTCTTCTAGGTGAATTCAAAGATCGTATTTATTGGCTGCAGCCAGTAACAGGTATCCTAGAAGTGCAACAGCATGTATGTTCTCAGGAGACTGCTCTCTATTACAAAGCCAGACTTCTCCTTAAATACAAAATAATATGCTTCAGGCAAACATTCCTTATTTTACGGTAAACCATTCACATATTTTCGCCACAAAGGAAAAGCAGAGTCATGATGACAAGCCCACATTTCAGTTTGTCCAGTCCATAATCAATTATCCGGCAAGGCCCAGAACGTTCATCAGATATCGACGGACCCCTAATAAAAACGGGCACATCCTCCTCGTAAAACAGGCCATAAAGAAGAAACAGGGACAGGTGTGTGTGAGATTAGGCATGGTTTGTGTGCGGTGATCGGTTTATGACATGTTGTGTCTTGATTCTGATCTCGCTCGGCCACTGGGAAAGAAACTGTCCGAACAGCTTTGGCTTCGGGCAGTGGAGTCACCTTGCCCAGGTCACAGCGGAGTCAGCAAAGGTGTACGTGTCCTTGAGGTTGGTTTCGATCTTAGACATTGCCTTATGTGAGGGCAATCACAAAATGGCTGCCGATCACAAAATGGAACCTGAGGGTTCCGGACGAGAAATCCGATTTTCAGGGTGATTTCGTCACTCGAACATGACGGAAATGCATGTGCATAGTATTCGTACCATTACCGGTCTTCTGATACGAAAATCGTCATGATGCGACGATGTATATGACACGGGTCCAGAATTTTCAGTACCACAGACCCTCCTTTTGCCCTTACATAGGCAATAACCTATACTCACGCTAATCTCAGTCCAGGTCTATATTCATAAAGTCATTGAGATGTTGCTGTAGCATCATCCTATTACTTAGCTTGTTTCTTGATACATGTTTCCTTACACACGGTGTAGCACAGAGGCCACATATTGCAGGAGCACATTGTATACATAGACAGAACAGGAAAAGAATGGCTAAGATCATCCCAATGACTATCAGAATCTTCCATCCCCAGGCAGATATCAGTTCCCACAACCACCCCATCAAAGACCAGTCTCCTTTATCCACGTGAATGGATTCGGAGATTTTATGCAGGTTGGAGATGGCCTGGTATACTGTTGGAGCGTTATCTGGGATGAAAATGCAGCAACTCGACTAGATCACTTTACATACCCCACCTCGGTCTGCGAGTATGACGTCTAAAGCGACCCTGTTCTGAAGAGTCATAAGGCGGTCCGACTGGAGCTCAGCAGTCAAGTTACTAAGGGCACCGGCAGTTTCGACAATAGTGGATTCAACCACCCTCGTCAGTTGGCGAATGTTCCTGCTGTTCACCATAGGCCCCCAAAACGGCAGAAAACCTTTTACGAAGTCTCCAAACTCTTGACCCGCAGTGTCGTCTTTACTCACGACACCTCTAACTGTCCTTGTCTTATGGTAATCTGCCGCGGCCGTGTAGGTGGGAGGCAACAGGATTGAAATAAAACATGTGCCCGAAAAGTCAGGGGGCAGCCATGTATATGCTCTATCATGGCAGATGAAGTAGGTACCCTTAGCTGCTAGGAATGAAGGGGAAGTCTGAGACGAAAAGACACACGTTTCAGTACAGACACTTTTAACTAACTGAGCTCTAGAGTTCTTGCCATTTCCCTGCAGACAAAGGTGGCCCTTGTGAGGTACAATCCAAATTGGGGGGGGATCTCTTTGCTTGCTTGTTTTCGCTCACGGTAACTCCATGCTCTGTTATGTTCCATCTACTGTAGCCTGTAACTCATCTCGTGGAATCGTTCTATACGAGTCAATATCCCTGCTCATATTTGTGATTCCCACCACTAATGCCTTGTTGATCGAGTTACTTCTCGTGAAACGTGGGGGATATGGTTCGATGGCGAATAGGAACATCGTCTGGAATGCCTACAAGGAACCATAGTAGCTGAATGGCAAGACAAAATATGGGATACCTTTGTCTGTCATATGTGGCATAAGACCACACACCCAGCAATTTGTTGTGTTCATTACTAATTGGTGTTGGTGTAGAAGCTGGACAAAGGAATTATTGACAACCTCCAATCTTCTAGCAGACTCGTGTCCAGGCAGGGGGTGAAAGACGTGTGAGAAAACAGGAGGAGGTGGTGTGGGCTGTGTAGTGGGTGCAAATGTCACTTGAAAAGTGAATAAAACATATCCTAATAAAAATGTCATTATACTAAGCAACATAAAAAAATGCATATTATCAAAAATCGTGTTCTTGACATCAACGTACACATTTTGGTTTTAAAGTTCATTGATTTGGCAGGTCTCTCCATCTTAGAAAACTCCATCCTCTCTAATTTGCTGCCCGCGGTGGTAGGGTGTTTCTGCTAAAGAGTGCTTCTGTCAGTCCAGGGCAACTCCCTTAGACCAACCAGAACTGTCGACCTAACCTTCTTCAGCTGCACTCCAAAGACTTGGGCAACCGCGCCCCTAGCAGGAGAACCCGGATGGCGGTTCGAAAAACAAAAACAAGCAAGTATCTCAGATGAGAGAGCTGCACTTTCAAAAGCAGAAAAAAGAATTTTATTGGTCCATAGTAATAGTTCTCGGTCTCAAATTGTAACGGTTTCTTCCAGGTGCTGTCTGGTCCTGGAATAAGAGTTCAGGCTCTGTAGTGTTCAATCGAATTGACGGAGGCGCAGCTGCTTGCAAAACATTATCGCTTTCCTGTTCAGAAGTTGCTCCTTTTACACGTGCATCGCTAAAAGGTAGGAAACGAGGCACAGTCTCAGTTTCAGAGTCAGCGATTCCCACCTGGACCCATCGGTCGTGCGGCAGAGGTAAAGGGACTCTCTTGCAATGGATCCCGTGGACCCAGTGTTTCTTTCCTTCCACTCGGACCGCCGACCTTGTTGAGAGAAGCACTAGATGGGGACCGGTCCAGCGGGGCTCATCATTCTTTGTCCGCTGAAAGTTCTTTATTAACACGTAGGATCCAGGATCAATGGGATGTCCTGAAGCTTCAGTGGCTTGAGGTAGAGTGTCATTAACCTGTTGGTGTAAAACACGCAATTTAGCCGTCAATTCGTACAGGTAATCGAGCAGTACAGGGTGTTCTAACTCGCTAAACTTGGTTGGCCTTGGCACTCCCCATATGTTGGCCTGGCGGCCAAACATAATTTCATAGGGGCTAAGTCCCACACTTGAATGAACAGTCATTCTCGTTGACAGGAGTGCCAAGGGCAGAGCGTCTGGCCATTGAAGACCAATGCTCGCTTGGATTTTGGCCAATTTAAGCTTCAGGGTGCCATTATAGCACTCTTCTAGTCCAGCTGATTGGGGGTGATTTGCAGCGTGAAACTTTTGCTGTATGCCTAGCCCCTCACACACTTTCTTCATCACTCGACCCACAAATTCACTCCCGTTATGTCAGGGCTCCACGAACCTTCAATTCTTGTCTCTATGTCGACTTGCACAGGAACAGATGATGCTTGCTTTCCAACTCCCTCTCTCCAATCAGTCGGAGTCAGAGTGAAATCATAACTCCAAGCAATCAGAAAAAGGGAAGGGGAAAAGTGGAGAAAATAACCATAAAAAAAAGAAAAGGCACAGAAGAGACTGGTCCAGGTCCCTCGATACTTCAATGAATCCTCTTCTGACTTTTAATCAGCCTATCAAAGATTCCTGTGAATGCTAAAACACATACAAATATTTAGTCCTAACATCAAGGCTCTGCTCAACTGTCTTCTTTTAGCGACTACTCTTACATACCCAAGGGACTGCGTTGACCTGTTGCTCTTCTTAGTACTGATGTGGTTCCCTTTTACCCGGGGCTGCCTATTGGTGTTCCAATCACACTAGAACAAATAATTCCAATTAATTATTCCACTCTTCTACTCTATTGGAGTACTATGTTTTAAGTCTATTAACCTACCCTTCTATGCAACTCCATGTCATTTATTCGTTTTTTCTTGTGTTAGTATCTGGCTTGTGTGAACCTCATCTGCAAAACAGTAGATTAATTAATTCCCTGCTCACTCTCTATTTTGCCTGTTATCTCTCTTAATCTCTTTTGACCTACCAGTACTGTATTCTGTTATCTTCATTAGGGGATTCTGTTAACTTGTCTTTGTTCTTCTTTTTTAGGATTGCAGACTTCCTGCTTGAGTGATAAGTCTCACTATTTGCAGGTAAGCGTTTATTTCTTCCTTCTAACAAATAATTAACAAACTAAATTTAAAGCTAACTATTTAACTTTTCACTGGAATACTTATTTCGGTTTTGCCTCTGTGCCATTAGCACGAACTCAAATGTCTCAGCTTTATCTTCTCATTCAGAAAAAGACACAGTCTGTAATCATCTCGCAATAAATCAGCTGAACAGTCACGAATTAATTAGTCACTTAGCTCCGTGTTTACGGAGCAGGGATATTGACTCGTATAGAACGATTCCACGAGATGAGTTACAGGCTTACAGTAGATGGAACATAACAGAGCATGGAGTTACCGTGAGCGAAAACAAGCGAGCAAAGAGATCCCCCCCAATTTGGATTGTACCTCACAAGGGCCACCTTTGTCTGCAGGGAAATGGCAAGAACTCTAGAGCTCAGTTAGGGAAAAGTGTCTGCACTGAAACGTATGTCTTTTCGTCTCAGACTTCCCCTTCATTCCTAGCAGCTAAGGGTACCTACTTCATCTGCCATGATAGAGCATATACATGGCTGCCCCCTGACTTCTCTGGCACATGTTTTATTTTGTTCCTGTTGCCTCCCACCTACACTGCCGCGGCAGATTACCATAAGACAAGTTAGAGGTGTCGTGAGTAAAGACGACACTGCGGGTCAAGAGTTTGGAGACTTCGTAAAAGGTTTTCTGCCATTTTGGGGGCCTATGGTGACCAGCAGGAACATTCGCCAACTGACGAGGGTGGTTGAATCCACTATTGTCGAAACTGCCGGTGCCCTTAGTAACTTGACTGCTGAGCTCCAGTCGGACCGCCTTATGACTTTTCAGAACAGGGTCGCTTTAGACGTCCTACTCGCAGACCGAGGTGGGGTATGTAAAGTGATCCAGTCGAGTTGCTGCATTTTCATCCCAGATAACGCTCCAACAGTATACCAGGCCATCTCTAACCTGCATAAAATCTCTGAATCCATTCACGTGGATAAAGGAGACTGGTCTTTGATGGGGTGGTTCTGGGAACTGATATCTGCCTGGGGATGGAAGATTCTGATAGTCATTGGGATGATCTTAGCCATTCTTTTTCTGTTCTGTCTATGTATACAATGTGCTCCTGCAATATGTGGCCTCTGTGCTACACCGTGTGTAAGGAAACATGTATCAAGAAACGAGCTAAGTAATAGGATGATGCTACAGTAACATCTCAATGACTTTATGAATATAGACCTGGACTCAGATTAGCGTGAGTATAGGTTATTGCCTATGTAAGGGCAAAAGGAGGGCCTGTGGTACTGACAATTCTGGACCCGTGTCATATACATCGTCGCATCATGACGATTTTGGTATCAGCAGGCCGGTAATGGTTCGAATACTTTGCACATGCATTTCCGTCATGTTCGAGTGACGGAATCACCCTGAAATCGGATTTTTTGTCCGGAACCCTCGGGTTCCATTTTGTGATCGGCAGCCTTTTTGTGATTGCCCTCACATAAGGCAATGTCTAAGGCCGAAACCAACCTGAAGGACACGTACACCCTTGCTGACTCCGCTGTGACCTGGGCAAGCTGACTCCACTGCCCGAAGCCAAACCTGTTCAGACAGTTTCTTTCCCAGTGGCCGAGCGAGATCAGAATCAAGGCACAACGTGTCATAAATCGATCACCACACACAAACCATGCCTAATCTCACACACACCTGTCCCTGTTTCTTCTTTATGACCTGTTTTACGAGGAGGAGGTGCCCGTTTTTATTAGGGGTCCGTCGATATCTGATGAAAGCTCTGGGCCTTGCCGGGTAATTGATTATGGACTGGACAAACTGAAATGTGGGCTTGTCATCATGACTCTGCTTTTCCTTTGTGGCGAAAATATGTGAATGGTTTCCTGTACAATAAGGAATGTTTGCCTGAAGCATATTATTTTGTATATAAGGAGAAGACTGGCTTTGTAATAGAGAGCAGTCTCCTGAGAACATACATGCTGTTGTACTCCTAGGATACCTGTTACTGGCTGCAGCCAATAAATACGATCTTTGACTTCACCTAGAAGACTCTGTGTTTCTGTAGTCTGAAACAGGAAGGCCTCAGAGTTTTCAGGTGTGTTCCCCTGGCACCACCGGGTTCTAAACTACCCGGTACTCCAGATGGCGCCCAACGTGGGGCGGTATCAGCGGCACCGGTCCAAGCCAGAGGTTCCTGAGGAGCTTCGTGTGAAAATTCCGGAGGACAGCCAACCACTTCATCGACCCCTGCATGTCGACGTGGTCCGAAAGTCTTTGCTGCGAGGTTCCCCGCGTCCCGACGGCTACAAAGCACTGCTGCCCTGACTATCGCCCTGTTTTGGACCCTTGATGATTGGTAGAGCGAAACGATAAACGAGTCTTCTGGTGACGTCATCGATACCTCAGTTAAGTATAAGTGGAGCGTCTCCCAGTCCTTAGTTTGGTTCTTAGTTTTTGGGTATCCTTCGGGATCGTTTTGTTTGGAACTTGCAAGTGCCAAAACCGAAGGACTCGTGTATTCACGAGACTATCGTATTCGATAATCCTTCGAAGTTTGAAGCTAGACTAGAGAGCGAAGATGCCTGGTCTTAGCAGACTTGGAAATTTGTTTTGTCTTGGTTGTAATAAGGATTCCCGGTTGGAGGACTCGTGTCCGGTTCCTCCGATTGGAACTCCAACAAATGAGCTCTATGTGAAACACGGCGTAGGCCCCATCACATATAATGAAATATGGATCCGATACACCAGAAAAGATGGTGTTTTAAAATGGCCCCAATATGGTAGTTTTGACACGGAGGTTTTAGATAACCTTGAGGTTAAACTTTTTAAGAAGAAAGCCCGGCCGGCAATGTTTGACTCTTTCCGCTTATGGCGCACGGAAGCCAAACAGAAGGAAATACAATTAGCGAAGAAAAATAAACGAGAAATGTCAATGGTGCAAGCTGCTGTTGCATTTAGGGATAATGAAGAAGAGCAGGACAACAAACAAATGTATAGAATTTGGAAACTAGCGATAGATAAATGTTATCCGGTCTTGCCACTTCTCCACCCAGATTCACGAGACTCTGAGAGGGATTCTTTAATGTCACACGTATTAAACTCACCACCCCCCTATGCACGGAGTGCTACAGCACCTCCGCAACCTTTCGTTATACAACACCCAGCCGTACAGCCCCTAGTTCTGCCACAGCCACCAGCTCCTCTTGCGGTGGCTCCTAATCTTCTGGTGCCACCTCCTCAAGGGCCACCGATCACACCTGCTCCACCTGTGCTCTCTACGACTTCACCTATTGTACCGACTGTAGGAGGGTGAATACCTGACTATGGTTCCCCCAATTTTTTTGCCTGGTGTTTTGGTGGTTTTCCGACTTAGTTGACCTGGGACCCTGCTATTCAGGACCCCAGGCCCACTGCTCTCTCTGTAAAATGGATTTCATGTACCTTAGTTGCATTTACCAATTGGTACTGGGCCACCTTACCAGTCCCTGTACCCAGGGCATAGGTGTTCCCAGAGGCTGCAGCATGTATTATGCCACCCCTGGCTGGCCATCGAAATCTGACACAACTGGCTGCACGACAGCTGGGGCAAGGTGGTGTATTCCTATCAGTCACTCCGATGGCAGGCCTTAACAATCCTGAAGGCAGAGTGCTTGGAATTATGTGAGATGGTGCTCTGGCATGAGCTGAGCCCGTCTGAAGCTTGCGGAACCAAATCCTAATAGCTGTTCTATGATAACGCGTACCATATACTCTTAAGTGCATTATAATCCTCTCGGTTATTTGCTATCTTTGGTATCGCCTTATCAAAACATGTCGAGTAAGGTGTCATACGAATTGGAATACTAACCCCTCGCCAATTCTGGCGACGCGGTTAGCATTCCACCCTTCTAGAGGGACAGGACATGTATGTAACTGTGAACCCCGGTTAAAGTTAACTCGAGCCTCAGCATCACAAAATGGATGCTGCCACCACAGACACAAGTCTGACCCCCTGCAGCTGGGAGTCCTTCCAGCGAGGGGAGCTTGGACAAAGGGTTTCCTGTCAGGGGCGGTGCTAGCACCATCCCAGACAGGGTTTTGTGTATCCTAGGTAGGCAGGGCTGAATAGGAAGGTGACTGCAAGTGGCACCCCGGTGCTCACTATGCATCTGCCGGCTTGAACCAGTTCCAGGGGCACACCAGCCCCTGAGCTGGGGAAAGTCCAGACATGGGAGAGGGGTGTAACCACCCCCCTTCCTGGTCCCACCCATGGGCAGGACCTAGTCCCGTACCAGCCCCTTTCTTTAGAATAAAGGTAGGAGCGTGGACCCTTCCAAGTTAGATCATCTTTGAATCCTGAAACTACTTTCTACGAAAGAAACTCTCGAATTCTTCTCAAAATTTCTCCCTTGTGACTAAGGAGTCAGCAGCAGGCACCAAGTAAGTATCTTGCGGTTTGCTAAGACGTCCTTCCTCCAGGAACCAGACTGACCAGCACGACGGGACCCGGACTCCCTGCCCTCTCTGACCTCTACCTGCCTCTACAGCACAGCTGAGAACCGTGGGTGCGACGAGACCAGTGGACCCGGTGACCATCAGAGCCAGCACGACACTAACCCAACACGACCACCGAGGGACCCTCGAGTGGGTGCATTGGGGTAAGAGAAGCCCCAACCCCAAGCAGCACGAGCACCGAAGACCAGCCCCCCAGCATCCACCAGATCTGCGTGGGGCCCTTTTGCTTCTGTGTCGCTTGCCACGTTGTCCGGTCACTTGCCCGTTGGCTAGTGACCCTCTTGACGACGTCCTACGTTTGTTTCACCGCTGGTCTAGCTCCTCTAGACTGGCACTAGTCTCCTCCTGAAGGGGACCTTCCTCGGACCCTCCTGGTCCACTCAAGACGCCATTTTGTGTCACCACGTGGGCTTGCCGTAGCCAAGGCTTGTTGCCTCCTTCACCGGATCCAGCATCGCCAGCAGCAGACATCCGACGTGGGACAGCTCGCAGACCTCCAGCCTGGTCGACATCAGCGCCCCTGGTCCGTGCAGCAGCAGAATCCAGTGTCACCTCTTCGCCTGGTTGAGTGACCTCGTCCGGTGCCATCCTGGTGCCCACCTAATCACTGGCTAGTGATTCAGAACTTGGTCCCCTCTGCTTACAGGTACTCTTCTTCACTGATCCATCCCCGGATCAGCCCGGAACATCTTCACTGGTCGCCTGCCAGCAACTTCCACTTCAGGCTCCTGGTTCGTCAACGAGGATTCCCGACGACACTTGAACCCTATGCAGCCGCAGCCCCTGGGTTAGGTAAACCGAGTACCATGGTGCTCCAGCGTAGAACAACTCTCTAAGTGTCTAGATCCACTTTCGTTTTTGACCTACCTAGTCGGGTTCGCCCGAGAACACTAACTTTGCATTTTCTAGCAACCATAGACTTTGTCCCGCATTACGCGTGAGAGTTCCCACTCTGCACACGGTGTTCCTAGATCTCCTGCTTCTAATCTAAGGGTTCAGCATTGTAGGCCTAGCGATTCCTTAGTCTCTGAGAGTAGTACTTACCTGCTAGTAATTTCGCATTCCACTTCCATAGTATATGGTTTTTCGTGCCCCTCGGGCATTTGTGTAAATTGTGCGACTTTCAGTATTTCTTTAAGAGTTTTGTATTGTGCTTAGTGCCCTGTCCTCATAAAGAGTCCAGGGCTGTTGTGTTATAAATAAATATCCTTTTATTTTCATAACAACTTGTGTGGTGTCCTTTCACTTGGTGTTCAAGGGGTATATGTGTGGTATAACAGCTGGCTTAACACGCCCTCTAGAGTTTAGCCTAAAGACTGCTCTTGTCCATGCTACTAGGATAGCTGGTCTATAAGGTTGACTTACAACCAATCATCAATAAGGGTCGTTTGGACTGATACATAGTGATCACTAGAATAGTGAGCACTGCATATCAGGCCAACTTCTCACATTGGTGAGCAGCGGTTGGGATTTGAGCTTGCTGTTGTTTTACCACACGTATCCTAAGAATATCATTTGAAAGATCACATAAGTACCCAGGTACATATAACTTAGCTTAGAATACTCTGAGTTCTAATGAACCAGCTGTTGTAGTTCAACAGGGCCTAGCACACCCTGACTACAACTCTTAGCAAGGGATCAGTAGGCAAACAAATAGTGTAGGTAGGTGCATCACTTACACCACACTAAAAGCATGTCTAACCACGGAGAGTCTGCAGAGACCCCTCTTGTGGTTATTGACCCCCCACAGGCCATGTCAAGATATGCAGCTCTTAGCTTCCAGGAGATGAGACAAGTGTGTACCTCCAGGAAGCTAAAACAGGGTTCTAACCCTACCATCCCATTTCTGATAGGTCTCTTAGAGACTTATGATGCCAGGAGGGCTTCTAATACAGGCCCTTCTAATCCAGATGGGAACATGCCCCCCTTAGAGGGAACCCTTGGGGACCCTGACCTCCAACTCAATGGAACAGTTAGTGAAGGAGAGGAGGAGGAACAGGAGTTGTCAGGGGATGAGGCAGAAAAGGGTCAGGTAGAAGGCAGTAGACTCACCTGGACCAACTTAAGCAGGCATGAGAATGGACTTGGGGGACCCCCAGGGCCACTTTGAGGCAGGCTTAACATTGGGAATGGACGAGTTAGGTCTCTATCCAGAGGTTCTAACAGATCCATTCGAACCAATGGCTCTCAGACCTCTTCTCACAGAGGGATGACATCCCCTCAGAGGAGAGAGCATGAAGCTAAGTTGAGGGAAGTCAATCTGAGGATTGAAAGGGAAGAACTTGCCCTGGCCAAAGAGAGACTTGCCTTTGCTAGAGAGCAGAAATTGAGTGGGGCAGACCCCACTGGTGGCAGCATTTTACCTAGAGAAAAGTACAGGAGTTTAGACACTAGACACCTGAGTAAGATAGTGCCCCCCTTTAAACAAGGGGATGACATCCACAAATGGATGACTGCTTTGGAGAGGGCCTGCACTGTCCAGTGTGTCCCCCAGAGTCAGTGGGCAGCTATCTTGTGGCTCTCCTTTGAAGGCAAAGATAGAGATAAGCTCCTCACTACTAGAGCTGAGGATGCTAACAATTACCAAGTCCTGAAGAATACACTGGTTGATGGGTTTGGCTTAACAACTGAACAGTAGAGGTTGATGTTCAGAGACACCAAGAAAACTCAGTCTCAGGATTGGGCTGACTTTGTTGATTGTGCCACTAAGGCTTTTGAAGGCTGGCTACTCGGAAGTAATGTTACTGATTTTAAAGGATTGTACAATCTAATTATGAGAGAGCAAGTCTTAAATAATTGTCAGAACCAGTTATTACACCAGCACCTGGTAGACTCTGATCTGACCTCTCCACAAGAATTGGGTAAGAGGGCAGACAAATGGGTCAGGACCAGGGTTAGGCCTAAGAACCAGGGTGGTGACCAAAAGAAGGAATCAACCAAGCCTCAAGAGAAGGGTGGGAATAAATCTTCTGATCAAACCCCAGGGCCCCAAAACTCCTCTGAAAAGGGTGGGTCCCAAAACCCTTCCAATACCCAAAAGAAACCTTATTGTCATACCTGCAAACAGGTAGGCCATTACAAAAGTGACAGCAGTTGCCCCAAGGCCAACAACAATAAGGAGAACATACGCCCAAATAAAACTTCCCAGCCTCCTGTTACTACTAGTAGTAATCCCCCAGGTGGTGGGAGTCTCCCCCAGAATCTGGGTGCATTTTCTTTGGGAGTTCCTGGGGACTCTGGCCTAACCAGGTCCTCTGACTTAGATACTCTTGTCTGTGAGACTGGCATGGGATTTGCCAACTTCACAGCTTGTCCCAACACTTTGGGCAAGTACAGACAGGAGCCCCTCATCAATGGTTCAAAAGTTGAGGCATACAGAGACACAGGGGCTAGCATCATCATGGTGACTGAGAGCCTAGTCCCCTCAAGGCAACTTATACCTTGAGCCACATACCAGGTAATGAACATTGATGGAGTGCAGAGAGATCATCCCATAGCAGTGGTAAATCTCAGCTGGGGAGGTGTCACTGGCCACAAGAGAGTGGCAGTGTCACCAAACTTGCCTGTAGATTGCCTACTGGGGAATGATTTAGAGATCTCAGCCTGGGCTGAGGTAGAGCAATAAACCTATTTTAAAATGGTAAACCTCCATGGTAAGGTTAGTGGGGCAGTGATAGCCACAGCCCCAGTCCAAGATGTCCTCCCTGAACATGTCAGGAGGGGTGTGCCAGTCACAGCCCTATCCCAGAAAGATGCCTTCCCTGAACAGGTTGGCAAGGCTGTGATGGTCACAGCCCATACCCAAACTGAGTCCCTTCCTGAAAAGGTTGGTGAAGTTGTGATGGCCACAGCTCAAACTCAGACAGATAATAGTGTTGTGAAGCCTGAAACTATGGATCACTCCACTCAGACAGAGAGTATTGAGGAGGAAGAGAAATCTCCCTCCCACCAGACCTAAGGAAAGGATCAGCCTCCTCAGGGAACTGATCTGACCCCTTGTGAAGGAACTGCCCCAGAGGTAGTCAGGCCTAGCCTGGCAGAGCCTCTGATGTCAGTGGACCCTTCCAAGGTGGGACCCAGTCTGGAGCAGGTAACCTGCCCCTCTCTACCCTGCCTCAGTCAGCCCAGGGCTGTGGAGGTCAGGGAGGCCAGTGGTGGACCTCAAAGGGCCCCCTGTCCAAAAAGAACTTCCCAATCAGCAGATTAAGGGCACTGAAGCTAGTAATCCTAGCCCAGTGAAAATAAAACACACTCCTGAGGGATCCCCCTTAAAATTAGCTAGGGACCTCCCACAGCTGGACACTGTTGGGCACAGCCAAACCTGGGGCCTAAAAACCCCAAACCTGACCTGTCCCTCCAGTAAGCCAAACAGAGGGACTCAGCCTCCAGCTTTAGGTAGCCAGAGGTTGACCCTGAGAGCTCACAGCAACTCAGTCCTGGAAAGAAAGGCACATATGGTGGATAGTGATTGGAGGAAGTTGAGCCCAACAGTAGTGGAGTCTCACTTCAGTACTCCATTCCCACACCAGCCTTTTACTTTACCAAAACACACCACAGGTAGAGATTCCCTATGGTGGAGACCCTCAGATACCCTTAGGGTGAGGGATTGCTTAGTGGACCATGAGATACGGGGTAACCATGCCAGTGCATATACCACCTCATATGGCCACTCAGGCAATATAGGCTTACCTGGTCAAGGATAGCCTTATCTCCTTTCGTTTGGGGGGGGGGGGGTTGTGTAGGAGGGTGGATACCTGACTATGGTTGCCCCCCATTTTTTTGCCTGGTGTTTTGGTGGTTTTCCGACTTAGTTGACCTGGGACCCTGCTATTCAGGACCCCAGGCCCACTGCTCTCTCTGTAAAATGGATTCCATGTACCTTAGGTGCATTTACCAATTGGTACTGGGCCACCTTACCAGTCCCTGTACCCAGGGCATAGGTGTACCCAGGGCCTACCAGGGGCTGCAGCATGTATTATGCCACCCCTGGCTGGCCATCTAAATCTGACACAACTGGCTGCACGACAGCTGGGGCAAGGTGGTGTAATCACTCTTTGCTTTAGATATAGTATACCTATATCTAACCCTAAAATGGACACATGTATTCCTATCAGTCACTCCTATGGCAGGCCTTAACAATCCTGAGGGCAGAGTGCTTGGAATTATGTGAGATGGTGCTCTGGCATGAGCTGAGCCCGTCTGCAGCTTGCGGAACCAAGTCCTAATAGCTGTTCTATGATAACGCGTACCATATACTCTTAAGTGCATTATAATCCTCGCGGTTATTTGCTATCTTTAGTATCGCCTTATCAAAACATGTCGAGTAAGGTGTCATACGAATTTGCATATCAGGCCAACTTCTCACGCCGACTACTTCTCCTAATACTCCCCCTGCTACTGCCTCCGCCTCTGCCTTACCTCACCCTGTCTTTCCACCTGTCCTTCCATCAGTTTCTCCTTCTGTTCGACAGAGAATGGCCAACACTGTTACTGGTCTTTTCTCGCCTTTCTTCGGGTCACCTAGTACGACCCCTAACGCAGAACGAAGACAGTTGCGGAGTCAACAGCCCAACTATCAAGAGAGAGAATTACTGAATTCTTTGGCGCATAAATGGGTTACCGACCCTGTAGGATATGATGTACAGTTATAGTAGAAGTCTTCCGTCAATGGGAAGCATCGAAGCAGAGATATGTTTTTGAGCAAATGTGTATTTTTCTCTGTGAGGATTTGAAGGAGAATGACCTGGAATACGATGCGCCTAAGTTGTGCCGTGTGCGATTCGAGTTTTCAGAGGGCATGATCGTAGGCCCGGATGTTGAGAGGGCAGTTGCGACATTGTTGTCGTATCGGAATGAGAAGGGCACTTCCCGGTCACTACGTGGGCGTGATGGTAGGAAAAAGGCGCGACAGTATCCGATGTGCGAGGTTCCACCAGTTCGGAGGGAGGGGGACGAGAATGCTAATCCGGCTATTCCGCCTCATTTTTAGCGTGTGTGGGTACATGTTCCTTGGAAACGAGCTGAAGTCTTGGCCCTTAAACAGACATTACCTGACCCACGTAAAAACCCTGCAGGATATTACAAGGAATTATCACAGACTGCAGGTTCATGCATTATGAATTTAGCTGATATAGACATGTTGTTTGGAAATGTTGTTCCACAGCCTTTATGGGGTAAGATTCGTCACGCCGATCACGATCAGGAGTTAGGGGATACATGGGTCCATATTGCTGCTGTAGATAACAGACAAGTTGGTGGTGCTAAACCCGAGCCTTTAATTGCAGAACTCCCTGGCAGAATTATTACTTACATGAAGACTCTAATACCTGAGTTGCGTGTCAATTGGGACAAGTTGTCCGCATGTAAGCAGAAGAAAGACGAAGCAGTGTCCGACTTTTTCACGCGGTTTGAAGAGACTTTTGTAGATCATAGCGGTCAGGAAATGGCTACTGAAGGTAGCCAGAGATTGTTCGTCGACAAATTTGTGCATAATTTACTTCCCGAGTTGTGTGGTAAGTTGAAGGATTCCGAGAGTGCTTGGGCTGTTTCCACGTCAGCACATATTTTAGCTACGGCCCACTACTATGAGAATAGGCGCAAAGATGAATTGGAGAAAGCGGATAAAAAGACTAAGGAATTGAAAACTAAAGTCCTACTGCAGCAAGCTTATCCACCGCGTACTAATAGTCGGCTCGATTATCAGCAATCTCAACAGTATTTGAGGAATTAGCAAAGAAACGAGTTTCCTCAACAACGTTTACAGTATGGACCCAATCAGTGTGCATATTGTAAAGAAGAAGGCCATTTTAAAAGTAGTTGTCCGGTTTTGTTGCAACGTACGAATGGCGTTTCTGGTGTACGAGGTCTTGGTGTTCAACAAACGCCTAGAGGTAGGGGACGCAGTGCGTTCCCACAAAATGCACGTTTGTTTCCACCACAGAGTTCAATGAATAGTTTTGACCAGCAGAATAACGCGTCTGGTAGAACGACCCAGTACTATACTGATGACTATTATGCAGAGGATGAAAATATGGAAGGTAGTGATTGCTAGGACAGCCGTGGACAAAGAGAGGGAGTTGTTTCAGTTCCAGTAGATCAGAATGGACCTTATGTTAAGGTGATTACATCAGGTGTGTCAGAACCTTTTCTGTTGGATACCGGTGCTACAAAGAGTTCTATTATGCACTCAAAACTCCCTGGCGCACCTTTGTCTGGCGAAATGAATGTTTCAGTAGGTTTTTCTGGCGCCCCAGTTAGGAACACGATTTCTAGTCCTATGTCTCTTTCTGTTGGACCTTGCGAATTCGAAGCACCCCTTATTCTTACAACAGGTTGTGGCGAAAATTTGTTAGGATTGGACCTATTGAAAAGACTATATTTTACTTTGTACTGTACTCCTTCGGGAGTACAACTTACACTGGGTAAGAAAGTGGTTTCTCCAATGTATTTGTCGAAGGATAAACTTCCGACAGAATTGTCTTCTCTTCCGGAAACTCTCTGGGCTACTGGTCCTAATGATGTGGGTCTTTTGGAAATATCGCCATATGTTGTGACATTGAAAGCCGATGTTAGAATGCCACACATTCCCCAATACAAAATATCTAGTGAAGGTAAAAAGGCATTGTTACCGATCGTCTATGACCTAATTGATAAAGATGTAATTGAAGAGACAAGAGGCAACATTTGTAATAGTCCTGTTCTGCCTGTTTTGAAGCGTACTGATCCTTCCCAGCCACCTGTTTATAGGTTCATGGTTGACCTTAGAGAGGTGAATAAGATCGTTGTGCCACAGTTTCCAGTTGTCCCTGACATCACTGCCCTATTGACAATGATTCCAGCCTCAGCGGCTTGGTTCTCAGTGATTGACTTGAAGAACGCTTTCTTTAGCATCCCAATTGCCGAGGAGAACAGAGATATTTTTGGCTTCAGTTTGGGAGGCCGAAGCTTCCATTTCAAACGCGCTCCTCAAAGCTACTGTGAAAGTCCATCGATATACAGTCAGGCTTTGAAATCACAGCTTGATGCAATCGTTCTACCTGACGGCGCTACACTTATTCAGTACGTCGATGATTTGTTAGTTGCCGCGGATACTGAGGAGAGTTGTAAAGAAGCCACCTTGTCGTTGTTGCGTCATTTGTCTGATTTGCATCACAAAGTGTCTCTTTCAAAGTTGCAATATTGTCGACAAGAGGTGACCTACCTAGGCCACCTCTTCTCGAAGGAGGGAAGGAAACTGACCCCAGAAAGAATACAGGCAATTGCAACGTTGAGTGTGCCTAGGACACAGAGAGAAGTGCGTGCGTTTTTGGGCATTACATCATATTGTAGGCAATGGATACCGAATTTCTCATTGTTGGCCAAACCTCTGGTGGCATTAACTTGTAAAGATACACCGAATCCCATTCCATGGTCTAAAGAGTGTCAGAAACGTTTTTCAGAATTGCGTGATGCATTGTGTTCGGCTCCTGTGTTGGGTACCCCCGACTACAGTAAGCCTTTTACATTGTACGTCCATGAGAAAGAAGGTTGTGCATTGTAAGTGTTGACACAGTCTTTTGGGGACAAGCAACGTCCATGCGCGTATTTCTCGTCGACTTTGGATCCGGTAGCTAAGGCGCTGCCAAGTTGTTTAAGAGCCACAGCCGCAGCAGCTGTTTCTATCCGACAGTCTGCTTGGTTAGTGATGAATAACATGTTGATCGTAATGGTTCCACATGCGGTTGACACTTTGCTAAATAGAACCAAGACACAGCACTTAACCAGTGCTCGATTGTCAGGTCATGAGTTAACCCTGTTAGCGAGTCACGTCCACATTAAAAGATGCAACGCATTAAACCCAGCTACGTTGTTGCCGATTCCAGTTGAGACAGAGACCTTTGAAAAGCAGCACGACTGTTCCTTTAGGACAGAAGAAGAAACGAAAGGGAGAATAGATCTTAGGGACACTCCTCTTACTGCATGTGAGGGTACTTTGTGGGTTGATGGCTTGTGTTTCAAACTTCCGAATGGTGACACGACTGCAGCATATGCTGTTACGACTTTGCATGCGATTGTCGAAACTGCATGCATCCCACATAACTCAGCGCAAGCAGCAGAGTAAATCGCACTCACGAGAGCGTGTGTTTTATCAAAAGGAATGAAAGTGACCCTATATACTGACAGCATGTATGCCTTTGGTGTGGCCCATAGTTTTGGGCGTTTGTGGCGTGAGCGTGGGTTTCTGACTTCGCATGGTGCTAAGATCCAGCATGGTCAGTTGGTAAATGAACTTCTTGAGTCACTGACCTTACCGTTACAAGTTGCGATTGTGAAATGCAGTGCACACAAAAAGGTTACGGATGATGTTGGTCGCGGAAATGCATTTGCGGACGAAGTCACGAAAGAAACTGCAAGGAGTGTGATGAGTCGAATGTATGTTGCAGGCCCTGCAAGTTGGGTTGGTGACGTCGGTATGTGTGAAGATACGATTGAGAGTGTAAAGTCCATCCAAGCTGAAGCTACAGAGAAAGAGTTGAGTGTGTGGAGAGAGAGTACGGGGAAATTTGATGCGAAGGGTTGTTGGGTTGAATTGTCAGAGCATCAGCGTTGGTTGTTACCTGACGCATATGTGCCTGCAGTGGTTACAATGGCGCATGGAATGGCACACATCAGTGCGAAAGGGATTTGCAAGTTGTTGGCTCCTGTATGGCAGAACACTAGAATTCCTAAGTATGCAGAGAATGTAGTCAAGAACTGTATGGTGTGTCTGAAATACAATCCTGGTAGGGGAACCCCAACTCCAGCTGGTCATTTTGCACCTCCAACGTATCGGTTCAAGGTTTTGCAGCTAGATTTCATCCACATGGAGAGGCGCAACAATCTGAAATACGTACTCGTTGTTGTTTGTGCCTTTTCAAGATGGATAGAAGCATATCCCCTGAAAGACAATACTGCCTTATCGACAGCTAAAGCCCTTGTCAAAGAGTTCTTCCCCAGATTTGGAATGCAGAGAATGGTTTGGAGTGATAACGGGAGTGAATTTGTGGGTCGAGTGATGAAGAAAGTGTGTGAGGGGCTAGGCATACAGCAAAAGTTTCACGCTGCAAATCACCCCCAATCAGCTGGACCAGTAGAGTGCTATAATGGCACCCTGAAGCTTAAATTGGCCAAAATCCAAACGAGCACTGGTCTTCAATGGCCAGACGCTCTGCCCTTTACACTCCTGTCAACGAGAGTGACTGTTCATTCAAGGGTGGGACTTAGCCCCAATGAAATTAAGTTCGGCCGCCCGGCCAACATATGGGGAGTGCCAAGGCCAACCAAGTTTAGCGAGTTAGAACACCCTGTACTGCTCGATTACCTGTACGAATTGACAGCTAAATTGCGTGTTTTACACCAACAGGTTCATGACACTCTACCTCAAGCCACTGAAGCTCCAGGACATCCCATCGATCCTGGATCCTACGTGTTAATAAAGAACTTTCAGCGGACAAAGAATGATGAGCCCCGCTGGACCGGTCCCCATCTAGTGCTTCTCTCAACAAGGTCGGCGGTCCGAGTGGAAGGAAAGAAACACTGGGTCCACGGGATCCATTGCAAGAGAGTCCCTTTACGTCTGCCGCATGACCGATGGGTCCAGGTGGGAATCGCTAACTCTGAAACTGAGACTGTGCCTCGTTTCCTACCTTTTAGCGATGCACGTGTAAAAGGAACAACTTCTGAACAGGAAAGCGATAATGTTTTACAAACAGCTGTGCCTCCGTCAATTCGATTGAACACTACAGAGCCTGAACTCTTATTCCAGGACCAGACAGCACCTGGAAGAAACCTTTACAATTTGAGACCGAGAACTATTACTATGGACAAATAAAATTCTTTTTTCTGTTTTTGAAAGTGCAGCTCTCTCATCTGAGATACATGCTTGTTTTTGTTTTTCAAACCGCCATCCAGGTTCTGCTGCTAGGGTCGCGGTTGCCCAAGTCTTTGGAGTGCAGCTGAAGACGGTTAGGTCAACAGTTCTGGTTGGTCTAAGGGAGTTGCCCTGGACTGACAGAAGCAATGTTTAGCAGAAACACCCTACCACCGCGGGCAGAAAATTAGAGAGGATGGAGTTTTCTAAGATGGAGGGACCTGCCAAATCAATGAACTTTAAAACCAAAATGTGTACGTTGATGACAAGAACACGATTTTTGATAATATGCATTTTTATGTTGCTTAGTGTAATGACGTTTTTATTAGGATATGTTTTATTCACTTTTCAAGTGACATTTGCACCCACTTCACAGCCCACACCTCCTCCTCCTGTTTCCTCACACGTCTTTCACCCCCTGCCTGGACACGAGTCTGCTAGAAGATTGGAGTTTGTCAATAATTCCTTTGTCCAGCTTCTACACCAACACCAATTAGTAATGAACACAACAAATTGCTGGGTGTGTGGTCTTATGCCACATACGACAGACAAAGGTATCCCATATTTTGTCTTGCCATTCAGCTACTATGGTTCTTTGTGGGCATTCCAGATGATGTTCCTATTCGCCATCGAACCATATCCCCCACGTTCCACGAGAAGTAACTCGATCAACAAGGCATTAGTGGTGGGAATCACAAATATGAGCAGGGATATTGACTCGTATAGAACGATTCCACAAGATGAGTTACAGGCTACAGTAGATGGAACATAACAGAGCTTGGAGTTAACGTGAGCGAAAACAAGCGAGCAAAGAGATCCCCCCCAATTTGGGTTGTACCTCACAAGGGCCACCTTTGTCTGCAGGGAAATGGCAAGAACTCTAGAGCTCAGTTAGTTAAAAGTGTCTGTACTGAAACGTATGTCTTTCCGTCTCAGACTTCCCCTTCATTCCTAGCAGCTAAGGGTACCTACTTCATCTGCCATGATAGAGCATATACATGGCTGCCCCCTGACTTCTCGGGCACATGTTTTATTTCAATCCTGTTGCCTCCCACCTACACGGCCGCGGCAGATTACCATAAGACAAGGACAGTTAGAGGTGTCGTGAGTAAAGGCGACACTGCGGGTCAAGAGTTTGGAGACTTCGTAAAAGGTTTTCTGCCGTTTTGGGGGCCTATGGTGAACAGCAGGAACATTCGCCAACTGACGAGGGTGGTTGAATCCACTATTTTCGAAACTGCCGGTGCCCTTAGTAACCTGACTGCAGAGCTCCAGTCGGACCGCCTTATGACTCTTCAGAACAGGGTCACTTTAGACGTCATACTCGCAGACCGAGGTGGGGTATGTAAAGTGATCCAGTTTAGTTGCTGCATTTTCATCCCAGATAACGCTCCAACAGTATACCAGGCCATCTCCAACCTGCATAAAATCTCTGAATCCATTCACGTGGATAAAGGAGACTGGTCTTTGATGGGGTGGTTCTGGGAACTGATATCTGCCTGGGGATGGAAGATTCTGATAGTCATTGGGATGATTTTAGACATTCTTTTCCTGTTCTGTCTATGTATGCAATGTGCTCCTGCAATATGTGGCCTCTGTGCTACACCGTGTGTAAGGAAACATGTATCAAGAAACGAGCTAAGAAATAGGATGATGCTACAGCAACATCTCAATGACTTTATGAATATAGACCTGGACTCAGATTAGCGTGAGTATAGGTTATTGCCTATGTAAGGGCAAAAGGAGGGGCTGTGGTACTGAAAATTCTGGACCCGTGTCATATACATCGTCGCATCATGACGATTTTGGTATCAGCAGACCGGTAATGGTTCGAATACTATGCACATGCATTTCCGTCATGTTCGAGTGACGGAATCACCCTGAAATCGGATGTTTCGTCCGGAACCCTCGGGTTCCATTTTGTGATCGGCAGCCATTTTGTGATTGCCCTCACATAAGGCAATGTCTAAGGCCGAAACCAACCTGAAGGACACGTACACCTTTGCTGACTCCACTGTGACCTGGGCAAGCTGACTCCACTGCCCAAAGCCAAACCTGTTCGGACAGTTTCTTTCCCAGTGGCCGAGCGAGATCAGAATCAAGGCACAACATGTCATAAACCGATCACCGCACACAAACCATGCCTAATCTCACACACACCTGTCCCTGTTTCTTCTTTATGACCTGTTTTACGAGGAGGAGGTGCCCGTTTTTATTAGGGGTCCGTCGATATCTGATGAAAGTTTTGGGCCTTGCCGGGTAATTGATTATGGACTGGACAAACTGAAATGTGGGCTTGTCATCATGACTCTGCTTTTCCTTTGTGGCCAAAATATGTGAATGGTTTACCGTAAAATAAGGAATGTTTGCCTGAAGCATATTATTTTATATATAAGGAGAAGTCTGGCTTTGTAATAGAGAGCAGTCTCCTAAGAACATACATGCTGTTGTACTTCTAGGATACCTGTTACTGGCTGCAGCCAATAAATACGATATTTGACTTCACCTAGAAGACTCTGTGTTTCTGTAGTCTGAAACAGGAAGGACTCAGAGTTTTCAGGTGTGTTCCCCTGGCACCGCCTGGTTCTAAAATACCCGGTACTCCAGTTCGGTGTTCCTGCAGAGGTCAAATAACCTCTTTGGGACCAAACTGTCCATAATCATGAACGACTCCATAACCATATTGACTATCTGTCACTATGGTTACTCTCACCTCTTTTCCCAACTCACCTGCTCGTATCAAAGCAATCAACTCCGCTATCTGAGCAGAATGAATTCCTTTCAAACAAGATGCTTCCACCACTTCTGCTACTGTGCAAACAGCATATGCAGCACTTAGAACACCACTCTCTATTCTCAAACATGATCCATCCACAAACATTAGAAAATCTGATTCAATCAAGGGCTCATCTTTAATATCCGGGCGAGGTTTGGTACAGTATTCCAAAACATCCAAACACTTGTGATCAAGTTCACCTTTCACTTCTGCTTCAATGGTTTCAGGCAACAATGTAGATGGGTTGACATTCACACATCTTGCAATTGTCACATTTTCAGCTCCTAAAATTACTTTCTCATAATGGGTCAATCTGCTGTTAGTCATGTATTGTGTTTTTGCTCTCGTGAGGAGAATTCCACTGAATGAGGTACATACACCCTCACATGAAATCCCATCACAAATCCTTCACTTTGTTCCAGACTTACACTTGTTGCTGCTACTGCTTTCAGACATCCTGGCAAAGCCTTTGCAACAGGGTCCAAAACAGCTGAGAAATACGCAATCGGTTTTCTCATTCTTCCATGTCTTTGAATCAATACTGGCAAAGCACATCCTTCCCACTCACTGCAGTACAGTTCAAACTCTTTTTCATAATCAGGCATCCCCAATGCTGGTGCTTCACACAGTTTATTTTTTAATTGTTCAAATGCTTCCATCTCTGTTTTGGTCAGAAAAATTGGGTTTTTGATATCTGCCTTTGTCTGTCTCTGCAATGGTTTTGCAATTAATGAAAATCCACTTAACCATTGTCTACAATAACCTACCATTCCCAGGAACATTCTTACCTGTCTTTGAGTTTTTGGTGGTTGCATTCCTTGTATCATTTTAATTCTTTCAATGGTAACTTGTCTGATTCCCTTAGCAATCTTGAGACCTAAATATTGTACTTCTTTCTGACAGAACCGTAATTTTGATGGAGACACTTTATGTCCCTCTTCAGCCAAATCATTCAACAATGCCACTGTATCAGTTACACAGGCATCCTTTGTTTTTGATGCGACCAGTAGGTTATCAATATACTGCACTAACACAGACTCTCCAGGCATGCTCAAAGTTTATAATGATTTCTTCAACAGCTGATTAAAAATTGATGGACTTTCGGTATACCCTTGTGGAATTCTACACCATGCTAAGATACGATTTTGGAATCAAAACGCAAAAATTGGCTGACTTTCTGGATGCAATAGAACAGTAAAGAACGCATTGCACAAATCAATCACTGTGTACCATTCTGCATCATGAGGAATCTGATACAAAATCACTGCTGGATTCGGAACAATCGGACAACATGGAACAACAATCTTATTAATTTTTCTCAAATCCTGCACAATCCTAAATGTTCAGTTTGGCTTTTTCAGTCCCATAATCGGTGTATTACATGGGCTGCTCTCAATTTCTCTTAAAATTCCCTGCTCAATCATCTTGTCAATTACTGGAGTAATTCCTTCAATCACTTCCGCAGTCATTTTGTATTGCGGTATATTCGGGTAGCTAGCACCTTCTCTTATGGTCACTTTCACAATATCAACCCCTTATCCTTTCCAGTGAAATCCCACACACTTTCTTTTACTGCCTCTTTTAGTTCAATAGGAATTTTCTCTTTATCGAACACAGGAAACAATTCATCCTGTTCTGCCTCAATCATGAGCATTGTCAGTTTATACAAGCTATCTTCATCTGGAGTCTGCAATTCTATGCCATCTGGTGAACAGTATATGGCGCAGTTCATCTTACACAATATATCTGTTCCTAGCAAATTAACAGGACTACTGTCACACACCACAAACCGATGCATATCTTTGTATTTCCCAATCTCTATTTCAACTGGTTTTGTCAAAGGAGTATTTATTTGTCTGTTGCCTACAACTATAACCTGGATTGTTTCACCCGAGAGAGGAAGATTTTGAACTTCCACTGATCTAACAGTAGAACGGGTAGCACCAGTGTCCACTAGGAAAGTTATTTCCACATGATTCACCTTTCCGCTCACAAATGGACCTGACTGATCTACCTCAAGAGTGGCTCCAAGCATACACTCTTCTTCCTCCCTCAGGCACCGTCAGAAACTTTCATCCGGCTCACTGCCATTCTCTTCTTGCAACCAATATTGCGGACACGCATTTACTCTTTGCAGTCTTTTTACCTGATCACCTCCGCTGAATCCTGTCTCTGCACTGTATTTCTGCTGATTTCCACTATTTGGCAGTGGCGGTTGTGGCACCTGACTTTGCTGATTTGCTATCTGCTGTTGCTGTGACTGCTGCTGATTTACCTCAAACTGCACCTGTGGATTTAATGATGTATGTTCCCCATTAACTCTAAGCGGACATTTACACTCTCGTTTCCAATGCCTTATCTTGCCGCAATTAAAACATGGCATTTTCTTTTTCATTTCATCAATGTTCCCTACCAATTTAGGTTTGCCTTTAAACCCACTCTGATCCCCTAAATTCTTGCTCTCCATTTGTGCTACTTGTTGTTCTGCTACTTTCACTTGTGCCCACATAGCTTTATCTTTTAATTTCTTTTGTTTTGCATCAATCTCTTCACTACAGTATTTTGCTTGTCTCAATACCTTATCTACTGAACTTGATTGCTAATCCATCATGCTATGTCTAATCATATCTGAAATTTCTGGTCTTAATCCATATATAAATCTATACACGAAATGGCTTATGTCTTTCTCACTTAATTCCTCATAACCACTATACTGTTTGAAAACTAACAACAACCTTTCATAAAAAGAATGCACAGTTTCTTTCGGCTCCTGAGTGGTCCTATCTATCTTTACCCAATCAGTCTCTTTTGGAGGTATTTTGTTTTTCAATCACACTATCACTTGTTCATACTTTCTCATCACATCCGGTGATGGAGCTCCTGTTTTCTCATCTCTAGGATACTCTTCTCTTGGTCAATCCACAGATATTTTACATTCTGTCCACAAATCTGCTGGCACCACTATGTCAAATAATCCTTCTAAATCAATCCACAATACCTTTGACACCTTTACAAATCTGTCAACTTATCGGTACCACTCTACTGGTTTTTCTCTTAATCTAGGGAAATCATTTGTAAATGACAATATATCTTGTCTGCTCCAAAGAACATGTACATATCCTCCTCCTGGGATTTCTCTCATAGGGAATTCAGTTACCGCTGTTTCTTTTTCTCTAACTGGGAAAGCTAATGTTGATTTATCACTATTCTCCTCTTTCTTCTTTGCCCACTTGACTCGCCATTTACCTACATCACCCCATTTTGGCAAAAGCACAATTACATCTTTTATCTGAATTAATCTTCCAGCAGTATTCATGTTCTCAATGTCTCTTTCTGCAAAATCCACTCTATAAGTTTTCTGCAATGATTTTATTTTTGCAAACTCTATTCCATATTCACTTGCCACTTCTTCCAACTGATCATGCTTTGTCTTAGCTCTCCATGTTATACTTTTACATAGAAGCATGAGCTCATCATCCTGGCAATTTTTTTATCTATCTGTCGCAATTGTTCCAACTATTAGTTCCTCCATATCTACTTTTAATTTGGCCACATCCGACACCTTTGATTCCTGCTCTTTTAATTTTAATGTTTTAATCAATTTACTCAATTCTCTGTCTGTTGGATCTCTAGGCGTTTGTGTTAAATCTATTTTGTCTGTACTTCTCTCTGGAGTTGCAGAGTCTGATTCTGCTCCTATCGGGAATGTGCATGTCAAATTTTTATTAAAAGTTAATTCTGGTGGATTTATTCTTGTATTCTGTCTTATTTCTGATAAATCTGGAGAAGTACTTTCTCTCGCTCTCTGTAGGCTTTGTTGTAATGGGATTGTTAGTCTCGGTTCTCTTATTTTCAAATACTGGTATCACAGGTCCTATCGTTACTGGGACAGTTGCAGATTCCATATTTCTAGTTAGATTCTGAACCAACTCATGTGCAGAACATTCATATTCAAACATACTTGGCTGCTCATTGTTTTGCCTTTCTGGGCTTAGAACAATCCTGTGTAAATCATTACTTCGCACAGGGGTACCTGTAATTCTAGCTTCTCCTATTAGTGTACTCAGGACATATCTCGTTTCTACTCTTTCAGGAAAATCTCTAAAATTTGATGGCTGTTCGGATGTTTCATTAACTTTTTCTTCTATCATTGGGGCATTCGGAGTAGTCCGTAAAGGACTTGGTTGATATGGTGGCGGTCTTCTATTTAATATTTCCTCTAATACAGCATCCTCTGATTCACTGTCACCATAGCCTTGATTCCCTGAGTCAATGTTCCTTTTCTTCTCTACACTTTTTCGTCCCTCATATTCTTCTACTAATCTGACCGGATACATGCCATCGCACATGTTACTGTCTCTCCATCTTCGCATCCTAGTCTCATGGGTCTCTCCCGACAAATCTCTACCTCTACCTCTTGGTCTAAGATGCCTGCTCAACCTCTCACTTTCCATTTGATGCATCTCATCTTTCCACTCAACCAATGTTTCAAACTGAGTTAGTCTAGGTCTCGGTTCAAGTTTCATCATTTTGTCTCTCAAATTCCTCAAAATTGCCACATCAAACGATCCTCCTTCTGGAAAGGCTAACACACCAACATCCTTGGTATACTGTATCCGATTATCCAACCAAACACACGTATGATATCCATATTTCGACAACATGTAAGAAGCAGGTATTTTCGGCCAAGGCAGTATTTTTCTCTCTCTTGTAACTACCTCCTTGTCTTTTACAAACACGTTTTTCAGTCTTTTAAACCATGAAGGTTTCTTCTTGTCATCGTCATAATAATAATATGACATTTTCGATAAACTGTCCCTTCTCTCAAAAGATCGCGTACTATTCTGTTGCTGATTCCGTAACACCAACCTATCACAGCGGGATTCGCACTAATGCACCAGTAAGAACATGATGCTTCACTATAGTGCTTAACCAACAGCTTCTGCTGCTTTCTGTGATGAACCAATCAGCTCCTACTCTGTGTTGGTCACACAGACCAATCTCAGCGCGACACTTTTGACGTCACCAGCGCTCCGGCTTCTGCAGCACCGACTGACCCCTCCTTTACAGGGTTATTCCAGAAAGCTGTATTTACAAGATATTTTACAAAATCAGTTAGTAACTTACACAAAACAATTCCACTAATCTGTTTCGCTAATAAAGTGATAGAAATGTCAATCAAAGGTATTCTGTAACCGGAGTAGATGACACTTATCTCCTCAGAATTCTTTAGACTCGCTGATAAAGCAACGCTACTGGCTTTACCCTTCTGTCAGGCAAAAACGAACTCGCTTCTCTAGGAAAGCACATACAGAGATCTTTTTCACCTCCTTAGAGACAATCCCAAAGTTTCGCTTGAACGCGTATTGCAATTACATTTACACATGTTCATACAGAAAACCCTATTCACATATGCATGAGCTCTCTTTTACCAGTAGGCAGCGCGTCCATCTAACCCACCACAGAATTCCTCTATTGTTAGCAAAAAGAGACGCCACTCCTTTTACCATTCAATCAAGCTCGGGTTAAGACCTTTTACTCTCCCAGCAGTAAGTTTTAATCAGGATGCACAAAATGATCCCTATGCTTGAAGGCTGAAATTTCATAGACTGTCCTCACTATACATTTATCCTTTCACACCTAAGGTCCCTCAACAGTGATATACGCCAATACCACCGCAGTATATGACAATACTACTTCTTTGAAACAGACTAATGCACTGTGTGACTTAACCTTGCCACACTTCCTCCACCTGCAGTCGGAGGCACTTGCTTCACCCTTCTCTATGAAGCCTTTCCAAGACCACATTTAACGTAGTACAAACTCAACAGATGTTAGTCATAAATCTGTACATCAAACTATATATATGAAAAACAAACTCCCAACTGCTCTGGACACAGTCAAACGGGCGCAGACCTCCAAAAGTGAACACTCCAGTTGAAAGACGAGCCAGCCACAAGAAATATATTTCAGCAGTGCATTTAATAAGCAGTAAGTGCAGAGCAAGTGCCCTCCATGACTCGTTTCGCCCCGCGAACGGGGCTTGGTCACATGACGCGTCAGGAGTAGGCGGTGATTTAAATTGTGGATAAAAGCCCAAGCGCCAAAAGAAACAGGTCGCGAGGGTGAAATAACAACGTGAATAAGCAAACAAATAATGTGATAAAGTGTCCACACACAATATCCAATAATGGTGAATATTGCAAACAATTAGAGCATAGTGCTCAAAAACGGCCAAGTATAACACTTTGTAACAGAAAGAAAAATTCATAGTAAATACATTGAAACTTCTGTAAAAAAGATGACAATATAGCATCTCAAAAAACAAGGAAAAAGAAAAAGAAAGAATTATATGCAAGTGC
Organism: Lissotriton vulgaris; assembly: GCF_964263255.1. Taxonomy (NCBI): domain Eukaryota; kingdom Metazoa; phylum Chordata; class Amphibia; order Caudata; family Salamandridae; genus Lissotriton; species Lissotriton vulgaris. The sequence goes on from NW_028250684.1 coordinate 893,852, forward strand.
ACGATAAAGTTTCCCTTGGAAAAATATGGCCTAAATTTGAGGTGGACATCACAGATTGCTTAATAAATACAAAATACAAGTTATTAGACCAGAAAAAGTATCAGATGTTAAATACATGGAATCGAACTAGCAGCAGAGGACTCATACTATGGATTTTGCCAAAAAACAATTCAGATATTCTAGGTAAATAGACCAGCTGTAAATTCATCATACTATATCTGAAATAATCATCATTATATAGACTTTGAAACATCATGAATCAACAATGCCTCCTCCTATTCCCAAAATTCATGAATCAGAAGAGAGGCATCAAAAAAACCAATGAACATATAGTAAAAGAAACACACACTTGAACAAGACAAAAAGTTCATTAAAGATGACAAATCTGGAAAAAACCACTAATATCATAGGTAATGGTGTAATTCATCAAAAGCGTTAAGACCATTAGGGGATCTGGTGTCGAGCAAAATGATGAAAAAAGCCTCTTTTTGACGGAGGAGTCTTTCACGATCACCACCTCTGCCAGGATTAGCCACTGAGCACAACAGGGTGTATTTGAGATCTTTTAGTTTTTTGTCGTGCACAGATTTGAAATGGCGTGCGACAGGGTAGTTCATGTCTGAGTTGACTATGGCCCGTATGTGTTGCAAAATACGTTGGTGTGCTTGCAATTTGTACTCCCAATATATGACAATGAACAAGTACAGGTCAGTTTGTATATTACAAAGTCACTGCGACATGTCAAATGTTCCTTGATTGGTATGGCACGATCACTAAATGCAGAGGTGTAATGGGTGCCATTGACTGCAAAAGTGCAGGCACGGCACGAAGTGCATCTGTAAAAGCCAGGTTTATTAAGCCAAGTGGATTTAGATTGGATTTCTGGCTGTGTGTGGTCAAGGGAATCCTTCATAGAGGGAGCTCTCCTAAAGGTGATAGCTGGAGATTTGGGCAAGAAAGGGGCTAGAATAATATCCGTCAATACAATTGGCCATTCAGATCTGATGATTTTGCTAATTCTGGAGCTTTGTGCGCAAAATGTGGTGATGAATCTTGCTGTGGTACCACCAGTAACATCAATGTCTGGTTTGGTTTTGGGGGTCAACAGTGTCTCTCGTGTGCGTGTTGATACTGTATTGAGAGCTCTGTCCAGTACCGCTGTTTTGTAGCCCCTTCGTAGGAATCTATCTCTAGATTCTATTAGACATTGTTGAGTCACAACAGGGTCGCTACAGATTCTTTTAATTCTAATGAATTCCCCCAAAGGTATGCTATTGATCGTGTGAGAGGGGTGAGCACTGTGGGCATGCAAGATGAAATTGCCCGCAGTACTCTTCCTGAAAAGTTTAGACTGTATTGTGTTGTTGTCAATGTAAATCAATACATCCAAAAATTCAGCAGAAGTGGCTGAAATAGTGGCAGTGAATTTTTAGATTTCTGTCATTCACATTGATTTCCTTGACGAAATCAGCTGCCAGAGTTTGAGAACCCTTCCAGACGATAAAAATATCGTCTATAAATCTCCAGAAGCTAATAAGTGAGGAAGCCAATGAGCGTGAGTGATGCCAAGTACATGCTCCTCCCACCAGCCAACATGCAAGCATGAATAGCTGGGGGAGAAGCACGAACCCATTGCCACCCCGCGTTCTTGATGGTAAAATTCCTTGCCAAACTGGAAATAGTTATTAAAGAGGCATATACGAATCATATCTAACAACATTCGATTGTGATCACGCATAGTTGCCTCCCGGGAATCAAGAAAAAACTGAACAGCTTCCAAACCCTGGAGATGGTTGATACTGGTGTAAAGTGCTTCAATATCCATCACCAGGAAACACAAATCAGGACCCCAAGTGATGCAATTAATCTTCCCCAAAAAATCAGTGGTGTCTTTAAGAAAAGAAGGGAGGGAAATCATATGAGGCTGAAGAAAAAAGTCAACATATTTTGAAATATTCTCATTCATGCTACCCTGTGCTGAAATGATAGGACGACCTGGGACTGGACTAGTGCATTTGTGGATTTTGGGTAACAAATAAAACAAAGGTGTGATAGGGTGCAGAACATTCAAAAACTTAGATTCATCTTTAGTTAATAAACCACATTTTAGCCAGGCATTGATATCTTTTCTGGTTTTGTCATGGCTATTCAACATGGTGAATTTAGTGGTTTTAGAATAACAAAGGGGATCATTAAGTTGGCGGGTTGCCTCTGTAACATAATCACTTTTAGCCCAGAGAACAGTGTTCCCCCCTTTGTCCGCACTTTTCACAACTATCTGAATGTTACCTTGAATCTTTTTAACAAGCTTAGTATATTGTAAGTTGTTAAAGTCACATTGTTTTTTCTTTCCCAGTAACGTCCTATTCAAAGTCTTAAGCTCAGTAATGACTCTGTCACTGAAGACATCAACAGCATCTTTCGGCATTAATGGCATGAATGTAGACTTTCCTCGAAATGCTGTAGATGGTGCTCGGTTGACTGTAACCAACTGGCTGACTGTGGGTTCATTCTGAGAACTGTCCTCATTTGCTAAAGAAATGAGGGTTTGTAACCCCTGCAAATTCCTTACTGAAAGAGTTTCATCTGTTGATGGAATAGTCTGTTCTATGCCCTTGTTGGGTTTCTCGGGATGTAATAGGAAATATTTTTGAAGTTTGATTTTCCTGATAAATTTAAATACATCAATCCGTGCCTGGACATAGGAGAAATTGTTCGGTGGGCAGTAGGACAAACCTAGGGATAAAAGTTGCTCTTCCGCTTTGGACAAAACAAAGTCAGTCAAATTGATTACTGTGTTGTCTTGTGTCTGAGTTATTTGTTCCAATTCCTGCGCGTTCTGCCTCTCCCTCCACCTCTTTTTGGCAGCTCGTTTCCTGCGCCGACGTTTTTGGCTGTTGGTTTGCCTGCTTGTGGAGGATTGTTCCGTGAGCGCAGGGAATACCTCCGGTCCTCGCTTACAAAATTAAGTTCATCAACTACTGAGAAAGATGTCAAATCAGAGGACCCTGCATCTGCAGAAGGTGTACTGTCCTCAGAACCCGTGAAGGAGGCCACTGATAAATTATCTTCATTCATTACACCAGCAGAGGTGGCTTGCGTATTGTAACTGTGAGAAGCACTTGGTTTCTGTTGGAGAGATATTGCCTTTCTTTTATAGGAATCATACTTACGGGAAAATGTAAAAATGCGTCCTGTAGCATAATCCTGTTTGTCTCTAGCAAACTTGAGTATTTTGCGCTCATGAATAGTCTGTTCCAATTTCGCCAAACCTTGATCAATTTCTTTTCTGGTGTTAGCTATCAAATCAGTCTCACCAGTTGCTTCCAATAGGGCATTTATTTTGTCAATTTCAATCAGTAGTGCTTCCCTATCAGTGTGGGCATATTTTATTAAAATTTGTAACATATTGCTAGATGATTGTAGGTTGTTTTCTGCCCACTCCTGTAGCATTTTAGGGTCCGGGTTCTCATAGGTAGGAAAAATCATTATCCTTAAGCCCCGAGGGACACGATTAGCCTCAATGTACTTTTCCAAAGATTTCTTCTCCCACCACTTCGATAGTTCACTTCGAAGCAGCTTTTCCAGAGTTTTTAAAAGGTCCTTTGTACTACTATTGGTACTGGTAGTACGATTGTCATGAGTGGTTTCTGCTGAAGTAGTTGGCAGATTTCCATACAGAGCCTCTGCTGCAGACTCCCTACTCCTTAGCGCCTCAGTGGAAAACATGTTCTGCGAAAAATCAGCGGCTTGTGCAATCAACCGCGACACTGCTGGCTGGCTTCAATTAGAGGAGAACAAGCCCAGAAACCCGCTAGCTTCAACAGAAAATTAACAGGCAAATGAGCGCACCAACGGTGCCCTACCAGCTTCCGCCTCCAAACACCACGGAGAGTCCGCCGACCTCCTTGGCTGCAAAGCTCCTCGCCGGGTCCGGTCACTAGAAGTACGCCGATCTCTGCCTTAGTCAATTGAGTTGCGGGGGGCACGGCAAGAATACTGAACCAGTGTAAGTCCCAAACGCCGATGGCGTAGGCGGATTGCCAAACGCCGTGCCTCACAAACAATGGGCGGGTCCACGAAAACCGGAAGCAATCCTCTCCCGGTATACGAATGAAAAACAAACTCCCAACTGCTCTGGACACAGTCAAACGGGCGCAGACCTCCAAAAGTGAACACTCCAGTTGAAAGACGAGCCAGCCAAAAGAAATATATTTCAGCAGTGCATTTAATAAGCAGTAAGTGCAGAGCAAGTGCCCTCCATGACGCGTTTTGCCCCGCGAACGGGGCTTGGTCACATGACGCGTCAGGAGTAGGCGGTGATTTAAATTGTGGATAAAAGCCCAAGCGCCAAAAGAAACAGGTCACGAGGGTGAAATAACAACGTGAAAAAACAAACAAATTAATGTGATAAAGTGTCCACAAACAATATCCAATAATGGTGAATATTGCAAACAATTAGAGCATAGTGCTCAAAAACGGCCAAATATAACACTTTGTAACAGAAGGAAAAATTCATAGTAAATACATTGAAACTTCTGTAAAAAAGATGACAATATAGCATCTCAAAAAACAAGGAAAAAGAAAAAGAAAGAGAAAATAAAAAGAAAAAGAAATATATATATATAGCACCTTATACATAATCCTAGCTAATTTCCTTAGCAACCACTACTCTGCTACCAAGTTTTAACTGCTACAGCGCGACTCCAGAAATTATTTCTAATCATCAATCACCATTTCCCTGAAACCTTTAAACACTCGAAACATGCACCAGTGGGGCCCATAACACTGTGCATTTACCCTGTTCACTTACACTTGGCTTCAAGGCTTCTGGTGAATCGCAATGAAGAAATGCTGTAACATTTGGTGGAGCGTCTAAAACCTTTTTAATATTTACACTAAAAGTTCAAAACAGTTTACCATGGTTTCATATTAAACACTTTTATTCAGACACACCACCATAATGGCAATGGATCTGCTAGAACGAAAATTAGACGTAGGAAGAATCAAAGACCAGCTTTTAATTCTTCATTTCTCTAATCTTTATTCAAATCAAACTTTTAGTATGTCCGACATTACGCATTTATTGATTCTTTATTCAATAATTCTTAAACTTTATTTCAAAAACATGATCATTTTATTAAGAGCTCAGAAAAATCGCTTGTTTTAGAATTCAGTAAAGTTTAGCAAAGAACAGATAGTTCCAAATTCAATCTCTACTAACCTCCCTGACTATCACCCTCATCTTATCCTAACAGTCCTGCAAAGCAAACAAATAGGAAAAAACATTAAAGTTCTTACATCCAGGAATCGGTCAGCAAACGGGCAGCATCTCCGATAGAAATGGAAAAAGCGACCCCAACCTTACAAGTCCAGGGGTTTTTATACCTTATTTCTCAACCTAATCTATCTAAAAAAAAGTAACTAACATCACCATCTTGTGTTCTGATTGGACAAATTCGGGGTAGATGAGCACTTCCTTACCATTACAGCATTTGTTATTCACATGATTCAGTTAATAGTATAAAAGTCTATTGTTTAGACAGTCCGTGGCCTAGGCACATCACATTTTAGCAACATTGCCCTTCTTTCCCATGGTTTGGGCATCCGATCATTTATGCTTGTGTTGCATCCTTGCTTTTCCACTGCTTGTTGATTTACTCTGCTTTACCTCATTGTGCTGGAGCCTGGAATGTATGATGCGTGCCTGCATCTTACATCCTTGGTTCCAGATTCTTTCCCAACTGTTATATCTCCCTGTACCTTTGACTTAATGGATGTGTCTTTCCATCCAACTTGAAATAAATTACCTTTTTTTATATAAGGAAGCCTCTTACCTTTTTTACACTGGCGACGAAGGACTCTCATCTATTTTCTGCCACATCTCTTCGAAGCACAGGAGCAGAAATTTAAAAGAATCCACGTTATCTGCCTCAGAAACCTTTTGTTCTTCTTCAGCAGACAAGCGGAATATTCTCTACGGATTCTCCTTCAAATCCGGTCAACCTGCGCTAAGTATTCTGCATTTTGCATCTTCGTGTTTTTCTGGTTTCTTCTTCGTGAAAACGGCTATTGCCCTACGTCAGCAAACACCGAGGTTTGACCCAATCAGCATCTTGCAGTGTTTGCTATCTCTGATTGGCCACAGAGAACCAGCCTTTGTGACTCATCGCACGTCATCGCGTATGATCGTGCATCACATCACAAGCCTTTGCGCATCACGCAGACCTGTCGTGTTTGTTTCCCTTAGCAACGAAATCACCGAATGCGAAGGCCTACCGTACTCGTTTCCTTAGCAACTGAGTCACCGAGGGCATGTAACACGAAGGATTTCTTCAAATTTACCGAGCAAGCGCATTTCATTTATTTCCCTTTAACTGGAAATATAAGGTACTGTTTTACACGCTCTGTCATTGCGTGTGTTATATAACTATTTATTTTCATGATGGGCATGAACTTGTTATTTTCCTCAACAATACTAATTTGAGAATGATATTTCAGTGACTTATGTATTAATACGTAACTCTAGACTGTTTCTATATTCAAATGTTCTGTGGAAATCTTCACTGGAATTTTATGCTCCTTTATTAGACTGCCATCTACTGGATATTTTTGGTATTTTTTTTTCTCTTCACTTCTTTTAGTATTATTTACAGACAGTTACTTTGACATTTATTTTTAACATGCAATTTGATCCACCATGAAAATTTTTACAGTCTAAGGGTGATCCACCTATTCCATGGACAAGATGGAAGGAGGAATTTTTTACGTATCTCAAAGCCATGGATGGAGAACGCATGTCTGGGGAGAGAAAAAAGAACATATTTCTACACTGTCTTGGCTCTGAAGGGCAATTCGTTTTTAGAACTTTACCACCTGTAAGATCTGGAGGTGACAGTAGTGTGTATGCTGAAGCAGTTTCTAGAATTGAAGGGAGGTTCAAACCTGTTACTAGTGTTGCTCTTAATAGGTTTAAGTTCTATACCAGAGTCCAAGATGAAAAAGAATGCTTTGATGATTTCCTTACAGCTCTACGTGCATTATCGTTACATTGTAATTTTGGTCTTATGACAGACGAAATGATCAGAGATCAGATCATTGTACATGTAAAAAATAAGAAAGTTCAAGAGCAGTTGTGGATTTTGGGGGATCCTAGTTTGGAAATAGCGATTAGTACTGCTAAAGCTCTTGAACAGTCTGATAAATGGATAAAAACATTAGATAAAGCATCTACTGCTTCCACCTCCTCAACTGCTTCCACTTCTTCTAGCGAAGTTAGTGTGCTTAAACCCCAAGAACAAAGAAATGTTGTGCCTTCCAACAAGAATGATGGGAAAGCTAGACAATTCTATTGTTTTAGATGTGGAAACCCTGACCACATCGCTTCCTTTCCTCAATGTCCAGCTATTTCTAGACAATGTAATAAGTGTGGACGTTCTGGTCATTTTTCCAATATGTGTAAAACTTCCACAAGATCCTTCCAGGACACAAGAAGATCTTCTGTTCCTTCATCTAAACGTCCTTCTGGTAAAATATCATATGTCAATGAAGATGCATGCAATGATCCAGATATTAAGGAATTTGGGATTGTCATTGCTATACAGGAGTCAATTGACTTATCTCAAGCTGATACCCTTTCCTCTCCTAAAAGTCCTGTTACCATTTTAGGTAAAGTACTAGAGCTTATGGTGGACTCCTGTTCTCCTTGGACCATAATCACACATGAGTATTGTGTTAAGTCTTTTGGTGATTTAATTGATATTAATTCTTTGTCTAAGCCTGACATACGTGGCTACAATTTTGATGGCTCCAAGATCAATATTATTGGATTTAAGGAAGTTGTACTTACCATCAAAAATAGTTCTGCTAGTGTGAAACTTTACATTGCATGGAAGGGTGTGAATGTCTTGGGGTGGAGGGACCAAGCGAGACTTGGTGTTTCTTTAAATCCTAGACTTAAAGATCCTGTGTTAGTTTTAGCTATATCTGACGGAGATTCCACTGAATCTTCTGAATTCACAGAGATTTCTCGTTCCTTTCCAAAAGTGTTCTCTGACAAGTTAGGCAAATTGAATGGGTTTAGCCATAAGATTAAAGTCAAACCTAATTCTGTCCCTGTTAAACAGAAGTTAAGGGGAGTGCCTATTAGTATTAGGGACGAACTTAGAGATATGCTTGACACCATGGTAAAAGATGGTATAATTGAGGAAGTGGAATCGTCTGAATGGGTTTCCCCTATTGTTTTAGCCATTAAACCCGATAAAAGTATTAGGCTATGTATTGATTTAAGGGCACTTAATAAGAGTTTAGTCACAGACTGTCATCCACTCCCTAATATTAACCAAATGCTTTGCATGTTGGATGGGGCTAGTGTGTTTTCAACATTAGACCTGAGATCTGCGTATCACCAGATCGAACTCACTGAAGACTCCAAACAATTCACTGCCTTCATTACCCCTCATGGGCTATTTCAGTTCAAGAGAATGCCATTTGGTCTAGCTTCGGCTGCTTCAGTGTTTCAGAGAGCCATGTACCATATTTTTAAAGACCTGTCATTCGTCAAATGTTTCCAGGACGATATTCTGGTTTTTTCAAAAAACAACAGTGAGCATAATACCCACCTTAAAGAGGTCTGTTCTAAGTTAGAGCAATTTGGCTTGACCATTAAAGCCAGCAAGTGTAAATTCTTCTGTAAATCTGTAGAATATTTGGGACATACCCTCTCTGGAGATGGGGTGGTACCAAAGAAGAACCTTGTTGACGCAATTATGAATGCACCAGCCCCTGATAGTAAAGAGAAGTTACTCTCTTTTGCGGGGTTGTGCGAATATTACAGTAAATTCATTCAAAATTTCGCCAACAAGATGGAACCTTTAAGAGAGTTGACTAGAAGCTCAGCCAAATTTGTCTGGACTGACAGGCAAGATATTGCTTTCAAGCAAATTAAGAGTGAAATTGTTAATGCTCCCACACTCAAATCTTTCTGTATTAGTAAGAAATGTGTCATCACTGTTGATGCCAGTTTGTATGGCATTGGTGCTGTGTTGAGTCAAACTGCGGGTAAAGATGAGTGGTGCGTAGCCTTTGCTTCCAGAACCTTATCCTCCACTGAAAGAAGATACTCCGTTATTGAAAAGGAGCTACTTGCATGCATTTGGGCTGTGGAACACTTTAGAAACTATGTCTGGGGGAACAGGTTTGTTTTGAGAACGGACCACAAGCCGTTAGTAGGTATTCTCTCCCCTGGTGGTGGTTGGAACTCGACTGCCAGGATTGCTCGTTTGTCCTCACGCCTCCAGGAATATGATTTCGAGATCATGTATGTTCCTGGAAAAAGCAATGTAACGGCAGATTTTTTATCCAGATTACCATGCAGTATTGATAAAGTTTCCACCATTGACCAGGATGTTGATGTTATTGCTTCCATTGAGGATTGCATTTCAAAGGAGTTTTTAACTTTGTCTGAGGAGGAATGGTTTAGTGAAATGGCTAAGGATTCTATTTGCCAACAAATCTTTGGATTTGTGAAGGATGGTTGGCCCAATAACAGATCCATTCCTTCTGACTTAGCTTCCTTTTCCCAAGTCGCTTCAGAAATTGAAGACTTTGGTGGGTTTCTGTTTAAATCTGGCAAGTTAATTCCTCCTGCTTCTTTACAAGAGAAGATTTTGTTGTTAGCTCACCAAGGCCACATTGGCATGTCATCCATGAAGCGTCTGGTTAGGGAAAACTTTTGGTGGCCTGGCATTGACAAAATGATTGATAGAATGGTAAGGGAATGTTCTCAGTGCATTAGCAGTGACAAAATGCTCCATTTGTCTTCTGCTCCTCTTAAACCTGTGGCCTGGCCCAAATTTCCATGGCAAAAAGTGGCTTTTGTCATCTCTGGCCCTTTTAGACAGTTGCCTTCCAATGCCCGTTTTGCGCTTGTGTTGGTTGATTACCATTCGAAATGGCCTGAAGTTAAATTTGTTAATAGTGTTTCCTCTCAGGTTATTTTGTTGTTCTTGAAAGAGACTTTTGCTAGAGAAGGTTTTCCGGAGACTTTTGTTACAGACAACGGTACACAGCTAGTTTCCTCTGAAATTAAACAGTTTCTTGACTGCTGTGGTATTAAACATCATACTGTGTCCTTGTACGAGCCTAGGGAAAATGGTCAGGTGGAACGTTTTAATCGTGTCCTCAAAGATTGTATCTCTGGGATTGGTTCTTCCGACGATTCTTGGTTGGAGGTGGTCAGGAAAAGACTTTGGGTCTACCGTATCACACCACATTCGGTCACTGGTGTGAGCCCTTTCAAACTCTTAAAGGGTAGAGAACCCTCTTCTGCCATTTGCCCCTGGTGGGTTAAAAACTTAATAGGAATGATCCTAAAGTTGACGTCGAAAGTGTTGCTAAGCGTGTTGAAGACAAACAGCAAAGTATGAAACTTGCATTTGATTCCAGAATGAATGTTAAACTTCATGATTTTGTTGTTGGTGAGTGGGTAAGAGTAAAGAAACCTGGTTTCTTAGTTAAAGGTTTCTCCAAATTCTTTCCTACTATTAAAGTGGTCAAGGTGTTTAAAAACTGTGTTGCCACACAAGATGGGAGGGTTTGGAATGTTCGTAGGGTTGCTAGATGCCCCGTTGCTTCTGACTCTTTTCCATCACCATCACGAGCACAGGCCAATACGTCTCCTCCTGCACATGTCAATGTTTCTCCTCATGTGCAGGTTGATGTACCTCTCCAGAGTCCTGTTCATAAAGATTTGTCTGTTGCTTCCAGGGTTAAATCTGATGTTAGACCCAAGAAAACTCCTAGTAGGTATTTGTGTTGATTTTTCTTTTATTAGGGTAAGATGTGTTGCATCCTTGCTTTTCCACTGCTTGTTGATTTACTCTGCTTTACCTCATTGTGCTGGAGCCTGGAATGTATGATGCGTGCCTGCATCTTACATCCTTGGTTCCAGATTCTTTCCCAACTGTTATATCTCCCTGTACCTTTGACTTAATGGATGTGCTGTGCTTCTTTCCATCCAACTTGAAATAAATTACCTATTTTTATATAAGGAAGCCTCTTACTTTTTTTACAGCTTGGCACCCATCCTAGGTTCCGGGTGAGGCAACCTTGAACTTTTCCCTCAATCACAGTCAGCTCACTTGCGCTGGCAGAAATCTTTGACGCGCTTGCGCAGACCAATACCCACTCGCAGTAGTTCAGAGCGGCCATTTTCTCACTAGGCCTCACAGCCACATTCGGAACTATCATAGAAACAAACAAAAATCCATGTTAATTATAGTAATGAAACCAACTCTGTTTATCTCCCACCATTGCTAATGTTTCCCATTAGTTGTTACCTAGCAACTGTGCCACACAAATGCGTTTTTGTCAAGAATTCCTGTCATGCGAGGGGAGGAAAACGGTAACCAGCGAAAACGGACTACATCTCCCAGGATGCTTAGCGGTTGAGAGGTTATGTAAACAGTAGAGCTGTTACATAACTCAAGGAAAACACGCCCTTATGTAAACAGGAGAGCTGTTACATAACTCTAGGAAAACACGCCCTTATGTAAACAGGAGAGCTGTTACATAACTCAAGGAAAACACGCCCTTATGTAAACAGGAGAGCTGTTACATAACTCAAGGAAAACACGCCCTATAAAGGGAGGAACCGGGAGGTACAACGCTGTCGGATATTGTGTTTACACCGATGTACCTGCTTCGTGAAGAGCAGTGTTCCGGAGTGGTGCTCCAGTAAGGCAAGAACGGAGGTAGGTCGAGTCGTTACTCCCTGGGCCGTGTCTTGCCCCCTCGTCACCTGTGAAGGACCCGGAAGCTCTACCGGTCAACCATTGAGCTTCGCTTTTTGACTCGGCTGAGTCAAAGCGCAGTGGCGCTTTTGCTGGTTGGAGTCGTAACTCTCAGCCCGACCAGAGATACAGGGACTGCCAGCTGTAACGCACACCAGGAGGTGTTTGCCGCGTTACAGACTCGGAAGTCCACAGGATCGATCGAGCGGCTGCTCTCGGTTCAGTCTTCTTGCTTTTGATTGGGGTATCGGTGACGCATCACCAGGAGGTGACTCCGCGTCCCGGTGCAGTCTGAGGAAGAGGTTGAGCGGCTGCTCCCTTCAGGTAGAGACCCCGGCTGGGTGTTTCCCTGACTCCTCGATTCTCCCCAACACTCTTCGTGCCCCTCACAGCCTACCGATTGGCATTGTCGGTCATTTCATTTCTGCCCTCTGTTGGCATACGCCGGGATCGGCGTATATGCAGAGGACGGTTAGGACCATCCGTGCTGTGGGCTGGTAACGTACTTAGCCTGGAGGATTCCAGTGACTATAACTTTTGTTTACTCTTTGTATTATTTTTGCCTTCATTAAAATAACTAACCCTTCACAAGTGGTTGCGTCCTCATTATCGTGTCTGTTAAACGATCCTGAGACGTTCAGGGCGTTACAAAATATCCGACCTTAATAACACTAACTGTCTCCCGGTCGATAACAGACATGGCAACACTTGATGATGTGCTGGCTGCTTTAGCGACCGTGCAAGTTGAATTGGCTGCCTCTAGGCAAGATACAGCCGATGTAAAAGCCAGACTGGATGCTATCCAATTGGACCCGCTCACGCCCAGCACCTCCCTCATGAACCAGACCCCTGCGGTAGTAGTGGAAATGCCGGGACCATCCCCTTGGCAACACCAGAGAGGTACAGTGGGGATCCTAACACAGTGCAGGTATTCCTCACACAAGTGGCGCTACATTTATCGTGCAAACCAAAGGCGTTCCCCACGAGTCAGGCTCGTGTGGCTTTCCTTATTTCCTATTTGGCTGGAAACGCGGCACAATGGGCCGTACCTCTGGTGAGCAGGGACGACCCCATCTTATGTGATTGGGGTGCTTTTCGCGAGGAATTCCTGAAGGTATTCGACAGAAGGGCTGACTCGTACACGGCGGACCGTGAAATGCTTGAGTTGAGACAGGGATCCAACGACCTGGTGCAGTATCTCAACGCGTTCCGAAGGCTGGTTGCGGAAACCAAGTGGCCTGTTGCTAAACAGACGGCGCTCATCCATCAAGGGCTGTGCGATGAGCTCAAGGACGCCGTGGCTCATATTGACCCTCAACCCAAGACATGTGAGGGCCTTATCAACCTGGTATTACGGCTGGAACATAGGCTAAGTGAAAGAAAGGGGGATCATGGGAGAAAAGGAAAATCCCTTCCATCCTATGTGACGGTGGGAAGTCCTGAAACTTCCACCGCATCCAAGGGAGAACCCATGGACATCGTCGCAATACGAGCGAGCCTCACAGCCACGGAGAAAGAGTCACGCCGTAAACAAGGATTGTGCCTATATTGTGGCAAAAAAGGCCACTACGTACGTGAATGCCCTGCCAAACCGAAGACGTCACGTTATCGGGCCAACCGGTCGGTAACAGCCGTGGTGGACATACCGGCGTAAAACTAGAGGACTCCCAGACCAAAGAAGGGGCATCTCGGAGTCACTCATCCATCCCTTCACTTTCCAACTCGGTCACTAAGGGACAACGACACCTGTTTCTCACGGTGCACGTGGGAGTGCATGACCAGTAGATACCCGTTGTGGCCATGGTGGATTCAGGGGCCACTGGCATGTTTATGGACCACAACGAGGCATGCAGGCTAGGGCTAGTGCTTCTTCCCAAAGCTGTACCCGAAGACGTCTATGCTGTAGACGGAAGGCGATTGGTGACGGGGCCCATCGGGCAGCACACGGGGGTCCTTCCGATGAGATATGGGAGGAACCATTTGGAACAAATCGATTTTAACATCATCCGAGCGCCCCAATATGGCGTCATATTGGGATTGCCGTGGCTACAGAAACACAACCCCTCTGTGGATTGGCCAACACATCGCATCGAAATGACGTCACCGTATTGCACCCTGCATTGTGGAATACGAACGGAATCCCTTGACGCAGATGAGAGCTGGAGTCACACGGTGGCTACAGCGGCAGAAAAAGATGTGGCTCTCCCCCAGGCTTATCACAGTTTTGAGGATGTATTTGATGAGGTGAAGGCGGAAGTGCTACCACCACATAGACAGTTTGACTGCCAGATCGACCTGGTGCCAGGGGCCAGCGTTCCCAGCGGCAGGCTGTATGCCCTGACGGAGCCTGAAAACGTGCATCTCCTGGGGTACCTGGATAAACTCCTCAAGCTAGGATTCATCCGCCCGTCCAAGTCTCCGGCCGCCTCGCCACTCTTCTTCATCCCGAAGGCTAATGGGGAGCTGAGAGCCTGTGTGGACTTTAAGGCATTGAATGCGATAACCATAAAAAATCGGTACCCCTTGCCTCTCATCAGTGTACTTCTGGAACAGGTCAAGAAAGCTCGTATCTACACCAAGTTGGATTTGAAAGGGGCATACCATCTGGTACGCATGAGGGACGGAGACGAGTGGAAGACCGCCTTTAAGACCAGGTTCGGCCTTTTTGAGTACCTCGTCATGCCGTTCGGTCTGTGCAACGCCCCGACAGCCTTTCAGTACTTTCTGAATGAGGTATTCAGAGAGGAGTTGGATATCTACGTGGTCGTATATATCGACGACATCCTCATCTATTCGTCCAGTGTGGAGGAGCACGTACACCACGTCAAAGCTGTGCTCCAAAAGCTGAGGGAAAACATGCTGTTTTGTAAACTCAGCAAGTGTGACTTCCACGTCACATCCGTGGAATTCCTCGGAGTGATGCTGAGTCCAGAGGGACAGGAGATGGCAGAACGAAAGATCAAGGCGGTGAAAGAATGGCTGGTGCCCCAAAGCGTGAAGGACGTCCAAAGTTTCATTGGCTTCGCCAACTTTTACAGGCGGTTTATAGATGGATTTTCAGGATTGGTGGCCCCAATCACACAGCTACTGAGGAAGTCCAAGGAGTTTGTCTGGTCCCCTGAAGCGAACACAGCCTTTGAGGCCCTGAAAAGCGCCTTTGGTAAGGCGCCGGTGTTGGCTCACCCCGATCCGGATCTCCCCTACGTGGTGGAAGCGGGCGCATCGGATGTGGCGCTGGGGGCTATCTTGTCCCAACGCAACCACGACACAGGGGTGCTTCATCCCGTTGCGTACATGTCCCGCAAACTCAACGACGCCGAACGCAACTACCATATTGCAGAGAAGGAGCTTCTCGCAATCAAGGATGCCTTCACCGAATGGAGGCATTGGTTGATGGGGGCAAGACATGTGGTATCGGTGTACACGGACCATCGGAACCTACAGTTCATGACGGCCACTAGACACCTTTCTCCCAGGCAGCTGCGGTGGATGATCTTCTTTGCGGGGTTCAACTTCCGCATCACATATCGGCCGGGGACGGAAAACCAGAAGGCGGACGCCCTGTCCCGTCAATCTGCAGTTAAGGAACCATTGCCTGCGACCGAGCATTCCATCATTTCCCCGAGGATGGTATTGGGGGTTATCCAACCGGATACTTTCCTGAGGGGAATAAGGAGAGGGATCAGGTCATTCGCATGGCGGAGGTGGCTCCTCAGTCACAGAGAATGGCAGCTGAAGGACGGGATACCCCTGAAGGGCAGGTGCCTATTGATACCCACGCCTAGGCTAAGGAAACAAGCATTCATCTGGTGCCATGACTCTCCATGCGCAGGTCATTTGGGCTTTGAAAAAACGGTGGCTAGCATGGGACGGCATTTCTGGTGGCCAACCATGAGAGTGGATGTCAGGAGGTGGGGACAGGAGTGTCCTACGTGTGCTACCATGAAGGCCGACCATGGCCGAACCCAAGGGCTCTTACATCCACTTCCAACCCCGGATAGACCATGGGATAGCATATCACTGGACTTCGTGGTGGGCCTACCGGTAGACCAGGGGATGACGGCAATACTGGTGGTGGTGGATTACTTGACGAAAATGGGGCACTTTATCCCCTGCAAGAGAGTCCCTACGGCCGGGGAATTGGCGTCACTACTCCTAAAGAATGTGGTACGACTGCATGGATTACCTGGGGTGATCGTGTCGGACCGGGGGTCGCAGTTTACTGCGCAATTCTGGAAGACTTGGTGCACTGCGCTGCATGTTAAGACCGCCCTGTCCACCAGCTACCACCCTCAAACGGACGGCCAAACCGAGCGCCTGAACCAAACGCTCAAACAGTATCTGCGATGTTTTGTGGACCAGGGCAGGGAAGACTGGGTCGACTTGCTATGGGTTGCAGAGATAGCCTACAACAACGCCACTCACAGCTCCACACAGTCATCTCCGTTCTATAGCAACCATGGCCAACATCCCAGGTTCTTACCATTTCTACATCCGTTCAGAGAGGACAGGATTCCCGCCACAGCGGACAGGGTGGCACACATAAATGACACGTTGATGCGCTCAAGGGCTGTCCTAATAGAGGCCAAGAGAAGATACAAGGCTGCGGTAGACAGGAAGAGAAGGCCCGGGCCACTGTACCGCACTGGAGACTACGTCTGGATATCCACAAGAAACATGAGGTTTCGAAAGAACAGTGTGTTCCATCCCAAGTACATGGGCCCCTATCGAATTACCAAGTGTATGGGTCCCGTGAACGTGAAGGTGTGCTTGCCCCAGTCATTGCGGATACACCCTGTCTTTCATGTATCCTTGCTCAAACCAGCACCCTCCAAGCCGTCTGGGACACCTAGGCCGGTATGCGTGGAGTCGGAGGTGGAGTATGAAGTGTCAGGCATACGGGCGTCCAAATGGCGCAGGGGGAAGCTGTGGTACCTGGTTGCGTGGAAAGGCTATGGCCCGGAGGAGCAATCATGGGAACCGGCTGAAGGGGTTCATGCTCCGCGCTTGGTCTCCTTGTTCCATCGGCGTTTTCCTGCCAGCGCTGGCCCCGTGGGGAGCCGCTGAGAGGGAGGATGTACTGTCAAGAATTCCTGTCATGCGAGGGGAGGAAAACGGTAACCAGCGAAAACGGACTACATCTCCCAGGATGCTTAGCGGTTGAGAGGTTATGTAAACAGGAGAGCTGTTACATAACTCAAGGAAAACACGCCCTTATGTAAACAGGAGAGCTGTTACATAACTCAAGGAAAACACGCCCTATAAAGGGAGGAACCGGGAGGTACAACGCTGTCGGATATTGTGTTTACACCGATGTACCTGCTTCGTGAAGAGCAGTGTTCCGGAGTGGTGCTCCAGTAAGGCAAGAACGGAGGTAGGTCGAGTCGTTACTCCCTGGGCCATGTCTTGCCCCCTCGTCACCTGTGAAGGACCCGGAAGCTCTACCGGTCAACCATTGAGCTTCGCTTTTTGACTCGGCTGAGTCAAAGCGCAGTGGCGCTTTTGCTGGTTGGAGTCGTAACTCCCAGCCCGACCAGAGATACAGGGACTGCCAGCTGTAACGCACACCAGGAGGTGTTTGCCGCGTTACAGACTCGGAAGTCCACAGGATCGATCGAGCGGCTGCTCTCGGTTCAGTCTTCTTGCTTTTGATTGGGGTATCGGTGACGCATCACCAGGAGGTGACTCCGCGTCCCGGTGCAGTCTGAGGAAGAGGTTGAGCGGCTGCTCCCTTCAGGTAGAGACCCCGGCTGGGTGTTTCCCTGACTCCTCGATTCTCCCCAACACTCTTCGTGCCCCTCATAGCCTACCGATTGGCATTGTCGGCCATTTCATTTCTGCCCTCTGTTGGCATACGCCGGGATCGGCGTATATGCAGAGGACGGTTAGTACTATCCGTGCTGTGGGCTGGTAACGTACTTAGCCTGGAGGATTCCAGTGACTATAACTTTTGTTTACTCTTTGTATAATTTTTGCCTTCATTAAAATAACTAACCCTTCACAAGTGGTTGCGTCCTCATTATCGTGTCTGTTAAACGATCCTGAGACGTTCAGGGCGTTACAGTTTTATACTTACATAATCGACCCTCTCTTTTCACAAAACATACACAAAAGCACATTTAAATAACATTTTGTTTATATTGAAGCTATGCATGAATCCACAACACAATAACAATACATATTAGCTAGTATTATTGCGACATATAAGCAGAATTAGTATTCCCCGTGTATAATAAAAAAAATAATAAAATAACGTGTGCATCTTACTCTATCGTTGATTATTTTCACAAAACATGCAATTAGTAAACATTATTGTTATGGGACATTGACTTCATGAGGGGTACACAAAATTTTGTGTTTGCCACCTCGCTCCATCAATTGCACAAAGCCGGCTTGCTGCTAGTGGTGTACTGCGATCCAGCAGCTGCTTCGCTGGCCCTTCTGAGGTAATTGCAAGTGGAGTGGGGGGCCTCTGCTGAGATCAGGCGACTGAAAACCGAGCACTTGGTCATCCGGTGTGAGCACTGAGGAACCTAGTTGGGGGCTGGTTCCTGCTGGCGTGCCGCAGGCTTAGCTGTTTCTGCCACTGCCTGATGGGCTGCGCCAAACTGGGCCCTCCCCCCTGGGATGGAGTAAAAAGCTCTGCTCTGTCGGTGCTGCTGCCCAGATGCTGCTTCCCTGGGAGCCGGAGGAGTCGAGAACACACCTGGCCTGGCGGTTGGAGCTTGGGCCTGCTCCCGGCTTTGGCGTGTATGATGCCCCTCCCCCTTTGGCCCTCGCATCACCAACCATTGCGGGTGCATGGAACATGCTGCTGCAGAACGGTCAGCGGCCCTGAACTGAAGAATGACCAGTGCAGCCTCAGTACCTCACTGGGGACCCAGACAGGCGGAGCAGACAGAAATCTACCACTGTTGCCTTCCCCACATGGCATGGGAAGCTGAAGCTGCATCATCCACTTGTGATAGATACCAGGGGTTGCGGTGCTGCACCCTTTAGGCTCATGCAACTGGCCCATGTGCCAAACAGGGCCCTGAATGTTGGGAGAAACACTGATGCAACAACCTCACTGACCCTCTTGCCCTAACCGGGGACTCTGCCTGCTTACCCAAGCCAAAGGTTAATAGCTGCAAGTGCATGCTTTGCTGTGGAGTGGGGACATTTTACAAAGCTTGCTAGACTGAAGTGGCTAATCTGACTTGCCAATCAACTTACTGTGTTCCAAGCCAACATGCAGTGGCACCCCCTCATGATAAGCTGCCTCTGAAAGAGTACCATCAGCCACACCAAGACTTGCAACTGCCAGTGATCACCCCTGGTCACTACAAGAGAAGTTGGATATGTTACTGCATGCAATGGAGAGGACTCGCAGAACACTGAACATTCACTTCTCTTTAGAGAGCAAGAGCAACAGCATAGCAATGGACAATGGACCTTAATCTGCTACACACTGATCATCGTAAACTAGCAGACAAACTGCACACGGCAGAGTGAAACATTGCTGAACTCCAGTTGGCATTGAAAGAACTGGTATCCTAAGTCCAGCTGCTGACGGATTTTAAGGACCGGGTTGAAGATGCATACAACTGCTCACACAGAAATAAAGGGCGCATGGTGGGCCTCTTGGAAACCATAAAAGGATTTAACCCTGTTAACTTTTTGGGCAACTGGTTGTGAAACCTGCTTCTGCCTGATTTCCTCATGCAGTTTTTCTCTGTAGAAGGTGTGCTTTGCATTCCGACAAGGAGGCCTTCACCTGGCTCCAGCCCGAGTCTGATGCTAATTCGCTAACTCCATTATCGTGACAGAGACATCATCTGACAAGAAACCAGGAAACTTCACGAAATTGTGGTTGATAACGCCTGCATCATGCATTTCCCGTACTACACAGTAACTGGGCAACATCACAGGGCCTCCTTCGTAGCTGACAAGTGCCATCTACGAGAACTGAACCTGAAATATTTGGTGCTCTTCCAGGCGAGAATAAGTGTTGTAATGGATGGCAAGCAAGCTTTTTTTTAACTCACCGTCGGAACGGAACCTGGCACTGGGAGACAGCAAATGATGAGACAGCCTCCTAGGAATGTGGCAGTCCTGGACCTGGAACAGGTTTTACAGGAAAAAAGACATGCCCTCCATTCTGTAGTAGCAATCAGCGATGCACGACCTGACACGAGCCCCAATGAAAGATCTGTGCGATCTTCCAGCAAGGATGGTTACTCCACTGTTTGCTCTGCAGACTATGATGCCTTGTCACCATCAGAAGTCACTCCAAAGACAGCCGATAGTATTATTTGACCTAACCCTAACAGCACATTATACTCCCATAACAGTCAACTATGTCTGACCACAGGACATTGCATATTTTTGTTGGCTGGATTTCTGTCATTCAACTTTTCAATAATCAATCCCAATAATATTACCAGCTCATGCAACATGCTGCACACAATCACCCTTCTACACATCTTAAACTGGCTGAAACACATATACCTACACTACATGGGGAACACTGCCCTAAGCTGCTGCACTTCCCACCAGTAAAACCCTTGGTCTCAGGCTTTACTGCTGTATACTGGAAACGTTTTACTGTACATTTGGGCAGGTAAATATGTTGTTTGTCTGTCCCACTAGAACTAAATGGTTGCACATAACCCCCCCACTTGGCATTACCTCCATGCCCTATCAAGCTCCACCCCAGCACTTGCCACTGTGACTCTTCACCCCATTTACAAGCTTGGAATCTAGCGACATTCAAGACAGCAACCCTCCGCCTGTACTCACACTTCTGATATTACACATACTACTTTCATAGAAAACACAAGGAGAAGGCAAGGTCTGGGTGATTGTCAGTACTTTGATGGATCCCCAGGTTCTGCAGGGGGTAGTTGAGAAGCCATAGAATGAAGAGTTGTGAGATCAAGTGGAAAACTACTCTTCTCCATTCGTCTTTGCCCGTCAGTCGCCTGTAGTATTTGAGGCTGTCTAGAAGTTGGCATTTGTGGTTGGTTGACCCGATGAACATTGAAGGGATTGCATGTTGGCTGTGGCACATACGGGCCTAACAGGCCACTATCTGTTGAGACATGTGGCACAGCTGTGTTGTTGCTTGCGTTTGCCATACACTTGTTGGGTCCACACAATGCGTTAGTAACACCCTTCGGATATTGTGTATTGATATCTTGAGTGGCTGGGCCATGGAGTTGTGTGGGTGCCCCCGTGAGTTGAGTGGACACAGTGCTGGTCTTGGCTTAGTTAGTGTACAATATGGGGTGCAGAGATTGGTGGTACTGGCCTTGGGTGCTTCCTGTGTGATTATCGACAAGTTGTTGAGGGAAACAGTGGAGGTTGAGGACCTATTTAAAGTCCACGATTTCCGTTTTTGATTTTGTAATTTGATTAAAGATGGGGAAGTGGATTGCCCCACTCTCATCCGGTGTCAACTTGGTGAGAGCCCTTGCAAGCCAAGATCTCTGTTTTGCAAGTCGTCGTTTTTTTGTCTATTTTTTATGGGGTTTTTGTTTCTTCTGGTGGCAGTTGGTTTTGATGGGAGAGGAGTGGAAGATTGATGGTTACCTGATGAGGCTAGGTCTTGGCTCCTGGTCTAGTTTGGATCCTGCAAAATTGATAAAGCTGAAGGGATGTGGATGCTGATTAGCGTAGTACCAGATTTTAGTTCCCAAAAGCTAATTTATGGTGTCTGGCCTACAGGGGAAGTTGGCTTGTTAGATCCTGGTACACGAGGGGGAGAGGTATTTTCTCTGGGAGAGGGCGGTGTCATTTACTCCAGGATGACAACTTTAGAGTGAGTATGGATTACTTGAGGATGATTTCATGAAAGCTGTGGAATGAGTGTGGCTTACTATAGAATGACTTCATGACAACTGCAGGGGGAGTGTGAATTGCTCCTGGATAATTCCAGGAAACATTTTGATGGCTGCTGGCAACTAATGAATGAATCGTTATTGAGAGAGGGCTTTAATACTTATTGAAGATTCTATGACAAGAGAGCGTTCTATGACCACATCTTCTCAAATTCAGTGCCCATCAAGTACTTTAGATCAACTAACCTGTTGCTAAACAAGTACTCTGAGGTGCATGATCTATGCACTATCCTGTAAAATGGGAAATTGTACTAGAATGTACTAAATGTACCTTGTTTATACAATCAAATGAATTCTACGTAACTAGTAAGGTAAAATATAAACAGTCTGATGTAGGAATTGGCAAGAATACAATACACTTTGGGGGAGATTTACTAAGATTTTGCACTGTGCTTGCGTCACAAAAGTGGCGCAAAATCTTTTTTTCCTAATTAACTTTCCAGCGCTAAATGCTGAAAATAACGTAAAAGTAATGCGCATTGTGCTGCTTCGCTTTACTTTGCGCCATGGGTGCGTAACATGGGTGGTGCATGGGCATTCCCTCGCAACCACCTAAGGTTTCTCATGCTAAACCCAATTTACTAAAAACAGTAGATTGGGTATAGAGTGAGAAAACTGCACCCATTTAAACTAACTGCAAGGAAAGAGGAATGCTTTAATTTCTCCTTTCTTTTCAGACTCTGTATGCGTGCTGCACTTTGCAGCACATATGCAAAGTGGGGAAAGCTTTGCATCGTGCCTAGCATAGTATTCTGTCCAGAAAGAGTACCCTTCCTGTACATAACCTATGCTATACTCATGCACAAGCCACGGTGCTAAGGTGTGTGCATGGCGCACTGCAGCTGAAATCCACACCGGCACAAGAGAAAGGGGAGGAGAGCCAGGACTGATAGCACATTTGGATTAATCATTGGACCTACTAAAGCGCTGACACCACCATCATTATCCACACTCTATCCCAAATTTTAGGGTCACAGGCCATATTCGACTGACTTGTCGAAATCATGCTTTTGCGATACTCAGAGAAGTCTACAAATCTCCCGTCTCGCAAGGAGTATAGCATAGTAAACAAATTTAGAACTAACTCTATTTATATGAGCTGGATCATCTTGATAGAGCCCAAAGAATATAAGTCTAGGGCTTACCTTGATTTATTTACTCGTTACCTCTGCCCGAAAATGATATATCTCAGTCCAATAACATGCAATCCTCTGAAACGTCATAAACATTTGGATACCATCTGCCAATAAGAGCATACATCTTGGACATACATACTGATTTCCTGGGACCGGTAAGAGATTGTTTCATGTTCGGGAATCTCAAGAATTGATCACAGTATGTGATGCGGTTATGTATAATGAATACTTGCCTTGTGTTTCAATTGCAGATACACATACTCGTGTTGTCGCAAATGGTGACTGTGTAGCCTACGTTATATAGGGGAGATAACGTGTATACTATTTCCAACAGTCCCAGTATAGGAATACATTACTAATTGGATTTTAAATTGGGACATATTTTTACGCTTTACTTTTAGACCCATTACTCTTATGATTGAGCTTATCGTGGACTTATCTTTTGGGACGAGTTTATATTACCGGACCCAGGAGGTGAGACAATATCTACTGATAGTTTAAATATACAACAGAAAGCGTTGCGATGTGGTCAGATTGACCTTAACAAAGTTACATTTTACCTATTGCAGATATTGAGTACTACACAGCCCGAGGAGAAAAAAAAATATATAGATTTTTTTGGGGTACTGGATATGGCGATATGATGACCAAATAATGGCTATGATGAATTAGTGAACATAGAGTATATTGTTGGAAGTGAGTATTTATGATACCTTTTGATGAGTTAGGCATGTTGATAGCGTTAGGTGCTGTTGGGATAGTTCGAATTGTTTATTCTTGGAAACCTGGTGATGAAACTTAAGTAGATTACCCTTGGATATTAGGAGGATATATGGTAATTGTGAAATGGCATATACGGATTATAGCTAATTTTGGAGATGTTAACCGAGCCGGTATCTTTTTGTTACAGACTCAGATTTGCATTGATTACATTTATTATCATAATACATGGAAAAAATCCCTTTTTTATTAGGTAATTTGAAATTCATTCTCAAATACATTGGTATATCGGGCTCTCTGATACACTGAGGTTATTTTCTTTTGTTCAGCAGCCTTTTATTAAATCTACTCATTCCTTTACTACCATGCACGTAGGGTGACTCTAAATCCTTTTCTTCCAGCTTACTTGATTGTTTTATTTTTAGTGGTGGAGGTGACATACTTTGATTATTATATTTTGAAATGTATTGATACTGTGGTTTTACCTTTCTGGGTTGCAGCCCTGATGAAGTCATGGATGCATGTATATAGCGCATGACGAAACACGTGTTGACTGCTAAGAAAGTCTTTTGGAGGACAACTATTAAATTACTTCTGGATATACCTTTCAAGCTGGACCCTGAGTTTTGTGTTCTACAATTGAAAATTCATTACATGAACCTTTTTTTACTTTGTAAAAAGAAGAAAAGATTATTTGGACTGCTTCTGCACTTATACACAATTTCTTTGTTATATGAGTATATGTAATGTATAATTTATACTTTTGAATAGCTCAGGAGAACTTCATTGTGAATATTGATGTACTCAGAATTTATTTTGAGTTTTGTAGGATAGAGTGGTAACCTATTCCTCTCCCTTAGGAGCACTCGTTAACTATACTTCATATTACTTTGCCTTCACATCTAAGTTGTGCGCCTGAACCTTTACCTGGTTACCATTATTCATATACTGATTTACTGTAACTTTTGACAGCTTGGCTGGAGGCCACTAAACTATATAGGTATCGAAAAGATGGTTACGCTTCAATGCAGCAGGTTCCACCACAGCTCGTGAGATAGAGAATGAGTCAAGCCAAACTTGCTTTGGATTTCCACCCTCCAGTTCTTCTGTTCAAAGATTGTTGATATCCAAGATACAGTCTGCATCTGCCTCCACCAAGACCCAGTACCACATGGAGACTTCCTTTTTCAGGAAACCTACTCTTAACACCTGGTCAAGCCAGGGTTCTCATTCTCCTCTACCCAGGCCGTGTAGCCCACCAGGAACTGACTTGGTCATATTAAACTTTGTTAATGGCCTCCCTAGTACAGTTACTCAACACTTCCCAGCTTGCTAGATTAGATGCAGTTTTGAGATCTGCCCAGGTAAGTAAACCTGCAGATTTTAGTGGCAGACTGAGATGGTCTCTCAAACATTCGGGGGTTACTGGTGATTCCCAGATCAGGGCCTGGGACTTCAAGATTTTCAGTCTCACCTTTTTAAAAACTTTGGGTCTCCATATTTAAACAGAAAGTGGCTCTGCCCTTGACTCACATCTTTTAACATTGCCCCAAAAAGTAATCCCAGTGGAGACCGATCAACTTTGTTGATAAGCATCGGAAAGTTCTTGAAATTAAATGCATGGCAGTATGCCAGGAGATCTGGAAGAGCCAACGTCCCCCTTCTCCAGCCTCCTCCTCAACTTTTTCCAGGATATCTAGGACCCCTTCAAGAACCAGATGAAACTGCCTATCTTTCCCTGGAGCTTAGCTAAATCTTCTTTATAAAAAGCTAAAGGAATTGAGTTAAAGAGAAAAGTGATTGACACAGCCATAAATATTTAAGGGTAGATTCGCTCACCTGGGCAATAGGCTCCCTACCTCTTGTCTGACTTTTTTCCAGTTAGTTCTGGGCACATCTTCTAGCTTCTGTGTTACTTGGATACCCAAGTACTGCATTTGGACCTTTGCCCCCAAACTATGCATGGACTGATTCCAATCCATGATTTCGGGTTTTACACTACTCAGCTTATAACCTGAAATCTTACTAAAGCTTTGCACCTTGGCCATTATGTTGGGAATTGCTGCCTCTGGGTTGATATTTTAGCTGCATCGCTGCGGCGGCTTTTCCCGCTGTGTGCGGCAAATCTCAAAATCCCGCGTTACATGACGAGCTCAGCTCGTCATTAGCATACGAGCGCCGTAGCTGATGACGAGCTGAGCTCGTCATCAGCAGCGAAGAGGATAAAGAATGAGATCATCCACATACAAAGCCAGTTTTGCCACCAAGCCCGCAGAATTAAAGAGAGAGATGGTGGAATCAGCTCTAATCAGGGATGCAAACGGCTCTATATAGAGAACAAAAGTGGAGACAGGGGGCACCCCTGTCTTGTGCCTCTAGTGATGTCGAACCACTCTGACAGCTCCCTATTCACCAGCACCCTAGCTCAGAGGAAAAAATAAAGCAACACACCCTTTGTATTGCAAATGATGTTTCACCTTGTCAATGCAGACTGCTGCCGGCAAATGATTTGTAGTCATCTCCTTTCAGCATATGCCACATACCTGAGCTGTAATGGAAACAAATAATTTCAAGTGAGCAGATATAGGAAACACAAACAATTTCGGGCACTACAAGTGGAGGGTAGAAAAAAGTTATGGATTTGGGTGTTGTGAGATATACATTTCTGTACTCTATTTAGGAATTTGTCGTAAGCCTGAGTTTTGAAAAACTATTAAATATATTTGCATATTTCATTCCATTTTATTAAGTTTATAATAAATAAACCACATAACCTATTTCCAACAATCTATAGCATTTAGGCATACATTTTATAATACAGATTTGAAATAGTCATTACTTAAATTGCAACAGTACAGCTGATGCCAAAGTAGCCACTGTACATTGAATCGATCAGCTTTTTACAGAAAAGAACGGGCGCATCATTTGAACAAAAGTGAGTTGCACACAACTAGAGAGCAACAAGCATTGACAAAGCCAACAGGCCTTGCCTGGAAATGCGTTTTAGCCACCAGTCTGCTCAGCATGGCTAAAAGTTGGTGGTGTGGGTTGGGTTATATTGAGGTAGAGTGGAGTGGAATAGATTGGCGTAGAGTCGAGTGCCGGAAGACATAAGTGGATAGGACTGGGGTGGAGTGGAGTTGGATAGATTGGATTCAAGATTGATAGGAGAAGAGAGGCGTGGGGTAGATTAGAGTATGGAATATTAGAATGCAGTGGGGTAGATTGCGGTGGGGTGAAGTGGGATAGACTGAGGTAAAGTGGGGTAGACTGGTGTGGATCTGGGGGAGATTGGAGTGAGGTTGTTTTGGTACATTGAGTAGAGTGTGGTAGATGGAATTAAGTGGAGTGGGGTATATTTGGGTATAGTGGAGTGTGGTAGAGTGCAGGAGATAGAATGGGGTAGCTTAGAGGGAGGTAGTAGAATGAATAGATTAGATTGGGATATAATGGGGTAGACTGGGGAAGAGTGGAGTGCAGTGGATCAGGGTAGATTGGAGTGGGGAGTGGATTTGGATAAATTGGAGTGGAGTGAGGTAGAGTGGAGTAGATTGGAGTGTAGTGGAGTGCATTAGGGTGGCGTTTGGGTTCAGTACATTGCAGGGGAAAAGACTGGATTGGAGTGAATAGGGCAGAGTGGATTGGGGTAGGTTTGATTTGAGTGTGGTAGACAGGAATGGAATTGGGTAGAGTGGACTGCGGTAGTGTCGTAAACTGCAGTGGGGTCAATTGGAGCGGAGTAGATTGGTGTGGATTGGGATAGATTGCAGAGGAGTTTGGAGTGGAAAATTGGAATTTGGAAAATTGGACTGGGTTAGATTGGAGTAGAGTGGGTTCGCCTTCCTAACAGAAACATGGATGAACTCCACATCAGCCCCAGACATCACCATTGCCATCCCGGAAGGCTATAAGATCATCCGTAAGGACCGGACCGACCAAACAGGAGGAGGCATCGCTATCGTCCATAAGAAATCCATCCCATCTCAACCAGCTCAGACGTCAATCTCGCCAACACTGAACACCTTCACTTCCAGATCCACATCGACCCCAAGACCACACTCAGAGGCACCCTCCTCTATAGGCCACCAGGACCCCGTGCACAATTCAGTGAGGACATCACGGACTTCATTACCCCACACGCCCTCCCCTCCGAGGATTACATTCTTTTGGGAGACCTCAACTTTCACCTTAAAAAGAACAACGACCGCAACGCCACCACCCTTCTGGACAATCTCGCCAACCTCGGACTTAAACAACTTGTCACTACCCCCACCCACATCGCAGGTCACACACTCGACCCTATCTTCACCTCCAGCAAACATGTCTCCTTCAGCCACACCACAGCTCTCCTTTGGACGAACCATAGCTGCATTCACTTTACCTACAACAAGACCACAACCAACAACCATCCTCAACCCACTCTGCGAAGAAACTGGAACAAAATCACCATCGACCAGATCTCCTCATCGCTTCTTCAAAACCCCCCTGCCCACTCCTCAAACCCCGACCAAGCAGCCATTAACCTCACCCAATGGCTATCCAACAGCGCCGACATCCTAGCACCGTTGAAAAAATGTCAAATCAAACTAGGCAGCAAGAAGGCCTCCTGGTTCAACGATGATCTTAGGAAATCTAAGAAACTCTGTCGCTCCCTTGAGAAGGCCTGGAAAAAAGACCCAAACACCAGCACCAAGGACGCCTTCAAAAACGCCACCCGTATACACCACCAACTGATCAGGAATGCCAAGAAAGCCGCTTTCAGGGACCGACTAGATAGCAACGCCCACAACAGCAAGGAATTATTCAACATCGTCAAGGAATTTACCAACCCCTCAGCCAACTCCAACGACATCACCCCCTCTCAAGCCCTCTGCGACTCCCTAGCCTCATTCTTCCACAACAAGATTGCAGACATCCACAACAGCTTCGACAACCGACCCGAAGACCAACCCACCCAACCCTCTGCAGGACCCCCACCCCTCTTGAACATCCTCAATGACTGCAACACAATCTCCACTGAGGACACCATCCGCCTGATGAACTCTATCCACTCAGGATCCCCCACAGACCCATGCCCTAACCACATCTTTAACAAAGCAGACTCAATTATAGCACCGAACTCCGAGACGTCATCAACTGCTCCCTCAACTCCGCCACCTTCCCGGAAAGTTGGAAACATGCCGAACTCAGCGCCCTTCTGAAGAAACCCACAGCTGACCCCACCGAACTCAAAAACTACTGCCCTATCTCGCTCCTTCCATTCCCGGCCAAAGTCATCGAGAAAGCTGTCAACAACCAGCTCGCCGCCTTCCTCGAAACCAACAAATCCCTCGACTCCTCACAGTCCGGCTTCCAAGCCAAACACAGCACTGAGACCGCACTCATCGCAGCAACAGACGACATTCGAACTCTGCTAGACAACGGAGACACAGCCGCCCTCATCCTCCTCGACCTCTCCGCAGCCTTTGACACAGTTTGTCATAGCACCTTAATACAATGCCTCAGAAACATCGGAATCCAAGGAAAAGCACTGGAATGGATCACCTCGTTCCTTGCCGGAAGAACTCAGAGAGTCCGCCTTCCACCATTCAAATCAGAAGCTACCGAAGTCATCTGCGGCGTGCCACAAGGATCTTCACTCAGTCCCACCCTCTTCAACGTATACATGAGCCCCCTCTCGGCCATTGCACGCCAACACAACCTCAACATCATCTCCTACGCTGATGACACTCAACTGATACTATCACTCACCAAAGACCCCAACACCGCCAAAACCAACCTACATGAAGGAATGAAAGAAGTAGCCGAGTGGATGAAGTACAGCCGTCTAAAACTGAACTCCGACAAAACTGAAGTCCTCATCCTTGGTACCTCCCCCTCCGCCTGGGATGACTCTTGGTGGCCAGAGGCCCTTGGAAAAGCACCCATCCCGACGGACCACGCACGGAACTTAGGTGTCATCCTGGACTCCTCACTCTCTATGAACAGACAAGTCAACGCCGTCTCATCTTCTTGCTTCAATATTCTTCGCATGCTCAAAAAAACATTTAGCTGGATCCCCACCGAAACTAGAAAAACGGTCACCCACGCACTGGTCACGAGCCGCCTGGACTACGGAAACACCCTATACGCCGGTACCACCGCAAAACTCCAGAAAAAAGTCCAACGCATCCAGAACGCCTCAGCCAGACTCATACTAGACATCCCGCGTAAAGACCACATCTCTGGACACCTGAAAAACCTCCACTGGCTCCCCGTTAACAAGAGGATAACTTTCCGCCTCTTAACCCACGCACACAAAGCACTCTACGAACTTGGACCCGAATGCCTCAACTCACGACTTTCCTTCTACACCCCCTCCTGCCAACTACGATCCTCCAACCAAGCCCTTGCAACTGTACCTCGCATCAACAAAACCACCATAGGAGGCAGATCCTTCTCCTACCTGGCAGCTAAAACGTGGAACTCACTTCTCACTCACCTTCGCCTCACTCAGAACCACCTTACATTCAGAAAGCAACTTAAAACCTGGATATTCAACAAGTAATTGCCCACCCTTCCTCAAGCGCCTTGAGACCCTCTGGGTATGTAGCGCGCTATATAAATCACTTGACTTGACTTGACTTGACTTGACTAGTGGAGTAGGGTAGACTAGATTGAAGTGAGTGGATTAGGAAGGATTGGGTTAGACTAGTGTGGGGCGGAGCAGATTGAGTGGAGTATATTGTCGCGAACTGGTGGGGATAGATTGGGGAGGAGTGCAGTGGGGTGAGTGGTGTGGCATAGATTGGAGTGTACAGAGTGAAGTAGCATAGTATGGGTTATGAATGGTGTGGTAGCCCACTGCCATCACAGACAACCCATTTTCATTTGAAATGACCATTACATTAGCACTGAAATATGGCGTTACTGCATACAACCGATAATGTGTGCTAATGTCATCACCTAGTGTATTGATGTATCATATTCAAATTTGTTTCCACTACACTTAAGAATTACATTTGGACTAATTTTGAAACATCAGCATAGTTCGTTTTTGTAGTGCACTTGGGAAAAAAACTTCCAACATACTCTCCGTTTACATGGGTACATAGCAGGACTGTCACATATATGCTCTCACTTTGAAGTCAGCGAAAGAAAAATAAACACCAATTTCCTTGAAAGAGAAAGCCTGACATTCGACCTCTGTCTTTGAATAGACAGCAAATGTGATAAGGTAAGAACAAGATATATACGTCTGTTTGCAGATAGCGAATTCGTAAGAATACAGTAAACAAGATTTGAGCAAAAGGATGGGAAAACTCAAACTGGACAGCTTAAAGCAAATAAAGCCAACAGATAGAAAGCCAGATAATGTAAGTTACAATCCCCAAAGCCAATGGTAAGAAACGGACGAATGCATTCCTAGGTCAGTATTCTGAATCTCCCCAAGATGTCTTCAGTAGACCAGACGTATGTGCTGTCTGGCAGGCTTCAAACTAAAAAGGAGCTTAGTTAAGTAGATTAAAAACATATACAGAAAGGAAGAGAATGAAACATGGTAGGAATAACAATAATATGATGAAAAGATGGTGAAAAATCGGTAGGAAAGAGTGACAAAGTACTAGATGTTTTTATTATGTCTGGTGATTTCACTAATATTATTTATCCAATAGACTTAAATTGCAAGGACGTTCCTTCAGGCCTCTTCTTCCACTGGCCAGTTATGACATTTTTCATTTTTGTCCCCCCCAGTGCAACATTCAGCATGGGCAGAGGGTCAGTCAGCTCACTTCAGCTGAATGACTAACTTCATTCTTCTTTTCATAAGGAACACATTATGAGACAACGTAGTTGCTTTCAGGAACTGCTATAGCAAGTGTGCTATCTGAGATAGAAAAAATCTTAGTCTTTTTTTTTAGATCAGCAAGAACCCTGCAGGTTCTGCAAACAATATAGCGTTGCAAAAGACAAAAATACAAGACTAGCTGGCGGGCAACGTCAGACCTATTTTCTTTGCTAGGTCTGGTTTCCCACTGTATTCTGTACCTATAGTGACAGTTTTATAATCTGATAATAGGACTACAAAGCACAGAATGCAGAAAATAACTCACCTGCGCTACTCATACAAGGATTTTAGAAACTCAGAGGTCTGCTTGGCTGAGAAACAATCATATAGGAGGCCAAAATATTCTAACACTGCTTTTTAACTACTTCGACATCTACATATATGTTTTTACTGAGCATACAATGGCAGACATTGGCATTTGAAATACTAGATAGCAGAGTTAAGGAAATCTAAACAGCAGGGACCTTATAACTGACACCACTGTGCCATTACCACGGGCAAGACTGAAAATCAATGTCTCCAAGGCAAAGGGCACAAGTAAGGAGCACAGTTATTGTCGCAATGTGTGACTTAGTAAAACATTTGTGCAAAAATGTGCCATTCACAGCATTTCAAGAATCAAGGTACCAGTGATAGGTGGGAGGATTGGAAAGAAAGACACTATTATACTGGTGCTTCCGAATGTTGAAAATGTCTTGCCCCAGCTGACAGACCCAGCAGTGACTGAAAAATAGCTTTGCAAACAGCATAGCCTATGTGAGGTGAAAAACAGCTGTGCAACTGCAAGACATCCTCACGTCGTGGTAGATAGAGATACTCTAGAAAAAGCCAGAGGACTGACTCCATTGTGAAAACCCTACTTTTTATTTTATTTGAAAAGTTTTATATAGCGCTAGCTAGACCCGTGGGTATCAGAGCGCTTTACAGGGAGAAGAACATTGCATTACATAGTAGGAAGGCTGTAAGGAAGCAAAACAGAGATACAAATACAACATGAAAAATAGGTAAACCGTGCAGGGGAAGGAAAGAAAACAAACAAAGGTGGCTAACACAGTCCTGTCACCAAATACCCTTGTATGGCTAAGGATTGCCAAATACGCATCTATACCTAATACATTGGTAGCACAGACAAGCATGCATCATACCTGCACCAACTACCAGATACTACCTCGAAAAGATCTGACATTATGGCCAGAACTACTTTCTTCAGAACCGAGGAACCAGGATCGATGTCCGGCATCTGTTCAACATCCTGAAATAACGTAAGCTTCCCATGCCTAAAGGAAAACACAAATGTGACCCTGTGTCATGGATGTCCTTGTAAAAACGCTCCAATACGTTCGGGCTGAGTTCTGCTCCATAAAAATGAAAAAACAAACCCATGTCCTCTTAGAAACTACAAAGCATACCCTCTTGCTATTAGAAACTAGCAGTCTCTAATAGGAGGGAAGTATGTTGTTTTCAGTTTTATGGAGCAGATCTTGACCCAAAGCGATTTGAGCGCAATTAATATACAGACAAGAAAGGCCAAAAAGTGAAAGATACACGAGGCATTTATTAAGCCTCAGAAAAAAGGATAAACTACAAGTCAGTTGTTGCAGATGAGCATTAGGAGCACGGAAACGGAATGCATACATTTTGAATGTGCAAATACGCAGCTGCCTAGTATATGGAAAATACAACTTAACTATGCTTAGAATGCTCAGAGTTAGGCCACAATTAGCGCAGGAAGAAGGGAGCTGCAGAATTAAATTATACGTTGAAAGCGATGTAATGCCACAATACAAAATATTACCCCTCAATTATTCCCTTGTTTGGTTTCCTGCCTATCCCTGGGTGTTTTTTCCTCGCCCCCGTGCTCACTGCTCTCTTTTCCCACCGCTGATGTCCCTGCGGCCCCGCCCCACACACTTATTCGCTAGCCCCTGCCTCCCGCCTCCCAGCTGCTCCTCTCTCTCAGCTCCCCTTAAGATGGCGGTAGCTGCGTGGCCGCGCCTCTGGCACGCCAAAAGGCAAGCTTGTCTGTGCCTGTCCGCGCCTGAACCGCGCCCAGCGCCAGAACCCCTGGATCCCACAAACTCCACAACACCAGAGTCCACTACGATGCCAGCAGCCTCCACGCACTCAACGCCGGCTGAAACCACACCTGCTTCCAGGCCACCCCGAAACGGACCCATGGACCCTTCTACTGCCGCACCTGCAGCTTCACCTGCGACAGAACCACCAAATCTCCAAGGGCTGGATCCAACTACCTCTGCTGCATACTCCTCAACACCCGCTCTGCACGCAAACACTCCGCCGAGCTCTGGGATCTGCTCGACACCTCCGCCCCAGACGTGGCCTTCCTGACCGAGACCTGGTGGAACGACTCCTCGGTGCCCGACATTGCCATAACCATCCCGGACGGCTACAAGATCACCCGCAGGGATCACGCCAACGGAACCGGGGGAGGAATAGCCATCGTCCACAAGTCCACCCTCGAGGTCGCCACCCACACAGACGACACCCTCAACACCACCGAACACCTGCACTTCCGGATCCACACCGACCCCAACACCACCCTCAGAGGAACACTCATCTACAGACCCCCCGGACCACGGGCTCAGTACAGCGACTCCATCGCCGACCTTGCCAGCACTCATGCTCTCACCTCCATGGACTACATCCTCCTCGGGGACCTGAACTTCCGAAGACCGAAGACCGATGATCACCACCCTCGCCCAGAACCCACCCAACGACCCCACCAACCCAGACGCCGCATCCCGCAACTTCAGACAGTGGATCGACGACTGCGCCAACACCCTCGCCCCGCTCAAGAAACCCTCCAACAGCCACGCAAGCAAGAGAGCCACCTGGTTCACCGATGAGCTCCAGTCCTCCAAACGCGCATGCTGGAAACTGGAGAAAATATGGCTCCACTAACTCACATAGGACAACCGCACAGCCCACAAGGACGCCACCCGCAGACATCACCACCTCATCCGATTAGCCAAGAGATCCTCCTTCAAAGATCGCTTGGACAACAACGCACACGACAGCAAAGAGCTCTTCAGCATCGTAAAGGAACTCTCCAACCCCAGCGCCATCGACAACAACATCCCGCCCTCACAAGAACTGTGCGACTCACTAGCCACCTTCTTCCACCGTAAGATCGCGGACATCCACAACAGCTTCAACACCATAACCGCCCCGACTACGCCAGATTCCACCTCCCCTGTGAACACCACCAGCTCCATCTGACTGACCTCCTGGTCCCACGCCAACGACGATGAGACACACAAGGTCATGAACTCCATCCACTCAGGATCTCCGTCAGACCCGTGCCCACACCACGTATTCACCAAAGCATATGCAGCCATCGCACCCCAACTACAGAGGGTCATCAAAATCTCCTTCGAAACAGCAACATTCCCGGAAAGCTGGAAACACGTCAAAATCAACTCCTCAAGAAGCCCAAGCCGGGCCCCAAGGACCTCAAAAACCTCCAGCCCATCTCCCTGCTCCCGTTCCCGGCAAAGGTCATCGAGAAAATCGTTAACAGGCAGATTGCCCGCTACCATGGAGACAACAACATCTTGGACCCGTCACAGTCCGGATTCAGATGAAACCACAGCACCAAGACAGCCCTCATCGCCGCCACACACGACATCAGGCGCCAACTAGAAAATGGCGAAACATCAGCCCTCATCCTCCTGGACCTGTCGGCATCCTTCGATACGATCTGCCATCGTATTCTAAAGACACGCCTCCTAGAAGCCGGAATCCAAGAGAAGGCCCTTGACTGGACCACGTCCTTCCTCTCCAGCAGAACCCAGAGCGTCCGCCTACCACCCTTCCGATCCGAAGCCACTGACATCATCTGCTGCGTTCCCCAGGGCTCATCCCTCAGCCTGATGCTGTTCAACATCTACATGGCCCCCCTCACACAAGTGGCCCACCATCACGACCTCAACATCATCTCCTATGCCAATGACACCCAGCTTATCCTCTCCCTCACCAAGGACCCACACACCACCAAAAGCAACCTCCACAAGGGAATGAAGGCCGTCGCCGACTGGATGAGGAACAACCGTCTGAAGCTGAACTCGGACAACACGGAGGTTCTCATCCTCGGACCCACCCCCTCAGCCTGGGACGACTCCTGGTGGCCGACCACACTGGGAACAGCACCAACACCCACCGACCATGCATGCAACCTCGGATTCATCCTTGACTCCTCCCTCTCCATGGCTAAGCAGGTTAAGACTAAGGCGCAAATGCAGTTCTAAGGAAGCATTCAACCAACAAGCCAATGACCTTACAAAAAACATAGACAGACAATACCCAATGAACTTGGTAAAAAAAGCGAAAAAGCGAGCGGCCAACAACAATAGAGAGGCTTTATTGGAACCAAAAATAATCAAAGATTCCACAGAGAAGAGACCTATATGTATTACCACCTACAACATTGCCTCCAACAAAGTAACCAAAATCATTAAAAAAGAACTGGCGCACCCTGAACTGTGGGAATCTAGATATACCTAAACCCATGTTTAGTCATAAAGGAGGAAAAAATCTGAAAGACTACCTCGTCCATACTCGTCCGAAAATGGAAATCAGGAATCCAAAACAAAGAACAATCAGCACAGTACCCACAGGACACTATCTATGCGGAGACTGTAGTGTCTGTCATTTGACAAGTATCACGAAGAAAGTAACATTCAATAACAACATGACTTGGGAAATTAAAGACTTCACCAATTGCAACACTTCGGGTGTAGTGTATATGATTACCTGTAATTGTAACCTACACTATATTGGTATGACAACCAGAAAAGCCAGTACCAGGATAGTGGAACATAGAAGCAATATCAGACGAAAAAAGAACACAACCAAAATGACATCCCATTTTATTGAATGTAACCACACACCAAATGATATGAAGTGGGTGATCCTTGACAAACTACATGGACAGGATAACTTGGAACAACGCCTTCTGGAAAAAGAACAACGTTGGGTGTACAAATTGAAAACTGATACTAAGGGATTAAACAATACCATCCCTTGGGGCCTTTTGGCAAAACAATCATAATAGTATAAAGGGTCTTATTTGTAACATCTAAATACACCTCTTGAGAATGACCATGACTTGATAATCCTAAACCTTTGATTCTTTACATAAAAAGATCGTAAAATGAACATTCTTGAAAATAATCGTGAGTCCCCCTGTGTTTTTCGTTGTCTGTATTTGTAACTTTATTTTTTATTTTTACTTTATCCCCTTTGCGAGATTTCAATGATGGCCACCGTTCGGTTCCAATACGAACGGCCATCTTGGATCAGCATACGCGGTCTAGCTACCAACCGGAAGCCAGACCACGACCAAGGAAGCTTGATATTCACCCTGCGAGACTGAGACGGCGTCCGCCGGTCTCAAGGGAAGCCGAGTAGGTTTTCCGTTTAAAAAGAGTCTCGTAACAAGTAAGAACCTTTTAGACAACTACATGGAGTTGTTGCGAGGACCGCGTTTTGAAATACGCGGTACACCCGAACCAATTTGGTAAGACCAAAATTAACCCATGATTATTCCACCATACAGGTGTTTACGTGGATTCCATATCCTTCCCGCCATTGACCATGAGGCCCAGTCTAGCCTCTTAAAACGTATGTTTTCCTCTGTGTTTGTGATCGTCGTGTTCTGTGCTGTATATAGACACTGCGCTACTTTTGTGTTTTAAATGTAGATACCTTCACAGTATGTTACACTGGGTGTTCCGGCATTTGGGATCACTCATTTTTTAAGGGTGCATGTAAAAGTGGTGCAAGTTTAGACAATTCCGTTCTGATGGAAACAATGCTTATTTCTATGAATATCACAAGACATCTCTGAATCTTGAACTTATAGACTCTTTTTAATGCGAGTACAGCAAAGAAACGTTTTTGAGCCTATAATATTTGAAATGTCTTTTTCTTTACAGATATGCCATTGAAATGTCTTTTTCTTTACAGATATGCCATTGAATTGCAGAGAAAATAGTATGTATAATTCCATATTAAATTAGGCATACCTTTCACTTTTTTGGAGTGGCACTCACAGGGCGGGACCCTGTAAAGTCCTGAAGAAGAGCTGAGGGGTACAACTCGAAACTAGTTGACCTTTTTACTAGGGTACTGTTTTTCATAATAGAACCAGCCCACCTAGTAAACCACCCCACTTTTAATATATCCGCTAGGCGCATGAATAAAGTTTGTTTAGCTCACTAGTAGGATATTTTTAACCCTCACCACTCCACTCACTTCCCCCTTTTTCACATGACACGACACATAGTCTACACAAAAAAGTGCTCCTACGCAATATCGTTAGTCGTAGCACGCCTCAACCCGCAGCGGGTTGGGAAGCCCCTATGATGAAGCAGGTCACGGTGAGGAAACTCCGGTGAGTGAGGGGACTAAAGAAAAAAAGTTTTTTTCCCCTAGCCCAATTTGTTCCCCTTGAGACACATCCAATTTTGGAAATGTCTTATCTGTCAGCTAGGTTTTCTTGATCTGAATCCTTCAGATTGTTTTGCCTACATTAAGTTGTGGAGGGCGAACCTAGCTGCTTTCCCCTCTACCTCCCACCTCTTTTTTGAATTTTGTTAAGCAGGTTAACGCCATCTCCTCCTCCTGCTTCAACACCCTCTGCATGCTCCGCAGGATCTACAAGTGGATCCCAACCGAAACAAGAAGAACGGTGACACAGGCACTCGTCAGCAGCAGACTGGACTACAACAACGCACTCTACCTAGGAATCCCAACCAAACACCTATGACGACTACAACGCATCCAAAACACCTCTGCCCGACTGATATTCAACATCCCCCGCTGCAGCCGCATCACCCCCACCTGAGACCTACACTGGCTCCCGGTCGACAAGAGGATCACCTTCAAGCTCCTCAGCCACGCACACAAAGTACTCCACAACGCCGGACCATCCTACCTTAACAGCAGACTCAGCTTCTACACCCGTACCCGCCAGCCTCGCCCTTGCCGCTGTCCCCGGCATCCAACGAACGACCTTGGTGCTACATCCTTCTCCTACCTCGCTGCCAAGACCTGGAACACCCTCCCTACCCACATACGGAAGAGACAAGACCTACTCGCCTTCAGAAGACTCCTCAAGACCTATCTCTTCGAGCAGTAGCAGCACCCCCCACCCCTCCCCCTCAGCGCTTTGAGACCCTCACAGGCAAGTAGCGCGCTCTACAAGTACTCTGATTGATTGATTGATTGATTGATCCCAGGTGCCCCCCATTTCGGACTACAATCCGATCCCATTATTTTCTTGACCACACTTTTTCCTCAAAGCAATTCGGAACAGGGCTGAATGCAACATCCTAGAGCTGCTGGTTACTAAAAACGCACCTGAGAAGAGCAAAGATAAGCAATCATTCTATTTCGCATACCTTTTCGATTTTCCAGACGTATCCCTCGCGTGTTCCTAAAAATGTCAGGCAGGTCACGTTACTTCTTGGAGGACGTCTCTTCCGATGACACCGGATGTTGCCCCGAAGTGCTTTAGAAACGTGCTTGAAATGCATGTGTCATTCAGAACACTTGTACATTGGTGGAGGTATAAGTGCGTGGTGCAGCTGCCTGAAATCGAGTTTCAGAAAACTGTTAGGTTTGAATTCCAGCGCTCCGGTTTAGTTTGTAGAATTATTATATGTGCACATCAAAGGATGATTTATGCATATATTTTTTTTTAAATAAAGTGAGTTTAAAAAAAAAAATCTATTTAAGCAAATGCAATTTGAGGTGAGACTCTAAAATATAGTCATTTATGCCTTCAAAAAATCGGGAGTCTCTCACCTGCATCTGGTCTGTTGGCACTTATGTTTATGTACCAATTAACCCCTTCGATGCTGATGACGAGCTCAGCTCGTCATCAGCCACGGGGGGCGTGTGCGGATGACGAGCTGAGCTCGTCATCTAATGCGGCTTTTAGAAAAAAGCCGCGTAGGGGAAAAATAACCGCCGCAGCGATGCGGTTAAGATATGCATATCTGACTGGAACTGATAGTTTCACTTTTAATGACTCAAAACCTCAGAATGCAACAAGCATTTCTGGAGAGATAAAATGTTTGTGTGAATCCACAAATAGTTTTAATCTACAGGAATATCATGTTTCTTTCTCAAACACTAACATGCTTCCCAACATAAAGATTCCTAGTGATTGCTGCTCAAAAAAGAATAGCATTACCACTTGGTAATTTATAGTAATTCGTACCCTCATCAAGTGCGTAGTAGTCACATTGGAACTTATGTAAAGTAATTGATCCGGTGCCTCTTGCTTTATGTGGTACCAAATTCTTCCAGAGACTTAAATATTATGAAGTACAGTTGTGGGTACAGCATTCTATCCATAAATCAATTGTATTTTGAATTTAATTAAACAGTTTATACTTTCCATGGTAAAGGGCCTTCACATAACCCTAGACTGCTATATGAGTGTTATTAATGTTTCCAAAGGCAATGGCAAGACTCGGCTCCTTGCACTGATTACAAAAGCAACCTTAGTAATGAAAAGGTATGCTACTGTCATCCTTTCCTCTCAATTGCCTGTTCTGTCTCGTAAGTTGCTGGCCGAAGAGATCAAAGTGTCAAAAGGTTGGGGTTACAATAAGAGGTGCTCCACCATGCTTGGCTGTGCTGTGCTTCAAATAAAATCAACATCATCTTAATGAAGATTTGTGGTAAAAATTGACCGCAAACGAATGAGGACTACAGAAAGCGAGTAGCTGTTGCTCCCAGTGCATTTGTGTAAACGCATCCTTGCACCAAAAACAGCACAACATAGTACACAATTATGGATTTGCATTTCAAGTAATTTAAACAATTTTGTGCTATTTTGCCATCATTTTGTATAATTAATCATAAAAAAATGATGCTGATTTTACACTCCCTTATATAAATGTGCATACACATGATTTAGACAGACTATTTCCATGTGAAAGTTAGAAAATGCAGTATTAATTGCAAGCAGTGATAACGTCAATCAGTCTGACTTTTGATTAGTAAAGGGCTTTGCAATTGGTGGGTGAGTAGTTGTATAGTTGTTTAAAGCACTGTGATTCACTTTGTATCCATCTCTCTATGTGATGAAAAAGGAGGCAGGTGATTATTCACCCTCCACCCACAACGTCGGGAAACTTCCCCCTCTGTGAAGATGCTGACGCTTTCCAGGCTCAAGGCAAAGATTTAGCCACTTCACCTGAAATTTGTACATTTGACTTTTTTCGAGCCTCAGGGTGTTCCAACCTTTGGTTTCCAATGTAGGACAGTTAACAGTGAAAAGGTGGAGACTGAGGTAACGCTCCAGCTCTCGAAGCAATGTCTGTGAGGGTGTAGGACCAAGTGACTTAGCTCAGTAGCAGGAGATGGTGCATAATGTTAGACTCAGAATTTGATTAGCAAACATGTTTCAGGTAGGGTCTCTGTTGGAGAACCTAGCCACCCGCCAAAAGTCGCTATAGTAGGATTGGTTTCTCACTGCTGCAGAATCCTGCTGAAGCTGCAATTTTTTTATTTCTTTGCAGTATCACACTTTGCACAGTTTAAAAAGTATATAAAGTTCCAAGTTGCTCGAGTCTGTAACCCTTTTTTAAAATTAAAATTTTAATTTAAAATTAAAATTCTGCAGCAGCCATAGGAAGCAGAAAATGCCCCAGGGGATTTTTTTGTGCCAGAAGGTGCCCTTACCTGCACAAAAACATTCCTTCATGCAACACAGTCACCCTTGCACCATGGTGTGAGGGTGTCTGTGTTGGGGCTAGGCAGCCCACTATGCTCCAGTGCTAGGAAAAGGCAGGAATGCTCCATATTGTGGTACATGTAGCACATTCTTGCCCTTTACCCGTAGCGTTCCCTGTAACGCATCACAGCTCAGCAAGGGGATGCTGCATTGCAATGTACTGCGTTACATTTTCATAAATATGGCTCTCTGTGCTTGCTGCGATTAGGTCACGAGGGCACTGGTCTAGCATGTCCTCATTCAATAATTACTGTGACAAGTCTGAGTTGAAGATGTAATTCTTCGATTACCTGCGGGTAATCCTCATTACTCCGATTACCTAACGTTATTCCAGTATTTATATACCTTCCATTCTCTGTTCATCCCTAGTACAGTGATTCTTAATCTGAGGTATGTGGACCACTAGGGTTCCACAATTCCTACTTTGGGGGTTTGTAACTGTTTAGAAAATTAAATAATATTAGCAGATTAATAAAGTGCATGCACAGGCATGGCATGGCAGTTTTGGGCTCCAAAGCTTGGAACATACTCCTGCCACCCCTCCGGCAAATTACTACAGATACAGCCTTCAGAAAGACCCTTAAAAGTAAAACTTAGATATACAGCCTTTCCGATACCCACTGTAAAAGCCTAATCTGAATATGCTGACCTCTATTTTAACATCAACAAGCCCCGCTGCCCACTGCCTTTTCCTCTCTAAAGCGCCAAGATGCTCCTTGGAGTGAAGCCCGCGCTATACAAGAGGCTCTTACATTACATTACATAACATTACATAAAAAGGCAAAATTGAAGATCGAAAATTGTACGCACTGTAATTGTGAAGACATTTTAAATAGAAGACAAAATAATTAAGGTTGTGTACATATTTTAACTTGTGGGGGCATAGCAAGTATAGCAAAGAGTATCTAGTGTAGTCGACTGGTGACCGAAATGTAAGCAGTGGTATGTGCTAACAGAGAGACATCATGGATAAGGACGGAAAATTACAATGCGTAATGCTGGAGTTGAGCATATTGCTTAATCTTCTAGAATATAATAATGTTCTGAAAAGCTCCGACCCTCAATCAAATCTTAGTTTTTGTTAGTTCGAGCCCTGAACCAGCACGCAAGCGCTGCTCTAGGGTTGATCTGTGGTAGTAGAGTACGGCGAAAAAACCACACCCGCTTTTTCATTGGCTTGTGACTGTCCTTTCTGAATGCTGCCTTCCGATTGGCATATAGGCTGTTAGTCCCTCCTTATGACGGCCATGTCGTCGTTTGTATCCTTCCATGGCTACTGGCCCCTTTATTTCGTGTTGCATGAGCACTATTTTCTTCCTGTGCCCCCCTCCCGCTATCCGTGCCTTCTCTCCCACCCCGCTCCTGTTGTTTGTTTCTTCTCGCCTTTGCCCGCCTGCACTCCCGTTTGCAATGAAGTAGGTCTCGTGTAAATGCGAGTCCTATTGCATTGCAAATGCTTGTTTTACCTTTGCCTCAGAGCCCTTGTTTCCTCCCACTACGATGCCCCCTGTCACCTTCCAATGGAACATCCTGTCTCGGGACGACCTACTTGCTCTCGTGGGACACAAGGCCTAAGCTCGCGCGCTACCCCTTC
This sequence comes from Lissotriton vulgaris, assembly GCF_964263255.1. Lineage (NCBI taxonomy): Eukaryota > Metazoa > Chordata > Amphibia > Caudata > Salamandridae > Lissotriton > Lissotriton vulgaris. The sequence continues at coordinate 936,575 of NW_028250684.1, forward strand.
AGTTCCTCGCAGGTCTTAGAGCTCCACTGTGACGTCACAGACGGGATTCCATCGCCTGCTTTGCGGAAAGGATCATTGGTTTCATAGCAGCTGTTGCCGGGCACTGAGAGCTAGAGTGCCCAGGTGAGGAGCGAAGGGAAACGGGAGGAACTCTGCAGGACAGTCAGTGGTATTGATTGAACCGGGGACGGTTGGTGTGGGTCATAGACTCACAATGGCATAGCTAGCGCCTGATTACACTGGCAGTCGGGCATTCCACTGATACGTGGTCTGTGATCAAAAGCAACACTGGGGGGAGAGCGTGCGACGCGGCGGATAAGATGGCCGCCCATCCCTGAGCTCCGTGATTTCGGCGGCGCTTCATTCCCGGAGGTCCCGCTTCTCTACAGCGTTTCTGGTCGGAAACGGCAGATTTCGATGTCGGAACTGCCCCCCAGCACATGGGTATGTTCCTGAATGCGACAATGCATCTTTTGAGTCCGAATTTCGCATAAATGTCGACGCCTCGGTTCCGGCCGCCATTTTGTTTTTTTATTTTTTTGTTTTTCCTCAAACACCCTACCACTGCCTTTTCTGCTGCTTATGACTTTTTAATGGACTTATGTCTTACTTTACTGTTCCAGGAGGCATTTGATTTTCTCTGAGGCGTCTTGAGGTATTCTGGTACTATTCTGGTACTATTTTTGGCGTTTGTTTCCTGCCCTCACATCTACATTAGAGCTTGCCTGCTTGGTGCTTCGCTACTTCATTTCTGCGCGCTACTCTCTGCCACGAAGACGCATTGTTCTTTACTGGGGGTGTTCCTGTCTCCACTTCTGCAGTTCGCTTTGGCTTTCATTCAGCCCCACTGCCTGGTAGGCTGCTTTGCTCGTTACCTCACACTGTTTTCTCACCTCAGTCACCATGCAGCAGGCGCACAGCACTAAAGCCTCCACCGCAGCTTCTTCCTCACGCAAGGATCCTGCAACAACAGGCAAGCGTCTCAAGACGGACCCTCCGTCTCCTTCTAAATCTCCGTCTCGAGTTACCCTTGAGGACCTCATGGAGGAACTTCGTCTAATTTGTCCCTTTATTGCGGATACTACTACTACCCTGCAGAGGTTAGACGACAAGTGGTCCAGCCTAGATCAAAGGGTCACCAACGTTGAACAAAAAATCAGCGACGCTCAAGATGTTGTCGCTAAAGTGGATATCCTCACCAAGGAAGTTCAAGTCCTCAAGAAAACGACCGAGGACTTGGAAAACAGGAATAGACGCAATAACCTGCGTATTTACGGCGTTCTGGAGAATACAGAGGGGTCCGACATCATCCTCTTTTTGAAGTCACAAGTCCTACCAATAGTCGGCTTGCTTAAACATGTGGACCTGAATATTCAAAGGGCGCATCATCAAAAAAAATTCCTCTTCTTCTTCAAAACCTAGAGGCATTATTGCTTATTTTCTTCTATATTCTGACCTCATGTCTGTTTTGCATTCAGCCAAGCAACACAAGCAACTATTTTGGTCGGGACATAAACTTTTTTTCTCTCAGGATGTCTCCAAACAGACTGCGACGCGTCAAAAGGAATTTCTGGATATGCGGCCTACACTACGCTCCATGAACGCTAGATACGGACTTATTCATCCCTGTTTCTTCAAGGTCACATACAAAGAAAGGTCTTATAGCTTCGAGGATCCGGCAGATCTCCGCAGATTCATCCACTCCTACAGAGAAGACTCCATGGAACAAAGCGACCCTTAATTTCCTCATGTCTTCCTCTCTGTACTTCGCTTATTGTCCATACTTGTGCTGTTTATTTGTTTTATTTCATATGATCTAATTGGTTTTTGTCTCCGCTGTTTTCTAGGTTCGTCGCTCTATGTTTTGGTTGTATGCCCCTCCATCGTACTGTCCTGTCTTCGTCCCCATTATTCCAATTCGCTGTTGTCCTTGCTTAACTGTTCGGTAAGTCTCCTCCATTTGTTTATATTGTCGTGCTCGGTCTTGGGTTCTATTTCCTTTATTCCCTGTTCTTATTCATGTCTCTCTTCTTTCATGTTCTTCGGACCGGGTTTTTTGACATTTTTAAGGGTGGGCGGCCAGCTACGCTCCGTGCACGGAGTGCGCGTAGTGCCGTCTCCTAAGCATTTTGCGTAGCAGGCGTAGCCAGGCGGCACTACGCGCGCTCCGCAGACGGTGCGTAGCCGGCCGCCACCCGCCTCCCTCCCGCCCTCCCTAAATACTTAAATAAAAGGATAGAAAGCTTTTAAAAACACTTACCTTGTCCGCCGCGTCCCCGGGGCTCACTCTCGCCGTCCCTGGATTCGCGCCGCCATTTCGGATACTAATGCGCATGCGCGGACGGCCGCGCATGCGCATTTCTCACGATAAATGCGCATGCGCGGGCGCCCGCGCATGCGCATTAGTATCTGAATTGGTGGCGGCGCGAATCGCGGGACGGCGAGAGGGAGCCCCGGGGACGCGGCGGACAAGGTAAGTATTTTTAAAAGCTTTCTATCCTTTTATTTAAGTATTTAGGGAGGGCGGGAGGGAGGCGGGCGACGCGTAGTAGGGCTTCGCGGAGTGCGCGGGTGGGCGTAGTTTTGTGCCCACTTCGCGTAGCTCCGCGTAGCCCCACTCCGCACACTACGCCCAGGGTTAGACATTTTCCCTTTTGTGCGGTCGTCTTTTCTTGTTGCTCCCGCTCTCACTTTATTGTCTTTTTTCTCCGTTAATTGTTCTGTATGGCTGGAACCGTTTTGGTTTCCCTTGTCATCCTTCTTCCTACTGTCTTTTTTCGGGTAGCGTTTAGCTCCCACTTCCTTTTTCCTCACTATCCTCTCCTTTCCTTTTCCTTTTTGGTTTTTCTCATGCTTTCCCGTCTCCTTCATCCTTTCCCTGTCATTATTCCTTTCTCTCATTTTGTACCGTGGTTTTGGCTCCTCTTCTCTTCTCTCTTTTTCCAATTCCTCTCTCCCTCTGCATCTTAAAGTGGCAGTATTGCATTGTTTCTTCCTACTCTCTTTCATTCATTTCCCTAGCTTTTTTTTTCTTCTCTCTTTTCATTTCACTGGGCTTGTTACTATATGCCTTCCTTTATATTCTCTCCTCTATTTCTTTATAGCTGCTGTATTTTTTTTCAATCCTCCTTCTCTACTCTCTTCCTATGAAAGGTTTCAGACTCATTTCTTGGAATGTTAAGGGTCTCCGCAACCCTATTAAGAAACAACGTATTGTGTCTCATCTTGCTTGTTTACAATGCCAAATTGCCTTTTTTTTTTTTTGTAAGACCTTTATTGTACCTCTAATAGTGAACACCGCTTCAGCCTACAACCACTTGGGCTGGCCGCAATGTAGTTATTAGCATTCTTTAACATCAGGAGAAACACAGCCTTTGTGCCGATATCCCAGGGGAACCGCGGCGTTTAGTAACAATGTGGGTACATAATGTACAGTATAAGTAGATTTCTGGTTAGGTCCGTGATTTTTTTATTTTAAAACAAACATGTTGAAATTGCATCAAACAGTATAGGTGACATGTGCAGTCATGTGTGCATTATTCGTTGTGCCCATTACACTTAACAGTTGGCATTTCGGTTCATTCATAGGAAATAGGCACAATTTCTCTGTAACAGACTTTCCGTTGCACTCATCAAGTAAAGTACATCACTTTTACTTCTAGGGCGAAAGTTTTTCTCCATCATATCGGGCACCGGTATTCCTGACCTGAGAGCTTCGCAGAGGAGTGCCATCTACTCACCGTGGTCGTTTTCTATTCTCCCACCTCACCAGTCAGGGGGCACACATGATCTCTATTCCACCCTTCGGTAAATAGAACCCTACGGCAAAGTACCATAACAACTCTGGGTGTCTCCTTCATGGATTACTTTCAAGATCGGATAGGTCCTGTGGTGGTTCGCATAGTTGACCCCTGTATTCGTTCCATTTCCCCCATACCCTAGTCCATTTCTTGGGGCATCCTCAATGCACATACACTGCCTTTTCTGCCAGCATGGCTGAGTCCATATCCCTTCCCCATTGTGCGCGAGTGGGTCCTACCCCCGAGCCCCAGTTCCTGGCAATGTTTCTTTTAGCAAGGGCTAGGCCCAATGTTGCCCATGTTTGCATTCCTCGATTCATATCAGTGGGCGACCAAATGTTCAGTAAACAACATCTAGGGTCTCTTGGTAATACGACACCACCTGCCTCTGATATTTCGGAGAGTATTCGGTCCCAATAATATTGGATCTTTGGGCAGTCCCATATTATGTGGAAGAATGTGCCCGGGAGGCCGCACCCACGTAAGCAGGTAGGTTCTGGGATACGGCCTAGCCGGTGTAGGAGTGTGCGGGAGTAGTATATTCTGTGTAATATTTTCAATTGCACCAGCTTGATTTGTGATGGAATGGAGGCCTCCCTGGGAGATGCCAGTGCGTACAACCAGTCCTCATCCTCTATGTCCCCCAGGTCTATCTCCCATTTGCTCCGGAGGACAGCCGTGGGATCGGGCATGTTGTTAATAAGTTTGCAATATGTGAGGGAGATCGCTCTTTTGTCTAGGGATTCAGTAAGGAGTCTATCCTCTAGGGGGGAGGACTCAACCAGTCGGGTGCCTGCTGGAATCGCCCCCTGCAGTGCATGCTTGATTTGTGCGTAGCGATACTGTTCGGTGTCCGCCATCCCGTATTTTTCTTTTAGAGCTGGGAAGGTGACTATTTCGCCTTTCTTCCACAAGTCCCCGATTTTGGAGATACCAATTAAGTCCCATTGTCGGAAGCCCTTTGTGTTTGCTAGGGTACCCAGTTGCCGTGTGTCCCAAAGTGGCGTTGCGAGCGTGAGTACTCCCTCCCATCCCAAGGATCTCTGCGCTGCGTGCCAGATCTTGATCGTGTGTGCTGTTGGGCCTGTAAGGGTGTGGCATCGTTTGTTCGGTATAGTGCCCGCATGAGTTGGTCAGGTGGCAGTACAGTTCGGTCAAGGCGGAAGGCCGGGTCCATTTGAGGGGCGTGTATCCACTGGTTAACCACTATCAATTGTGCTGCCCAGTAATACAGTTTGATACAGGGTAGGGCGATCCCCCTGTCATACCAGGATCGGAGTAATTTGGCGAGCGCTATACGGGCCGGTTTCCCATCCCACAGGAGCGTCGAAATTTCTGTGTCTATGGATTTGAAATAGGTAAGAGGGACTGGAAAGGGGGTGTTTTGCAATCATAAAGAAATCTGGGGAGTGATAGCATCTTAAATAATGCGGCCCTCCCTAGCAGTGTAAGCGGTAAAGATCGCCAGTGTGTGATGTCCGATTTTAGCCTTTGTAGAGGTTTCAGTAGTTTTTTTTCTATAAATAAGGGTTCTTGTGGCGTGACATAGATCCCTAGGTACTTGAATCCGCTGGTGACTGTCTGCAGGGTGCAGTCTGGGGGCAGTGTCGGCGTGTGGCCTCGCAGTACATAAAGAAGCGATTTGGTCCAATTGATGGTGTATCCCGATACCTCACCGTAGGCCCTGAGCAGTTCCATCAAAGCCGCCAGCGACTGGGAGGGGGACATCAAATAAACCAGCACATCATCCGCATAAAGGGAGATGCGATCCTCCCACCCCGTCCCCCATGTGATCCCTCTGATTATTGGGTCCACTCGTACCCGCATCGCCAGAGGCTCAAGTACAAGCGCGAAGAGTAGTGGGGATAAAGGACACCCCTGCCTCGTTCCGCGTCCCAGTGTGAATGTGCGGGAAGTGTGGCCGTTGGCTACCACTTGTGCCATTGGCTTGGTGTAGAGAAGCTTAACCCAGTTGCAAAATTTAGGGCCGAAGCCCACTTTCCTGAGGACTGCAAACAGGAACGGCCATTCTACTAGGTCAAAGGCCATTGTAGCGTCAAGGGAGAGGATGGCCGCATCCTCCTGTAAGAGGGGAATACGGTGTAGGACTCCATGGAGGCGTCGTAGGTTAAGTGATGTATTTCTACCAGGCATGAAGCCTGATTGGTCTGGGTGTATCAGGTCTATAAGGTGGGGCTGTAGTCGTAGCGCCAGAACTTTCGCCAGGACTTTAGCATCTACATTCATTAGGGAGATTGGCCTGTAGGAAGATGTCTGGTCAGGTGGTTTACCGGGTTTATATATTACTACAATGGTGGCTAGTCGTTGGTCGGCCGTGAGCTCTCCGTTTGATAGGCACTCATTATACATTGGGAGCATGTAGGGAAGTATCTGTCTTGAAAGTGTTTTGTAGAGTTCAACGGGTAGGCCGTTCGGCCCCAGCGCTTTCCCACTATGTAGTGCTGCTACAGCCTTCCCCACTTCTTCTCCTGTGAAGTCGCCCTCAAGTGTCTGTGCGTCTTCTTGTGACAGTGTGGGTAGGGGTATGTCCCGCAGGTATTGCAAGCAGTCTTCCTCTGTCCTCCCCCCCTGAGCAGTGTACACAGTCTCATAATAAGTAGCCAGTTCTTCTACTATTTGAGGGGGAGCTGTCACGTGTGTACCATCTGGGCGTTCTACTGCGGCAATCCACCTACTGGCCCTTTCCCTACGTTCGATCCATGCGAGCATCCTGCCCGTCTTGTCACCCAACTCATAGATCCTATGCAGTGTGTTAGTTAACTTTGTCTTGGTTACATCCTCTACGTATGCCTTGTATTCCCGTGTCGCTAGTGTTAGTGCGTGTGCCGTGTCCGCTGTGCTATCTGTGGCATGTGCCAATTCTGCTGATTGAACTGCTGTTTTCAATGCTTCAACAGTGGCCCTCTGTTCTCTCTTGTGTCTGGTAATGGTGGAGATAGCCTGTCCTCTGAGTACCTCCTTGAATGCCTCCCATAAGACCGTGGGTGAATCTACTGAGTCTGGGTTTTCCCCAAAGTAATGTGTGGTAGAAGTCTTTAGTGTTTTCAAAATAGTATTGTTTTTGAGATAGCCGGGGTATATCGGGAATATTCTTTGTCGTCTGGTGGGTTGTGTCGTGTAAGTGAGGTGTACCGGGGAATGGTCTGATATCCCTCTTGGTAGGTGTTCCAGAGCCGTGATCTTTTCCGGGGGGGATCGTCAAGGTTAGTATGTAGTCTATCCTGGAAAGACTGTTATGTGCCCCTGAATGAAATGTGTAGTGGCGGTCATGGGGGTGTTTAAGTCTCCACATATCCACCAACCCCATTGCTTCTAGGAAATCTTTAAACAATTGGTTAGGTCTAGTGGCTTCACGAGGAGGGTGCCGATCAATCGCTGTGTCCGATACTGCATTGAAGTCACCTCCCACGATTAATTCACCCTCTGGGAGTTCAAGTAGTAGTTTACCCAAGTCTTGGAATGCTCCTTGGTGTAACGTAGGGGGAATGTAGACTGAGATTATATTATATGGCCTCCCCTCCCATTGACAGTGTATCGCTGCAAATCGACCTTGATCATCCGCCCAGGTGCGTTTGATGAGGAGTGGAGCGTTTTTTTGGGCCAGGATACCAACCCCACGGGAACCTGCAGAGAATTCTGCGTGTGTGATCATCTTGAAGCCCCATCGATTAAGGGCCTTCGAGGTAGTTCCTACCAAATGCGTTTCTTGTAGTAGGGCTAATGTGGGCGCCTTTCTTTTGAGATATTGGAGGACTAAACCCCGCTTAATTTTATGGCCCAAACCATTGACATTCCAAGATAAGATTGTTAGCGTGGGGGCAACTAGTGGTTGTGCTCGGGGGGCCGGTGAAGAGTTATCGTGATTAGCCATGGTCATCGGTAGGCTGACGCAGTAGCGTCACTGTATTTAAATTGTGGGCCGAGGCACGAGGTATGTGGGAGTGTATAACGTGGTCCCGCGTGTCAAGCAGCGTGCATATGGTGTAAGTGCCCCATCGAGGTGGACGTGACTGAGGATTTCTAGTTGATCGCTTCGGCCAGGCCGACGTGCCTAAGTGGGTGATGAAGAAACGGTGCCCGTGATGCAATGTTCGAACAGAAACAGAAACAGAAAATTCTGTAGTACTAACTTCCCCGTCCCTGAACGCCTCTCCCCACCCTGCCTCCCTGCCCGGCGGACTCAGAACTGCCCGCCTCCCCAACTCAGCAGAGTGCTTTAACCCATGTCCCAACAGTGTACTTGCGTGTAGGGGTCACGAAGTCCGAGGTGCACATGACCCTCCTCTGAGGGTGGATCCGTTTCCGCCCCATGTCCAGAGCTGGCTTCTGACAATGTCCTTCTGCATTTGCAGGCCCGTAGGTGGAAGTCCTTACTTGTTCCAACTGAGTCACTTCAGGCCAGAGCCACCCTGCTCCGGGTTCTGTGAATCCTCCACAGTGTGAGTGAAGAGTTCAGGGCTACTTATCTCTGCTTCATCTGCGTGGCGGCCGCGGTCTCTTCCATTGCGACGGTGTCCATCTTTCTTCCTCCAGCCTTCGAGCCAGTCGTATGTTTCCTCCGGGGATTCGAAGAACCATGTCTTCCCCTCAGCCACCACTCTAAGCCTTGCCGGAAACAGCATGGAGTAGGGTAATTCACGGGATCGCAAGACTTTTTTTACTTCCAGAAAGCTTCGGCGTCGTTTTGACACTGCAGCAGTATAGTCAGGGAAGAAGGAGATCGATGAGTTCTGGATTCGGATTTGTGGGGAGATCCGTGCAGTCTGAAGAATGACGTCCTGAAGGATTGGGTTATTTAGAGCCCAGCGGTGCCAGGGCACAACACCTGAAACCTTCGTGGGTAACCTGCTCCGGCGTACGAATCACAGAGACACGGGACACTTCCTTCGGCGTCAAAGATTCAAGGTTTATTTGCTGCAGGGAAACACAGAAATCACGGAAGTACAACCAGTGTAGTTCAGAGTGTCTGCTTCAAATTGGTTCTGCGGATCGCTCCTTTTATACATGGTTTTCCAATAGAGTTACATTGAACACAAACGTTTATGACCCGGTTCCCATAATTATCCCCCAGAGGGGTCGCTTTGGTCACTTTGATACACACAAGGCCCGGAACATAAGTGCGGAAACATTTGGCGGTTCCCAACTGTAAAAACCCATCTTCCCAACATTAGTGCATTCCAATCGGCAATAAAACAGATCAGAATAGGAACAAGAACAGGTGTAGAGGAAGACGGAGACAGTGAGGAGATCGGAAAGGGTGTAAAAGGGAGGTATCGAGAAACACGAGATACGGGCATCAAAGGGACGTGCCTAATGAGATGCACGGCTAAGACAATAAACCGGCACGGCGAGATGAGCCTCGAGCGGGGCCATCTGCCTTACAGTATCATCCCCCTCATCATAAAGACACTTACAAAGGACATGTGTCTTCCGCAAATATCTTGCGAGTCCCAGGGTCGCGAAGCGGACAGCGTCCGTTCGCTGGCTACTTGAGGGCAAGAGACAAAATGGATGCCGTATCTAAGATGGAACCCGTGGGTACAGATAGAAATACCCACGTAACAAACGAACGGTTTAGGTTAGCGCAGCGAAACTGCGTACACCCACTAAACTCGTCATTTGCGGTTCATAGATACCAGACTCGACCATATTCGTGCGAGTCGAAAACACCACTTACAATTGTCACGGAACCTCAGACGCTCTTTTTGCCCTCATGTAGGCAAGCACTAGTCGGAATCATACTCAATATTCATCAGACCATCTAGATGTTGTTGTAGCATAGCTCTGTCCAACCGAGTCCCCTTGGTAACAGGAGGCTGTCTCATACACGTTGTAGCACAGAGGCCACATAAGGCAGGACCGCACTGCACACAAAGGCAACACGTGAACAGGAATGCCACAACGACTCCGATGATCATCAGAATCTTCCAACCCCAAGTCGACATCAGGCCCCAAAACCACCCAAGTAGCGTCCAATCCCCTACATCCACGTGTATGGATTCGGAGATCTTATGCAACTTCGAGATGGCTTGATAAACGGTCGGAGCGTTATCAGGAATGAAAATGCAGCAGCTCGAATGGATCACCTTACATACCCCACCACGATCTGCTAAGATCACGTCTAAAACCATACGGTTTTGTAACGTCATGAGTCTATCCGCCTGAAGTTCTGTGGTGATATTACCAAGGGCACTGGCAGTAATGTTAGCTGTCGATTCTACCACTCGAGTCAACTGTCTCAGGTTCCTACTATTAACCATAGGTCCCCAAAACGGGAGGAAACCCTTGAAAAAGTCTCCTGCCTCTTGACCGGCAGTGTCCTCTTCGCTAATTACGCCTCTCACAACTCTAGTCTTGTGATAATCTGCATCTACAGTAAACGTCGGAGGCAACAAATTTGCGATAAAACATGAGCCCATAAAGTCAGAGGGCAACCATGCGTACGCACAATCATGGCAGATGAAGTATGTACCCTTGGCAGCCAGAAACACAGGGGACGAGACCATTGGCAGAATGTAATTTTCAGTGCAAGCACTCTCTCCAAGTCGGGCTTTCGATCTTCGGCCACGACCTATGAGACAAAAATTACCAATGTGGGGTACGACCCATATCGGAGGTGAGCTTTTAAGCTGCTTTTCACTAGTGAACACACTATACTCGCCTCTACTCAGGACCCTGTAAGCTTGTACCTCTTCTTCAGGAATAAGCGAGGGATCATAGATATCACTATCTAAATCCTCTATTGCTATAGACAAAGGTTTTTGATACGAAGTAGGACCAGAGTAGGGAGAGCGTGGTTCTCGAATGGGGTGGAAACCTAGCGCGCTTCGAAACATTGTTTGAAATGCTCGAGCAGACCCTTGGGAACTGTACGGTAACATCAGATATGGAATTCCCTTATCCGTAGTATGTGGCATCAACCCACACACCCAACAATTAGTAGTGTTAATCACTAACTGATGCTGGTGAAGGAGCTGAATAAAGGAATTGTTGCGGAATTCTGCACGTCTAGCCTGCTCGTGTTCAGGTAAGACATGAAAAGAATGAGGAGAAGCAGTGGAGGTGAGTTTAGGGTCAGGGGTAGGAGTAGGTATGGCAGAAGGTAAGAAGTAAGATATCATGTAATACACCCCACCCGCCAATAATGCAGAAACAGTCAAAAATAATACAAATACTTGGAATATAAAACATTTCGTACGGCTAAGTTGCTGCAGCTTGAATCTTCGAGCTTGAGCTTCTTCCAAGTCCATCAGCTTCGAAAATGCCATTCCCTACGACCGTCCGCAACGTTTCTTGACGCACTTCGTTCTGTGTAGCAGTAGTCAATCCCTAGGAGTTCCCAGGAACCGACGGTCTTTAACCTAGCGTCAAGACCTACTAACCAGAAGGAAGTACGCGCGCGGCCCTACGGCCTTTATTGCACAAATATATATGTATGCAAAAACAATGTCTCTCGGCTGTGGAAGCAAAAAGGTGCAAGGAACGAAGCTCAATGAATATATACAAAAATAATCACAATAATACAAATGTTCAAACTGATCACGGAAAACGGGATTAGAGCAGTTGTCAATAAAGCAAAACAGGATCTTTTATTAGTCTTTAGTGCTAGATCGCAAAAAGTATCGGGTTTTCCCAGGACGTGTCTGCTCGTCAAACAAAGGATCCTTTGAAGAGACAACGTCCTGCTGATCAGTTGAGTGTTCTGGTCTTGAGTCTTTTGATGACAAATGTTCAACAGTGTCTTTCTGCTGCACTGAGGATTCTCCGACAGGCTGTGCGTCGCTAAAAGGTACAAACGCCGGCAATCCTTCGGTTTCAGTTGATGCAATGCCTCTCCTCACCCACGGGTCTGCCGGCAAAGAGATAGGGACCTTTTTGGTGTGGGTGGCGTGCACCCAGTTTTTCCGTCCCTCAAGACGAACAGCAGTCCTCGTGGCAAGGAGAACCTGGTAGGGTCCAGTGAACCTCGGATCCAAATGGTTCTTGCGCGAAAAGTTGCGCGTCACCACCCAATCTCCGGGCTGGAGCTGGTGGCCTGGACCCTCCGTCTGCGTTGGCAGTGCGTCGTGAACCTGTTGGTGAATTAACCTCAGTTTAGCAGTCAAGTCATGAAGATAATCGATCAACATTGGATATTCAAGATCACAGAACATACCTGGCCTAGGAACCCCCCAAACATTCGCAGGACGACCGAACACTATTTCATAGGGACTAAGCCCTACTCGGGAGTGTACAGTCGCCCTAGTTGACAGTAATGCTAAGGGTAAAGCGTCAGGCCACGAAAGACCAGTCGTAGCCTGAATCTTTGCTAGTTTCAGTTTAAGGGTGCCGTTATACCCTTCAACCAAACCAGCTGACTGGGGATGATTGGCACTATGGAATTTCTGATTAATTCCAAGGCCCTTACACACACTCTTCATCACACTTCCCACAAACTCACTTCCGTTATCTGACCACACGACTCTAGGCATTCCGTACCGAGGAAAGTATTCCTTCAGTAGGATTTTCGCAGTAGACAAAGCAGTATTGTCTTTGAGAGGATAGGCCTCGATCCATCGGGAGAATGCGCAAACCACTACTAAAACGTATTTCAGGTTATTGCATCGCTCCATATGGATGAAGTCCAATTGAATCACCTCAAAGGGACATGAAGGAGGAGCAAAACTGCCAGGAGGAGTTGGGGTTCCTTTGCCAGGATTGTACATCATACACACCATACAATTTTTGACCAGACGTTCAGCACATTTCGCGATACCGTCATTCTTCCACACAGGGGACAGCAACTTGCAAATACCTTTCGCGCTAATATGTGCTAACCCATGCGCCATTGTCACAACGGCCAGCACATATGCATCAGGCAACAACCATCTTTTCTGATCCGACAAATCAATCCAACAACCATTCACATCCAACTTTCCCGTACTTTCTTCCCACTTCGTCTTTTCAGTCTCGGTGGCCTCTTTCTGAATTTCTTTCACACTTTCAATAGTGTCTTCGCACATACCCGACTCTGCAGGCCACCTAACCGAACTCGTCACATACATTCGAGTGCTAAGGTTCCGGGCAGTCTCCTTAGCAATCTCATCCGCAAACGCATTACCACGACCAACATCATCTGTCACCTTACGATGCGCACTACATTTAACAATCGCTACCTGCTTAGGCAACGCAAGCGCATCTAAGAGGTCATTCACAAGCTGGCCATGCTGAATCTTCGTACCATGCGATGTTAGAAAACCTCTCTCTCTCCACAACCGTCCAAAACTATGGGCGACGCCAAACGCATATTGGCTGTCGGTAAACACATTCACACGTTTCCCTTTCGCTAACACGCACGCTCTGGTGAGAGCGATCAGCTCTGCAGCTTGGGCAGAATTCTGATTCAATCTTGCAGTCTCAACAACAGTATTCAACGTTACAACAGCATAAGCAGTAGTCACATCGCCATTCGGCAACTTGAAACATGAACCATCCACATACAGCGTTCCATCTGGGTCTTCCAATGGGGTGTTTTTAAGGTCCACTCGACCTTTTGTTTCCTCCTCTGTCCTCAAATAACAATCATGGTCTATTATTTCATCTGACTCTGAGCTAATTGGTAACAAAGTTGCCGGGTTCAGGACATTACAACGTTTTATTTGAATGTGGCTTGCAAACAACGTCAACTCGTACCCAGACAACCTCGCACTCGTCAAGTGCTGGGTTTTTGTACGATTCAAAAGAGTGTCGACTGCATGCGGAACCATCACCGTAAGCATATTATCCATGACCAATCCTGCTGATTGTCGGATGGAGACCGCAGCTGCCGCTGTTGCTCTCAAGCAACTCGGCAATGCTCTAGCTACTGGGTCCAAGGTCGAGGAAAAATATGCACATGGACGTTGCTTACCACCAAAAGGTTGCGTTAAGACACTCAACGCACAACCTTCTCTTTCGTGAACATATAATGTAAACGGCTTGCTATAGTCAGGAGTACCTAACACAGGAGCCGAACACAATGAATCACGTAATTCAGAAAAACTTTTCTGACATTCTTCCGTCCATGGTAAAGGAGTTGAAACATCCTTGCACGTAAGAGCCACTAATGGTTTCGCTAGCAATGAAAAGTTAGGAATCCATTGCCTGCAGTACGACGTGATACCTAGAAAGGCACGCACATCTCTTTGGGTTTTTGGCACAGCCATTCGTGCAATTGCTGCAATTCTCTCTGGGGTCAACCGCCTTCCCTCCTTTGACAATAAGTGACCTAGATAGGTTACTTCTTGACAACAATATTGGAGTTTAGAGGGTGACACCTTGTGATTTAACTCGCAGAGATGTTGCAGCAACGACACCGTAGCAATTTTGCAAACGTCCTGAGTATCTGCAGCCACCAATAGGTCATCGACGTATTGGATTAAGGCCGCCCCAGCCGGCAACGTAAACGCATCCAGCTGACCCTTCAAGGCTTGACTGTAAATCGATGGACTCTCACAGTAGCCCTGAGGAGCTCGTTTAAACCGGAAGCTACGTCCACCGAGAGAGAAACCGAAAAGGTCCCTGCTCTCCTCTGCAATCGGGATGCTGAAGAACGCATTCTTCAAGTCAATCACCGAAAACCATGATGCAGAAGCTGGAATCAGAGTCAGTAGCGCCGTGATGTCAGGCACAACGGGGAACTGAGGAATCACAATTTTATTAACCTCCCGTAAATCGATAACAAAACGATAAACAGGTGGTTTCGAAGGATCAGTACGTTTTAAAATGGGCAGTACAGGGCTGTTGCACACGTTTCCCCGAGTCTCTTCAATAACGTCTTTCTCGATCAAATCATAGATGATCGCTAACAATGCTCGTTCACCATCAAGAGAGATCCGATACTGGGGAATACGCGGCAATCGCACATTAGATTTCAACTGAACAACATAAGGGGAGATGTCAAGCAGGCCCACATCATTGGGACCTGTCGCCCACAAAGACGCAGGAAGAGAACTCAATTCCGGTGGAAGCTTATCGAGGGACAAATACATAGGTGAGACAACTCTCTCTCCCAACGTAAGCTTTACACCCGCAGGAGAACAATACAAAGTTGCATACAAACGTTTAAGCAAATCCAGACCCAAAAGATTTTCACCACAACCAGTAGTCAAAATCAACGGAGCTTCTAGCTCACGAGGCCCAATTGTAAGGGGCAAAGGGCGCGAAACTGGATTGCTAACGGGGGCGCCAGAGAATCCAACGGAAACATTTGTTAAGCCAGACAAAGGTGCGCCAGGGAGTTTCGAATGCTTAATGGAGCTTTTCGCTGCACCAGTGTCCAACAGAAAAGGCTCAACGACGCCCGATGTAGCAACTGCGACGTAAGGCCCTCTCTGATCAACCGGAACTGATACCACTCCCTCTCCTTGTCTTTGGCTGTCCTAGTAATTACTGTCGTCAGTTCCCTGATCGACGTAATAATCGTCTACATTGTACTGCGCAGATCGGCCTTGCAATGATCCACGTTGATCAAAACAGTTATTAGAGTTTGATGAGTTATCTGAACGATCATTTTGAACACCGCGACCTCTACCACGTGGTGCTTGCTGTGAACCACCACGACCTCCTCTAAACGAATTACCACTATTACGATCGTTCAAAACAGGGCAATTGAATTTAATGTGTCCCTCCTGTCTACAATAAGCACATTGATTGTACCCTAATGACGATCTTTGAAAAGGGGAGTCATTACGAGATTGTGATCGGTTCGATTGTGGCTGCGATCTATTCTGTTGAGGCGCATTCTGATTCGAACGTGGAGGAAACGCTTGCTGAAGCAACACTTTAGTTTTAAGCTCTTTCGTCTTTTTATCAGCGCGGTCGTTCTCTTCTTTCTCTCTGTTCTCATAATATTGTGCCGTGGCCAATATCTGAGCTGAAGTAGAAACGGCCCACGCACTCTCTGAATTCTTTAATTTATTGCTCAAATCGGGCAATAAGTTGGAAACAAATTTGTCCACGAACAACCTTTGACCACCCTCAGTACTCATATCCTGACCACTATGATCAATGAATGCCTCCTCAAACCTCGTAAAGAAGTCGGAGACACTCTCGTCCTTCTTTTGTTTACAAGCTGATAATTTGTCCCAATTTACCCTCATAGCTGGCATAAGAGTTTTCATTAACGTTATTATTCTTTGAGGAAGATCAGCAATCAGCTGCTCGGGTTTAGCACCACCAGTTTGTCGGGCATCCGCCGCTACTATGGCAGCCCAAGCACCACCTAATTCATTCGAATGGTTTTCCTGACGAATCTTGGCCCATACCGGTTGCGGTACAACATTGCCAAACAACATATCAATATCGGCAAGATTCATTATCGTAGCGTCTACGAGCTGCGATAATTCCTTGTAGTACCCTGCAGGATTTTTGCGAGGGTCAGGCAAAGATTGCTTCACCTGCAACACTTCTGAGCGTTTCCATGGGAGATGTATCCATACTCTCTGAAAGAATGGCGGAATCGGGGGAGCAGCTGCAGGATTACCTGGCATCCATACTGGTGGAACTTCGCGCATAGGAAATTGACCAGACTCATCTGGCCGTCTTTCAACATCCTCAACAAACAAGGCTTGAGGTATGGGAGTGGGACGGAAAGATAGCAACCGCTCAACAGCACGTCGAACGTTGGTATCCACTATCAGTCCAGTTGAGAACTGAAGCTGTAGATCAGACAAAGCAGTCAGCACCTCGTCAGGTGCGTCGGCCGATATCTGATCGCGTAGGACCTTACACATTTCCTCGAACACAAATCTTTGAGTTGGTATATTGAATTGACAAAATGTGTCGAGTACAACACGTGGCGGATTTCGAAGAGGATGCATCATCCAACCCA
Organism: Lissotriton vulgaris; assembly: GCF_964263255.1. Taxonomy (NCBI): domain Eukaryota; kingdom Metazoa; phylum Chordata; class Amphibia; order Caudata; family Salamandridae; genus Lissotriton; species Lissotriton vulgaris. The sequence goes on from NW_028250684.1 coordinate 953,246, forward strand.
TCGCCATATTATATAGCGAAGCGCGTTCTCTGTTACCAGGAAGCTGACTACGTCTCTGTGGACCATCCGAACCAGCAGACCCAAGAACAGGTCCGAGCGAATGAAAGAAGCTAGCCGCAAGAGGAGAATTACGACTACGAGTAGAGGGAGAAGTATAGGACACAGGACTAACAAGTGAAGGAGTAGAAACAGAAGCAACAACAGGAGTTAACAGAGCAGGTGCAGTAGCGGGAGCAGGAGTATGTGGAAGCGGAGGAGCAGTAGGGATTGCGACAGGCAAAAGAGCAGGAACAGTCGGAAGAACGGGTGCAGGTTGAGGAACAGGCAAAGGAAGAATAGGTGCAGGAACAGGTACAGGCGGAAACACAGGAGCTGCGGTACCCTGTACATACGGAGGTGGCGACTTCATAAGATAGGACATTAAAGGATCCTCAACTGGTTCTTCCTTCTTATCCGACTCCGTAGGCAAAGCAGGATAGCATTTATCTACAGACATACGCTGTAGCCTATCAAACACTTCCTTTTCCTTAACCTCCTTATCACGCTGAAACTGCTCTGCTTTCTTTACAATGGTAGCAACATTATCTCGCTGATTTCGTTTAGTCTGTCTGATTTCTTTCTGTTTGGCTTCTTTACGCCACAACCGAAAGGCATCAAACATGGCCGGCCTTGACTTTTTCTCGAACAATTTAACCTCCAGGTTATCTAAAATCTGGGTCTCAAAACTACCATGAGGTGGCCAACTAAGGACACCGTCCTTCTTCGTATATTTAATCCAGTATTCATTAAAAGTAATCGGGCCTAGCCCATGTTTACTGTACAGTTCATAAGTCGGAGTTCCAACCGGAGGTATCGGACACGAGTCCTCCAGTCGGGAATCCATACCACAAGGTCTGAAACAACTAAACAAAGTACTACGACCAGGCATCTTGCACACTAGCCGAGTTTCACAAACTTCAAGGGTTACGGGATTTACCAAGTCCCAGCAAAAAGCAAAAACCCTCGGTTTTTGGCGGCTGCAGTCGTCAAACAACACAACAAAAATACGCTAGCAAAGTGTCATCGACAAAAACACTCTCACAGCGTCAACAACAAAAACACTCGCTAAAGTGTCAACAACTAAGGACTCTGGGAGCGACCCACAAATACTTAACTCAAAGATCGATGGCGTCACCAGGAAGGCCCGTCAATCGTCTCGCTCTACCAAGGTCTACGCCAGGCGCCAAAACAGGTCTACAGTCAGGGCAGCAGTCCGTCGCAGCCGTCAGGAGGCGGGAATCTTCGCGGGAAAAGTCTTCGGGCCACTTATTTCGACAACAGGATCGATGAAGCGGGGTGCACCTTCCCTCGGAGATTTCACACGAAGTTCCTCACGATCGTCGGGCTTGGACCGGTACCACTGATGCAGCCCCACGTTGGGCGCCAACTGAAGGACTGGGTTATTTAGAGCCCAGCGGTGCCAGGGCACAACACCTGAAACCTTCGTGGGTAACCTGCTCCGGCGTACGAATCACAGAGACACGGGACACTTCTTTCGGCGTCAAAGATTCAAGGTTTATTTGCTGCAGGGAAACACAGAAATCACGGAAGTACAACCAGTGTAGTTCAGAGTGTCTGCTTCAAATTGGTTCTGCGGATCGCTCCTTTTATACATGGTTTTCCCATAGAGTTACATTGAACACAAACGTTTATGACCCGGTTCCCATAATTATCCCCCAGAGGGGTCGCTTTGGTCACTTTGATACACACAAGGCCCGGAACATAAGTGCGGAAACATTTGGTGGTTCCCAACTGTAAAAACCCATCTTCCCAACATTAGTGCATTCCAATCGGCAATAAAACAGATCAGAATAGGAACAAGAACAGGTGTAGAGGAAGACGGAGACAGTGAGGAGATCGGAAAGGGTGTAAAAGGGAGGTATCGAGAAACACGAGATACGGGCATCAAAGGGACGTGCCTAATGAGATGCACGGCTAAGACAATAAACCGGCACGGCGAGATGAGCCTCGAGCGGGGCCATCTGCCTTACAGTATCATCCCCCTCATCATAAAGACACTTACAAAGGACATGTGTCTTCCGCAAATATCTTGCGAGTCCCAGGGTCGCGAAGCGGACAGAGTCCGTTCGCTGGCTACTTGAGGGCAAGAGACAAAATGGATGCCGTATCTAAGATGGAACCCGTGGGTACAGATAGAAATACCCACGTAACAAACGAACCGTTTAGGTTAGCGCAGCGAAACTGCGTACACCCACTAAACTCGTCATTTGCGGTTCATAGATACCAGACTCGACCATATTCGTGCGAGTCGAAAACACCACTTACAATTGTCACGGAACCTCAGTCCCTGTCCCTGAAGTTGAAGAGGCGCGCTAGCACCGGTCTCGGGGGTGCTCCCGGCTGGGCCTTGCCACCAGGCACTCTGTGCGCCCTTTCCACCTGAGAAGAATGCGGAAAGCCCCTTGGGCAGCAGCCTAGTTTTTATTAGGTCTTCCACGAATAGGTCCATTGCCTGGGTGCCTTCACTTTCCGGAATACCTAAAATGCGCACATTATTGCGTTGTGCGCGTCCTTCTTGGTCGTCCAGCTTCTCGGCCAGCATTTTGTTCTCTGTCTCAAGTCGGGAAAACGTCTTCGCCAGCGTTGCTGTGTCGCCCACTAGTGTTTTCGTGGTTCGTTCCACCTAGCGGTGATTTTTTGAAAGTCTGCACGGAGTAAGGAGACGTCTGTTGAGATGGAGCCCACAGTAGTTTGCACTGCGGCCAATGCCGCCATTATGTCCTCCAGCGTGACTTTTTTGGGCGTCCCTCCACCCTGGGCACCGCTTGTCGGGGTCCTCCCTTCTTGCAATGGGGGAAAGTCCTTATTATAAGCATATTTGTCCAGTTTGGCCTGTGTTGTGAGGTTTCTTGGGCCTCTGCCAGACATCCTGGCACACTGGCTCGGTTGTAGTGGGAGGACGTGCCGCTATTCGCGATTCACGCAGCATTTGCGATGCGTCGCTGCTTTCTCGTTTATGCGTGGTATTGTCCCGGTGTGCACAGTCAGTGGTCCTGTGTGAGATGGCCCCCAGCGCTTCCCTAGCTCTTGGCGCGCGTGCAGGTGGTGGGTCGTGTTCTGTTTGTACACTGAGGTCGCCTGAACCCACCTAGCAGTTGCCTGGATATAGCGGTGGGGCCTGCACCGTTAATATGGCATATTAGGTCGGCTGGGTCTATGATGAGGAGTGCGCCGCAGCTAGTCCGCCGATTTCGGAGCCCACGCGGCGTGCGTGGGTACCCAGGGCCTTGGCTGTTGTCTCCGGTCCAGGCCCGTTCCTGGTGACTGCTGGGGTGGGATACGCCGTGCGGGCTGGGCCGTTCCAGTGTCGGTCGCGGGTACGGTTGTACTCCTCGCCGGCGTGGGTGCTTCACAGTGCTTGTCACCGGTGCCCGGCCCGGGCCCGCAGTTTGCCTCTCTGCCCCCAGTTACAGTCTTGCGCTGCGGGACCTGTATCGCGCTCCCACCTTACTGTCCTGTCACTCCCAGGAGGTGCGCGGGATGGTGCCGTCTGCCCGCCGTGGCCAATTCTCTGCTTGGAGTTGGGCAGCCTTCCTGTCGCTCCTCGCCCCAGCAGGTTTCCGGACCCTCCGATCACTTGAGGCCCCGGCTGCAATCACGATGGTAGGCCCTCCACCTCCGGTCTCGCGTATTAGCGGATCTGGGCCACGGATTTCTCCCGTACTTGCCGTCAGCGCTGTCGCTCAGCCACGGACGGTCACTGGAGCCGTCACCTCCCAGAAACTGCAGGATAAATGAACGGATTGTCTCCGGAGGGTCACTTCAGCCTCGGAGCTCTCTAGCAAGCGGCCATTTTCGTCGGCTGCAAACCCAAATTGCCTTTTTTGCAGGAGACACATCTTACTGCAGATGAGTTGTCTAAGTTACGCAGACAATGGGTTGGGGAAGTCTTCTGCTCTCCGGCTGTAAATCGTAAAAATGGTGTTGTTATTTTATTTCATAAATCTCTATCTGTTCAAATACACAAAGAAACTGCTGATTCTAATGGTAGGTGGTTGCTCTTAGATTGCACTGTTAATGATGTTCATCTTTCCCTTTGTAATGTTTATGGTCCCACTGGGGTTGATAAGTCTTTCTGGAATGTTTTTTCTTCCCTTCTTTCCTCCATTGCCTCTGAAGATTTGATTGTAGGGGGGGATTGTAATCAATTGATGGACCCTTCCCTGGATCGTAAATCCCACGCACGTTATGTTCCTACCATGATGCAAAAATCCTTTCACAGATCCATCTCTTCTAGAGGACTAATAGATTCCTGGAGAATCTCTCACCCCGACTCTCTGGAATTTTCTTTTTTTTCTCCTGTGCATGCCTCCCATTCCCGTATTGATTACATTTTTCTTTCCCACCATGCTTTCCAATTCATGACTAACTCTGATATAGGCTCCATCCTGATCTCCGATCATGCCCCTATTATACTGGAAATGGACTACCCCTCCCCTACTCCTAAGACCGGCCGCAGGCGCTTTAACAATTCACTTCTATTTAATCCTTCCTTCACCGATCATTTCACACACTTTATGGATGATTTCTTAACTAATAACTTGAACACCTCCTCTGATTTCCACTTTGTTTGGGATGCCTTCAAGGCTGCTGCTCATGGTTGCATTATTGAGTTTGTTGCTCACAAAAAGAAGAAGGCGCGTGATCAGGCATCCTCTTATCTTAATCGCATTAAAGAACTCGAACATCTTTATTTCACCACCAACTCTCCTGATTCTCTGTCTTCCCTTATTAAAGCGAAAATTGAATTCAACAAACATTCTTGGGATTCTGCTTCTAATCAGCTTCTCCAATTTAACGCTAAAATCTATGGTGGTCGTAATAAGGCTGGTAGGCTTTAGCGAATTATCTCAAAATCAAAAAACAAAAATCTAAAATTTTTACGATCAAGGATTCGCAAGGCTCCCTTCATTCCTCAGGTGCTAAAATTCTTGATTGTTTTGTCCAATATTATTCTACCCTTTACACGCCTGAGTCCATTCCCTCCGCTACACAAATTGATTCTTTCTTTCACTCTATCCCTAAACCTTCTGCCCCTCTTGTAGATTTCTCTTTCCTTGATGCCCTGATCTCCGAAACAGAAATTCTTACGGCTCTTTCTCTTCTCCCTAAAGATAAGACGCCTGGCCCAGATGGCTTTACGGTACGATTCTTTCTCCACTTCAAAACCGATTTGGTTCCTTATTTGCTCAAATTGATTAATCATTTCCTTACTACCGGTGAATCTAAAGGCTCTTTTACGCAAGCCATGCTTGTCCTTCTCCCCAAAAAAGATAAAGATCCTTCCCTGTGTAAAAACTATAGGCCCATCTCTCTCATCAACACCGATTGTAAGATATATGCCAAACTATTAGCTCTACGCATCAACTTAGTCAATATTTATCAGTCCGGTTTTGTCAAGGGTAGGTCCATCACTGATAACTCGAGGACCCTTCTCAATAATATGCACCTTTCTGCCAAAATGGATACCCCAATAGCAGCTATTACCCTTGACGCTGAGAAAGCATTCAATCGTGTTAATTGGGATTTTATGTTTGGTGCACTCCGTTGGCACGGTTTTAGCCCCACTATCCTTAAATACATTAAATTACTCTATTCTGGTCCCTCTACTTCCATTTGGGTTAACGGTTCTCAATCTTCTTATTTTCCCCTCCACAGAGGCACTAGACAGATTGTCCGCTATCCCCTCTCCTTTTTATTTTGGCATTGGAACCTTTTTTGGAGAAAATTCGGCAATCCCCCGCTTATTCCGGTTTCATTTATAAGGATGTAGAAATCAAATTCACGGCTTACGTAGATGATATTTTGCTTTACATTTCAAATCCTGTTGTTGCCCTTCCTGCTTTTTTTCTTTACTACGGGATTACTCTTCTGTCTCCGGTTATAAGTTAAATATCGATAAGTCAGAGGTCCTTCCTCTTAACAAATACTGTCTTCCTCACATGTTTCATGGCTCAGGCTTTGAGTGGACTCACGGCTCTATTAAATGTCTTTGTGTCTTATACGCTAGCACCGTTAGAGAAACCATTAAACTTAACCATTCTGATGTCCTTAAGAAACTCTCCTCACTCATTGACCGTTGGTCCCCTCTCTTCCTTTCCTGGTGGGGTCGTCTTTCCACCATCGAAATGATGCTCCTTCCTATAGTTAACTTCTGTCTTTCCATGCTTCCTGTCTCCCTCCCCCATTTCTTCTTTAAATCTATCAATGGCCTCTTTTCTAAATTCCTCTGGAACAAGCGTAAAGCTAGGGTATCTCTACTTCGCCTCCAACAACCCAAACATCTTGGGGTGTTAACTTCCCCAATATCTCCCGCTTTCATTCTGCCTTTTCCCTCAAACAGATTTGGCCCTTTCTCCAGGACTCTTCTCCCCCACCTACTACGGCTTGGAGCTCTTTGGAATTGGCTCAACTTCTCCCCTTCTCGTTTTTTACTGCTACCAATCTTACCCAGCCACCTCAGAAGCTTGTCTCTCCTATCTTTAAACACTCTAAAGCTTTGACACTTGCTCTTTTTCGTTCTTTCTCTTCATCTTCTGACCTTCATTTCAACACTCCACTCTGGTATAATAAATCTCTTAAACTCCGCAATCGGGCACTTTTCTGGAAGGAATGGATCGATAAAGGAATTCTTACTTATGGGCATCTCTTTTCTAATGGCTCTTTACTAACCTTTCAGGAACTTCAGGACTCCTTTGGTATTTCCACTAGATATCTCTCGCCCTTTCTTACACTTCTCCCCACATTATCCTCTCTTATTCTTCAGGATGTCCCTTCCTTCCCTTCTCCCCCTTTACTTACCTCTCCACCAAACTTCCATATCCCTTTTAAAGCCTCGGCTATCTACAAGTTACTATCTCCCTTTCCCACAGATAGGCCCAAAACCAACCTTGAGCTTAGGTGGGAATCAGACCTCGGCCACGCCTTTTCCCCTGCTCACCTGGGATTCTATTTGGTCTAAAATCCACTCTGTATCTCGCTCTGCCAGCACCACACAGACCTTTTACTTTTTTTACAATCGACTCTTTTATACCCCTAATGACCTGTACAAATTTAAATTAATTGACTCCAGAAAATGTTGGTCTTGTTCTTGTTCCATTAGTGATTTGTTTCACATGTTTTTTCTCTGCCCTAGAGTTAAATTACTATGGTCCAGGGTTTGGTCCACACTTAACAAAGTTTTGTCCACTGTTGTTCCTTTCGATATTGTTACCATTTTCTTGGGTGGCTTAGCCCCAGTTTGGAATGTTCCGCAGCATACACGCAAATTCATCGACCTTTCTATTGCTATTTCTCTTCAAGTTATCACTGCTAATTGGAAAGATACTACTAATGTTGTTAATAATGCTGGGTGGAATCTACTCTGTCACCATCATAGATTGGACCCTGCATGTGCTTCGTCAATTCCTCTATTGATAAAACGTGATTTATTATGGTCCCCTTTAACAGAATTTTTGTCTAGACACTCCTCATGATCATCCATGGTTGTTATTTACTTTTTTTTGCTACTGTTTTTGCCTAAATTTTGCTATGTGATATTGTTTTCCCTTAGGCACCTCTCTCCCTTCCCTTCCCCCTTCTCTCCTCTCCCTCCCCCTTCATCCCTCTTTTCTTTTTGTTCTTCTTCCTCCCCCCTAAAATTGAAAAGTTATAAAAGCATTTCTCATTGGTATTTTTTTTAACCCTTATTGGGGTTTACTTTTCCATTTACAATGTTTCCGATCATTTTTTATTTATTTTTTGTTGTTTTCTTCTTTGCTATTGTACTCATGTTTTACATTGCTTTAATCCAATCAATAAAGCTTTTCAAACTTAAAAAAAAGCAACACTGGGGCCTTTGCGACTGTGTCCACCTTTCTCTCTCGGGGTGGCTGAATGCTCTCCCTGGCACAGACTGCCCCTGTCTTTGTTTCTGGTGCGGAGCCCAGTCCAGCCTGGAAGACAGCCTTATCGCTGAGGTCGAAGGGCAGGTCATTCTTGACCACTGCTGGCCATCTTCAGAGCGAACCCGTCCAAAGTGTGCCGCACTGGCCACTGGACCAACGGCGGTTAGTGCTACAGACCAATCAGCTCCATGCAGCGGGCCTGCCATCCCAAGCCACAGTCAGACCCCATGCTACTTAAATATGCTGGGGAACGTGGGCAGTATCTCCCAGCTAGGTGAAGTGGCGATGGGTAGTAAACAATTCTGAGAGGCCTGGACGAACGGAAACTTAGAATGTGAATGCATGTGAATCTGCATGTTTAGTTTAGACTGAAAAAGGACATTAAAAACTGATCTGACCCTTCTACTCCTGTATTTTGGTTTTGTTACACACTTTGTGCTGTAAAGAAACATATGACGGGAAGAGGAAGTTGATGCACAGAGTGAAAAAACACAATGTTACCCATTGGCTAAGCAAGGAAATGAAATGTAATCGACACGAGCAACACATTAGAACCCTTTGTTTACACATAAATTTGTTGTGAATCGTACTGTGGCATAATGGGCGCCTTTTCCGGCTATGCGTTAGAGAAGTGTTAAATCATAAACAGCGAATCACTCCTTACACCAATGTATTCAACAATGAAATATCTGCTTAGTCTAAGACTCTTATTGCGCAGGATTCTTAGAGAACACAAACACTTTATTCTTGGGGCTGTTCATCTAGCGCCCTTACTAAAAGTTCTCTGTAATGGTGAAACGTATCATTTTGAGGTTTTGGAAACTGTTACAGTTTATCGTTTAGCTTGCACACACACACACTTTGGCTAGAGGACCAGAGTTGCGTTCGATATGTAGAAGATAAAATGTGCTCAGTTGAGGGTAATGAACTAATTTCCAGTCAGTTCGAATTATCGTGAACTTCGATGATTTAAATCTGATATTTGTAATCCCCCAATAATTTACAATGAATGGCAATAGTGATAAAGATGGTGCGAGTAACAGCGGTGGAAGGTTCAGGTAAGAATAGTTTTTGTTTTTCGCTGATCTTTTAAGCCAGTTGAAATTGATAGCATGTTTATGTGACTCTTCCAGTTAGATAATGTCTAAAGTCCACAAAATTCTCTCTGCATATGCGCTTACTAACTTTAAATTGTCATTCATAAAATAATGGGTTGTGGCAGAATATCACACAGAACACTTGTTTCATAGGCCAACCCTCATAAACAGCTTAGGTTTCACTTAGAGTTGATGTGACAGGTGGCTTGGATGTACCTCCTATACTTCCAACATATATACCACATCCTAATGGCATGTCCTACAAAATATATCCGATAACTGGCATCTTAACTATTTTTATTCTCCTAAACTCGAAGGGCACCATAACTTAATAATCTGTACATAATTCATTTTGGATTTGAGTAAAGTAATTCGTTCCCAGTGAGTATTTTAATATTCATTGCCACATGCAAAGGTTGTTATACTATGCATTGTCATCAGTGACGCACCTCAGTTTGGCAGCTGACCACATTCAACTTTGAAAATTAGTGCACATCCATGTGTCTGGCTGGGTAGCTTCTTTTGCGAGAGCATTGTGTTGTAAAACCTTTATGCAAAGTTAATTATCTGACACATTGAGTAACTATTGGTGCTATTTTTATCTTGTATTTCAATGTATCTCAAAGAATACAAATTGGCAATAAATACCCGTAAGTCAAGACTAAAAATGATGCTTTAAATGAATCAATCAGTACAAAAGGGGGTGGTGATGGACGGAGCATCTGATTCAATCAAACACTCAAACCCAGTCAAAAGATCTGGGTTTAATCCATCACCGTTCTTTAGCCCACTCTGCCACCCCAGTTCAGACATGGCTATATGCAAATCAGTCTGACCCTGTGCCTCATGGGAACAGTCCAGCCCGAACTGACAAGCCATGTCTTCCCTGGACCGGAAACAAGCTTCCGAGGATCAGTTTCTGGCATTCCAGCCGTCTTCAGCCTGGCTTGCTTGAATCCAGTGGCAAAGTGAGCAAGGGACTCACGTCTGAGCATACCCTGCCACACTTATAGCGGCCAAAAGCGGTACAAAAGGGGGTGGTGATGGACGGAGCATCTGAATCAATCAAACACTCACACACAGTCAAAAGATCTGGGTTTAATCCATCACCTTTCTTTAGCCCACTCTGCCACCCCAGTTCAGACATGGCTATATGCAAATCAGTCTGACCCTGTGCCTCATGGGAACAGTCCAGCCCGAACTGACAAGCCATGTCTTCCCTGGACCGGAAACAAGCTTCCGAGGACCGGTTTCTGGCATTCCAGCCGTCTTCAGCCCGGCTTGCTTGAATCCAGTGGCAAAGTGAGCAAGGGACACTTGTTTCATAGGCCAACCCTCATAAATAGCTCAGGTTTCACTTAGAGTTGATGTGACAGGTGGCTTGGATGTACCTCCTATTCTTCCAACATATATACCACATCCTAATGGCATGTCCTACAAAATATATCCGATAACTGGCATCTTAACTATTTTTATTCTCCTAAACTCGAAGGGCACCATAACTTAATAATCTGTACATAATTCATTTTGGATTTGAGTAAAGTAATTTGTTCCCAGTGAGTATTTTAATATTCATTGCCACATGCAAAGGTTGTTATACTATGCATTGTCATTAGTGACGCACCTCAGTTTGGCAGCTGACCACATTCAACTTTGAAAATTAGTGCACATCCATATGTCTGGCTGGGTAGCTTCTTTTGCGAGAGCATTGTGTTGTAAAACCTTTATGCAAAGTTAATTATCTGACACATGGAGTAACTATTGGTGCTATTTTTATCTTGTATTTCAATGTATCTCAAAGAATACAAATTGGCAATAAATACCCGTAAGTCAAGACTACAAATGATGCTTTAAATGAATTAATGTCAACTGATGTGATAAAGAACAGCACCAAGTTCTGGAATGTTGTTAATAGACCTTTCTTCTCTGATAATAAGGGAAGTTTATTGGAGTGTAACATCCTTGAAGTGGATTGGTTCAATCATTTTAAAGTCATATATGGGGATCAGGGAGATATTGAACCCAGGAGTTCCACTTACATGGGCAAGAAATATTCCTTAACTTTTACAGATAAGGAAATAGCGATGGCCTTAGCCCAAATGTCAAGAAACAAAGCCACCAGCCCAGACGGGGTTCCTACCAACCTTTATATATCCAATATACCCCTCTGGTCCATATTGCTAGCCAATGGTTTTAATATAGCCTGTGAAGTTGGTTTATCACAATCCTGGTCACAATCAGTAATAGTACCATTTTTTTAAAAGGGGAACCCTAAAATATTCCTTAACTTTTACAGATAAGGACATGGCGATGGCCATTGCCCAAATGTCAAGAAACAAAGCCCCCGGCCCGGACAGGGTTCCTGCTGACCTTTATATATATCCAACATACCCCTCTGGTCCAAATTGCCAGCCGATGGTTTTAATATAGCCTGTGAAGTTGGTTTACCACAATCCTGGTCACAATCAGTAATAGTACCGTTTTTTTAAAAGGGGAATAACAGTGACCCATGCTGCTATAGGCCAATTTCTTTGGTAGATTCAGCCGTGAAGGTTTTAGACAGAGTGGTTTTGGTCAAACTTACAGAGTGGCTGAATGACGCCAACATCCTCTCTTCTGTCTGGATTTAGGAAAGGGAGAGGTACTACGGCTTAGTGCCTAATTTTGCTTCTATTATCTGGGAAATACACGATCGCGAAGAAGGGCTCACTCCATCTGGCATTCATGGACCTTTTATCGGTTTTCAACCGTGTCAATAGATCCAAGTTATGGCATCTACTACTGAAGTTAGGATTGGAGGAAAATATTGTAAACTTTTTGGCGGATCTGCATCAAGATCTTAGAGCCACAGTCAGATTTGACCAAAAAGGTAACCTAACACGTAGCACCCATATTATTAAAGGAGTGAGACAGAGTTGGCCACTAAAGCTACCTATTTTTCCACTAAAATATTGACTGCAACAAATAGGTCCTAGGAGATTTTCTCAATTGTCAATGATCTGTCTAATCCTGACAGAGTTACAACTAAACCTACTCCCTCTCAAACCCTTTGTAACTCCCTAAATACCTTCTTCATTGACAAGATCACAAAAATCAAGTCCAGAATTCCGGCATGCTCGAACCCTCAGGCTAGCCCTATTACATCTAAAAACCTCAGCATTTACACACATTTCCCTATATTCAACAACCAGACATTCTTGAATCTCCTATCCAAAGTACAATCTGGCTCTCCTAGGGACTGCTGCCCTCCCGGCATCTTAAAAGAAATTTTTATCGCCCTTCCCAATCTAGCCTTATCTCTTCTGAATGAGTCGCTGTCCCAGGGCCTTGTCCCCGAAACCTTCAAGGAGGCAATTGTTGTTCCCCTCCTGAAGAAGGCAGGAGTGGACTCCAAATCCTGACGAATTACCGTCCGATTTCTCTTCTCCCATATCTGACCAAGGTATTGGAGACTTATGTAGCTGGATACCTTTCGGATTCTCAGAAGAGTCTGAATACCTCGACTCTCATTAGGCAGGGTTTCGCCCAGCGCACTCCACAGAAACTGTAATACTGACAGTATTAGACACTCTCTGCAGGGATGCCAATAAGGGCTCCCCGCAGGCCCTTGTCCTGCTTGACCTTTCCGTGGCTTTTCACACAGTTGACAATGGCATACTGGTCGACCATGTGAGAGATGCGGGGATCCAGGGACTAGCCCTGGGCTGGATGATCTCTTTCTTGGAAAACCACTCTCAGTCGGTCTGCATTGATCAGTTTTCTGCTCCCAGAATAAGGACCACATTCGGAGTCCCGAAGGGCTCTTCACTTTCCCGCCTCCTGTTTTATCTTTACCTCCTCCCACTGATTCGGTCCTTGAAAGAGAGGAATGTCTGTACTTTCAACTATGCCAACGACTTTCAACTAATTTTCCTCATCAGCAACTCCCCCGACTCCATCTGTGATTTTGTGATTTTCAGTCCACCATGCTATTCATCAGCGGGGGATGAACAGCAAGCATCTAAAACTTAATTTGGACAAGACTGAGCTAGTTATAACTAGAGATATCCACAACAACCCCAGGGGCCCACACATTTGGCTAAAGTAACTGGGCCAACCCCCCTCCCCTCCTCCTTGGCCAAAAGCCTCAGGGTAACAATAAACAACAATCTCACCATGAAGTCTCAAATTGGGTCAGTGCTATCCACATGCTTCTTCCAGCTGAGAAAAATTAGGAAGATTAGAAGATTTCTCACCTAGGAAGCCCTGACCCAGGTGGTTCTTGCCATGGTTATGTCCTATGTTGACTATGCCAACTCACTGTATTTTGGCATCCCTCAAACCTCACCAAACGTCTGCAACTGGTACAGAACCAAGCAGCGCGACTGACCTTTCAGCATCCTAGATACCATCATGTCACCCCCCTAATGAAGAAGCTGCACTGGCTCCCCATCACACAGCTTTGTGCCTTCAAGGTTTGCTGTCTCATCTTCAAATCCCTGAATGGAAGGAGCCCTAAATTCCTGGACAGCCTTATTCTGAGGCATGTACCATCGCGCAACTTGCGCTCTGCCTACAAGCACCTTCTGTCCTTCCCTTCCTTCAAACTTACACGCCTGGGTCGTGCTGGATTTGCTGTCCTGGCTCCAAGACTCTTCCAAGACTCTGGAACTCTCTTCTCTCCAAAATTCGATCCTGCACCGACCTCCTAGGCTTTAGGAGGCTCTTTAAAACCTGGTTGTTTCAACAAGCTTCTGAGTAACTTCCTAGGACTCAGGCACCTCTCAGAGCAGCGCCATGAAACCAATACAGTGTACGTGCGCTTTATACAATTTTTAACATAACATAGGACAAAATAAGATTAGCTGCAATATTGATTTAGAAGGAAACAAACAATACATTTGAGGGCTGTGTAAATCCTGAGATTACATATCTTGGAGTATTGAAGACAAAATGCACTGCAGAGACAATGTGGGATGACCTTTCTATAACTGCCTTACAGTTAAAGAAACTGGTTAAAACTATGCCACAGCTTGTATAACTTAAAGAAGCTATGCTTTCTTCAGAATTTGTTTTTTAAATATGTCAGTAGCAGTTTTACTTCTTTAAAGATATAAAATTGTGCAGGGACTCCCCTTTCTGCGAAAATGACAAATGGTTTGCTGATTTTTTGATTATTAAATTTGGATACAGCTGAATTCAAAGTTCAGTGCATTGCTTATTTATTTGTGCTGCTGACTTTGGTGACAAAGGGGTGAACTTGCTGCATTTCATTTGTACTTGTCTTGTGTTCAAAGTATTCAGTGTAAAATGTTTGAAAACTTGTCGAGTTCGATAAGATCAAAACACGAATCCGTTGAATTATCTAGAGGTGGGTTAATGAGTACATTTTGTGTCCAGATGCTTAAATTCTTACTCAAATGTTAATTGTTACTGGATGTTTGCAAAACCCAGTTCACCAATCACTTGGCGGCACAAGTGACTCTGGTAGGCTATGTTGTGCAGTGATGGATTGTGTGGGGGGTTCCACTTGCCACTCAGCCATGAAGGGGAGGACCCTCTGGTATTTGGGGCAGGCCAGCTCATTGAACTCCTGTGAGAGAGTAATAAGCCCATAAATCCTGATAAGTGTCTGGGCTGTGCTCTGTCGTGAGTGTTAGTTTTTCCATGCCTAAAATTATCCACCGTCTGTGCAACCAGGAGGTGTGCGTAAGAACTTTGTCAGAGCCTCAGAGAGAAAGGATGGCCTAAGGGCCACCCCCAGGGCTAAGCCTATTTGACACCCTCACTTAGGTTTCAGTGGGTAGATTAAGGCATTGGACAGGCCAAGTGCAATGTGTGTTGGGAGATGAGGCAGCTGTGTGTTGATGTGTGTGTCGATATCTGTCAACATCTCCTACCAGTACTGGTCCAATTTGGGGCAGGACCATAGGAGGTGCTGTAAGGTGCCTGCGGCTGTGCAGCCCCACGAGGAAGTTGCCCAGTGTGTTAGGTTGCTCCGATGCAGCTGGTCGATGTGAGATAACAATATGTGGCTATTTTTATGGCTGTTTCTGTGCTAGCTGTGTTGCATTTGGCGTGGCGCTCACAGTAAAATATTTCTCCCATTCCTATGCGTAAGAGGGCACCCCACTTCCTGCTCCCAGCTCATTTGCGCTGCTGGTTTTGCTCCTGGAGTGGCCTGGGTGAGGAAGGCATAGATTTTGGAGATGAGTTGCTTGTTGCTGTTTTTAGTAAGAAACATTTCTCAAAGGGTCTTGGACGTCTCTGGGTACCGGGCTTCACGGTAGGCTGCAGAACCTAGTGTCCAATCTGAAGATAGCAGAGGCGTTCTGTCTCCAGGAAACCATAGTGTGCCTTCAGTTGGTCAAAGGGGATGATCCCATTGTGCCAAAGAAGTGTCACATTGATTTATAGTCCACTCTATGACAGGCAGCGAAGGCCGTGGGATGTAGACCTGGGTAGAAGCCTGACTTGCCCAAGTCCAGAGTCATTGGTGAGGGGAATGTAGCAAGCCCCTGAGTTTTGCTTTTGAATCCCTGGATGAGATGGTGGTTCTAATGGCAGGCGATGAGATGAGTAAAGACCTCGGGCCCTATTTGTGGTTGGCAGCCAGGGCAGTTGCCACCTATGTTTTCCAACAACTGCTCAGTCCATAAATGTCCAGTGTTTCTCCGATTTTCTCCGGTGCCATTCTATCAGTGGAGCTGCAGGGCTTGATAGTCACGCTGTAGGTTAGGAATCCCAAGGTCCCCCTCCGATGCCAGGCTGCACCCCAGGGCTCAGAGCATACGTGGTGAAGCAGTTCCCCCTGCAGCTACTTTAGAAGCATAGGTAGAGGGCTCTAAGAAGGTTGCATCCCAAACCCAAGAGGCAACTGATCTACGAACCATCCATCCAGTTATGCCTTATTTTTACATCCTCCCAAAGGTTCATAAGAAACAGTGACCCCCCTCCCGGACACCCCATAATATCGGGTATCGGGTCCATTTTAGAACCTTTATCTACATTTGTAGATTTTTTTCTTCGTTCCTTCAGAACACCAAGGATCTCCTGCGTATATAACCTGACATCGAATTTTACCCAATCACAGATCTTTTGGTGTCATTCGTTGTACACCGCAGGATGACACTCTTGAAGTCATTGCCAGTTACTGAGCGAAAGGGATCTAGATTCCATCACCCCTATGCATTTTATTATGTCTTGCGAGTGTCTAGCAATGAAAGAGAATTTCTTTCGCTTTGAGAATACGATTTTTCTTCAAACGTCTGGTACCAGGACGGGCAGCGTTTTTGCCCCCAGTTTGGCGAATTTATACATTCATCATTTTGAACAGGAGCATGTCCTTACTCCCACCAATCCGTACTGCAACTTGTTGCGGATATGGAAACGTTACATTGACGATATTTTTGTCGTGTGGCGAGGGACCACAGAAGATTTACTACTCTTTCTAGAGTGGTTAAATACCAGGAACAATTGTTTACGCTTTACTGTGGAATATGACAAACAACAACTAGCGTTCTTGGACCTCCTGATATCAACAACACCGACTGGGTTGATGTCACAGCTATATAAAAAAACGATGGCACGCAATTCTTTGTTGTGTTTCGATAGCTGCCATCCCTGTGCGCTCAAAAACAACCTACCATATGGACAGTTTCTACGGATCCATAGGAACTGTTACACGAAGGAGACTTTCCAGAACCATGCCAAAGCCCTGGAGAAGAACTTATTGTCTAGAAAATATCCCAAAAAATGAGTGCGACAATCAATGAAACGCGCAGCTAACAATCATCGTGAGGCTTTACTCGAACCAGCTGTCCCTAAAGAAAAGAGCTCAAGACTCACATTTAAGACTTTTAGCACTCTATCCAACCAAATACTTTAGATTGTAAGGAATAGATGGTCAATTCTGAATACTGGGACAGAAAGTTTGCCACCTCCGTTATTTGCTTTTAAACGTGGTCCTAACCTCAAAGACCAACTTTTACATACCAGACCCAGAAGCAGAGTACCACGGGCCGTTTGAACGCTTTGGGATCTTCCAGCGGTTGAGGGTCATCACCCTTGTGGCACATGAAAATCCAACTATTATCAGTAATGACTGAGGGGTTTAAGATCAGACCTAATAAAATACACACCAGTCGGTTTTGTGACTATCTCAGAGTATTATGGGAGCGCTTTGTTTTACGACTCAACTAACAATTTACACCACACTACCATTTTTTTCTAGGCGGGATTTTTCATTGGACCACACTAATACTTGCCTGGATAGATTTTTTTGTTGTGAGTAAAGTGAATATAATCAGCACGAGCGTTATATTACATTAGATTGCCATTGATTAGTCGATCCCTTTTTTCAGTATGACTATTTCTATGATAAATAACTACTGACATTCACAGAATTATATCACCGTATTGCCAGAGGATAGTTTGCCCACTACTGGAACAGGATTCTACCTGTACTGGTCATGGTTACGACAATAGTTTTGACGTATGGGAAGCGACCCCAAGAGACCTGTGTTGAGTTTCGTTGAAGATTGAGACTATGACTACATTTCCCGTGATCCTCGTGTTCTTCTTTAACGCTGGCACGTGACAGACGTCGACAGCGTACCGCTTTGAGTGCTATTTTGACTATACATGAATATGGCGCCTAATTTTGATTATTCACATTTTAATTTAATGAACTATTGCAAAACGACTGGCTTGACAAGCTTACACTGTACATTTAATTTTTGAAAATAATTAATATTAGAACGTATATCGCAGATGTCGCAATGCAGGACGTAACCATATTTGTTTGCACAAATTAACATACAAGACGTTGGCAATATGACTACAATTGTAGTTCTCTCACGCTTATACGTGATTAATGTGGACAGCCGCAAATATTGCTTTCTTGAATGACGAGAACGATAGTCTAGACGTGAAGGAAGTGACTACTAGGAACTTGTGCGGAGTTGCGCAAAAGATTGAGAACATGACTACATTTCCTGTGATCCTTGTGGTTTTTTTTACGCCGTCAAGTGACCGGCGTTGACAACGTACCAGATTGAGTGCTATTTCGACGAACATAAATATGGCGCCTAAGTTTGATTATTCACCTCCCCAGACGGCTCTGAGGGAGGATCGGAGTACCGACGGACAGGTCAGTCAAACCTAGAGCTCCGTGGCATGCTCAGCGGAACGTTTTAATTTAACTTCAATTCTATCGCTAACAATGCATGCTTTTCTGGTCCCCTTTTCATTTGTGTGTAGATTGATGTTTTGATACAAACAGGTACCGGGCACTAATTCCTTGCCAGCACTACGAAACGATACAATAACTGGAATCTTACACGGGCAAAAGCACTATATGATAGGATTGGCTTTTTTGTATAGCTCCAAACTGCACAACACTATGGGATAAAAGAGAATATTACGGAAGTGGACGGTACTATGAGAGAGTCTGTTTCTAGTTGCGGCAATTGTTTAGTCCTCTCTCACAGTTGTTATCCTTTATTGATGACTTGGTATGATGAACAGTGGTAGCTGTACCGATTAAACTGAGAGAGAGTGTGACTTAGGAGAGTCTTTGTGGCAACTCTGATGTGTACCTGGAGATGTCGTCTGTTATGCTTACTTAATGCTGTTATGAAGAGGAGGAGAAGTCAGGGGTTTAATCACCCTGCATTTTGTTTTAATAGAGCAGTGCTCCACTTACCTGAGACGCAGCCAGATGAGGCAATGCCACATACTCCTGCTAAATAGGTAAGCAGTGATCAGAGTTGACCAATTTGACAGGTTAATTTTCCCAGAAAGAATATGTAATATGTTTAGCACTTCATAGTATTTACTTTTAATACAAAACTTGAACTGTCTTCACTGTGTGTGTCTTTAAAATATGTTTTTCTTTTTATATGTTACAGTAAACAGGAGGAACATAACGGATGTCCTGGAATAGCAGGTGACATGGTGACAAGTTAACCTCTTTATTTCATTTCTTTTTCACATATTGCAGTAGCGAAAACTAGGTCCTGAAGAAAGCAGTGGACGATTACGTCCATCTTTCTGCTGAAACATGTCGACCCTCATAATAAGGTAGCAGCTATATGTTTAAACTGCTTCCCACTTTTCTGCACTGTTTTTATCTATTGGTAGTGTGAGAGGTACTATTAAAGTTGTTTTGCCTTTAACCTCTCCAATTTTATATCACTTATATTTCTTTTCTCACGCACTGCAAATCAGTCAATACTAACTGACTATCGATACCGCATACTACATCCTTGCATCACTATGTTTGTAACACCTTACATCTCACCTTTATCTCCTTGGTGTGAGGAGACCCAGATGATGACAAGGGGGGTACCGGACAGCAACTGATGGGTATCTTTCATACTTGAGAGATATCTTTTTGCATTAGTATCAGTTATTTTTGAAGTTACACAAAGTTTGAATATTTCATAGATATGAGACCCATGGACACTCGTTGTATTAGTATTTTGTTGGGGGCTGTGTTCATGCGAGGTCTATAAATATACCCTAGGACCCTCATTGTATTGGTGTTATTGAGGCTCTAAGAAGTTGTTATTTTCAGGGTGGCTGAGCCATGGGATGCCATGGCGGTACAGTGAAGTTGAGAGCTTGAGACTTCTGCAAGTTGACCTTGAAGCAGGAGTCCTCTCCAAAGAGCCAGAGCTTGTCTAAGAAGGCTGGAAGGGAACGCTGAGGACCATCGAACACTGCCAGAATGTCTTCAGCATTGATGCTGATGGTGTGAGTGTCTCCCCAAACCAGTTCCCCATGATGACCGGGTCGTCCCATACTCACTGGGCCAGGGGTTCCATGTAAAGTGCAAACATCAAGGGGGACAGCCTGCAGCCCTGTCGAATTACCCTGAGTACAGGGAAC
The DNA here is from genome assembly GCF_964263255.1 of Lissotriton vulgaris. Classification (NCBI taxonomy): domain Eukaryota; kingdom Metazoa; phylum Chordata; class Amphibia; order Caudata; family Salamandridae; genus Lissotriton; species Lissotriton vulgaris. The sequence continues at coordinate 973,161 of NW_028250684.1, forward strand.
ATGCCCAAATTGACTCTTATGACCCTCACTGCAGTCCGTGGGCCTCATATCCACTCAATATCCAGCCCCTGAATCTTCTTCCAAATCTGAAGTGCTTTAAGGTTGTTGCAAGGTAGGGCCAATTAACACTATCAAGCGCTTGCTCAGCTTCGATTGCCAGGAGCATGTTCTCCCTCTGAGAGCCCCTAGCTTTATCAGGTGAGGATCCATTTAGTTTAGTCTCCACACTGTCTGAGGGAGACATCTCACCTGGTCTTGGTCAATCATGGATGGCATTAGAGGTTTGTCCTTCCCTGGTTTTGGGAATACTATTAGAAACACCTCAAATATAGACTGGGAAAGTGACCCCATATCCGCAAAGGAGTTATACAACCTGGTGAAAATCTGTGCAAGGGTCTAACAGAAGGTCTTGTAAAACAGTGGGGAAAAAGCTGCCTGGGCCTAGGGAATTTACGGGTTTCATGCGGGGATGGCCGCTATAACGTCCTCTTTGTGGATGGGCTGCTTTAGGGACTCCACTTGCTGGGGGGTTAGTCGAATGGTGTGTGCGCCCTGCAAGTATGTCTGGTTTTCATCGTGTTAGAGCTCCTGCATATTGTAAAGCTGCTGTAGAACTTCCCAAAGCATACCGGTATGTATAGAACATCTCTTACTTTATAGCCGTTCTGTCTCTAAATGACCTTGGCCCATTCCATCTGCTGCTTGATCCGTAGCCTGTGAGCCTCTAGATTACTGCATTTGTCTCTGAATTTAATATTTCTTAACTGAAATTGGTAATAAGGTCATAAAGTCTTAATTACGATCATGTTGCATAGGTCTTGAACATTCAAGCTTAAATGGTTGCATGGCAGTTCTTTAGTTAAATGATGTCATGGTCATATACTGTCCTCGTGCAGAGCTGGTTGAGATCTGAATATGGTAAATGGCATATGTATGAGCTTGTGATAATGAAGACTTCTTTGTGCACCTTTGATTTCTATGATTTCTGGAACATTGGTTGTGCAGAGGGCAAGCTAGGTGATGCTTATTCTTTATGGCTCACCTCAAAACTTGCTGTCTCCAGGAACATGGGCTCCTGATTCCCCCCTCCTTCATTTGCAACACCAGAGAACTGCTACATTGATAATAATATGCATGGCACTGTCTGAACTTCACATGTGCAGTCTTCAAGGCAGTTGTACAGGAATACACCTCCATCCCCAGAATGTAACAATTCCTTTCACCCATACCCGCTGTGTTCCACCAAGGTCACCCAGATCTCCTTAAATGACTTAGTAGAGCAATCCCTGTTAGCATACATTATTTTTTCAGCTTAATGCACCAATCTTTGGGGCAAACGCAGTCCTCCGCTGTCGGAGTGGTGTGAGCACCCCATTTATGGGCAGTGACTCTTGTAACTTGTAACTTGAGTAAATCCTGCTTTTTATGGTAAATGCTTTCAGTGCTAGTAGGGGTGTGGGCCCAGGTCTGACAGCGCAGACCCTCAATGTCCAATATTCTTCTATTATTAGGCAACTTTAGTGCGTGTATAAAAGTGCCTTTCAATCTGCATCTACCATGACATCATTGGTGGATTTGACAAATGTTTTTATCTGGACCTTTGTGTAATATACTCAATGGATAATTTATAACTGTATTAATCTCAATATTGATCTAACTGCCAAATAATAATAATAGTCCCTGCTTGTTACCGCCCTGTCTCCATTTGGTAACGCCCATGAGGATTGGATGTTTTACTTGTGGCGTTACACGTCTCCTTCATAAGTCAGTAAGCACGTTTTTCTTTAGTGATCTTCCCTATTCCATCCACGACATCTCAGCAGGCCCTCTGGTTTTACTAATGTATATATTTAAATTATAGTACATCAGCTTGACTATAGTGGCCGCGCTTAATTATTTATTTACTTAGCTTTCGTAATGTATTTGTTAAAATTATAGCACATCTGCTTTAACTGAAGCAGACGCGCTTATTTATTGAGTTAAAACTGCAGGCTGTTTTCGTTATGGCTGAGCAAGAGAGGGGCACAACGTTATAACATTTGCAATGTAATAGGACTCGCATTTACACAGGTTCAATCTATTATCACTGTAAATGACAACGCCGTTTGATTATGTTTTAAAAACCAAAACATAAATAAAAGGCATCGTCAGTTATAATGCCAATAGCTCAAACTCACATAAATGCGATACCTATTGCATTGCAAATGATTGTTTATGAATGAAATTACACATTTCATTTTTTAAATGTATTTTTATGTATAATTTTTGGGGTATTTTTGTGTATATCGTTGAGATTCAACTTGTAAGGATTGCTTAGGTGGGGGTCTCCGGCTTCCATTAGTGATTCAGTGATGGTATACAGAAGTCAAAATGTTAAGAAATGCTGCCCTACTGCTTTAGGATAACAGGCTGTGTTTTGGGGATGGGCTTCCTTCTATGGGACCTTAGGGAGGAGGTTTCCTAAGGGAAGCCATGGGAGTATGCAGGGAATTATTTTTTGTGAAGCCCATGTGTTGTAGATTATAAATAACCCACTGGTGCAAGGTCACCCTTTAGTCCACGGGTTCCTAACAAGAAAAGAGGAATCGACACTGGAGTCAAGTACAAACCAAGGTTAATTTATTTAGCGTTCATGAATGGGGGCCCATCTCCCAAGCACCATAGAGATACTCTAGGAGAAGCACACTGAATGATGGGTTACATGGGTTTTATAGCAAAAGATCACAAACAAGGGACACCCAGAGTTAAATAGAGCTTTCAGAAAAAAACACAAATGAGGTAACGGCAAGATTCGACAGCCTCTGTGTCTTGTGCAATTGCTGCGTGCTATGGCTGAACAACAAGATATGCTATCTGATTAAGGGTACATAGTCAAAATATCGAGTTTTAAATTTCAACCTGCCAAAATATCGTGTTTGAAATTTCAAAGGTGCAGAATATCGATGTCAAGAATATCGTTGGACAGAATATCGACCCTAAGGTAAGTAATATCGAAATTCTTTATATCGATGTAAGTAATATCGAAGTTAGTAATATCGATAGCATATATATCGATGTAACTAATTTCGATGACACTAATATTGATATTTGTATTATATTTTTTGTTTTATATTATGTATGTGTTATACGTTTTAGTGAAGTGTTTAAAATAAATTATATTATATGTGTATTAATTTAATATATTAATACATTTATTTATAAGTAAATTATATGTTTTAGTACTGGAGCGGGTTGTCGGTTTTTAGGGGAATAGGGTGGGAAGTAATTTAATTATAATTAATAAAATATTTTTTATGTATAATTTATTTTGTAATTATTGTTAATTGGCAAATAATTATTTAAATTGATAAATTAATTATTTAATTGGTAATTAATGTTAATTTTAATTAAATGTTATGTTTTAGTACCTGAGCATGTTGGGGGTTTATAGGGGTATTGGGTAGAAAGTAATTTTATTGTAAATATTTAATTTTTTATACATTTTTAGTTATGGATAATTAATGTATTAAATAATTATTAATTGGTAATTAATTATTTTAATAGATAATTATTTTTTAAATTGTCAATTAATATTTGTAATTTGTAAATATTTTTTAATAACTAGAAAAAATAATTAATTAATTGTTAAACATTATTTTAAAAAAATATTAATTTGTATAATGTATTTTAATTTTTAATATTGATTGAAATTTAAATAATATTGTATTATTATGATAAATAATTTATTCTTTAATATGTATTATTTGGTGAGTAATATTTAATAAATATTATTTATTGGTGTTTGTTGTTAATTTATAGTCAATGAATTATTCAAATGTAATTGGTTTTATTAATTATTAATTGTTTTTTATTGATGTTGATGTATTTGAAAAATTAATTATACATTATTTCAAATATAAAAATTATTTAAAAGTATGTTAAAATAAAAATCTATGTTAATAAATGCTTTCCCTACTGTTGCACCCTTTGGAGTTGGAATAGTAATTTTTCCCCCTACGCTATCCAAATCTTTCCCTACTGTTGCACCCATTGGAGTTGGAATAGTAATTTTTCCCCCTACGCTATCCAAAGCTTTCCCTACTGTTGCACTCTCTGGCGTGGGAATAGTAATTTTACCCCCTACACTATCCAACGCATTCCCTACTGTTGCACCCACAGGATATGGAATAGTCATTTTTTCCTACCCGCTATCCAACTCTTTCCCTACTGTTGCACCCACTGGAGTGGGAATAGTAATTTTTACCCGTACGCTATCCAACGCTTTCCCTATTGTTGCACTCACTGGAGTGGGAATAGTAATTTTTACCCACCCGCTATCCAACGCTTTCCCTACTGTTGCACTCTCTGGAGTGGGAATAGTAATTTTAACACCTACACTATCCAACACTTTTCCTACTGTTGCACCCACAGGAGTGGGAATAGTAATTTTTACCCGTACGCTATCCATCGCTTTCCCTACTGTTGCACTCACTGGAGTGGGAATAGTCATTTTACTCCCTACACTATCCAATGCTTTCCCTACTGTTGCACCCTTTGGAGTTGGAATAGTAATTTTTACCCTTACGCTATCCAACGCTTTCCCTACTATTGCACTCACTGGAGTTGGAATAGTATTTTATACTCTTACGCTATCCAACGCTTTCCCTACTGTTGCACTCACTGGAGTGGAAATAGTAATTTTTACCCAGCTGCTATCCAACGCTTTCCCTACTGTTGCACTCTCTGGAGTGGGAATAGTTATTTTTACCCACCCGCTATCCAATGTTTTCTCTACTGTTGCACTCTCTGGAGTGTGAATAGTAATTATTCTCCCTACACTATCCAATGCTTTCCCTACTGTTGCACCCTTTGGAGTTGGAATAGTAATTTTTACCCTTACGCTATCCAACGCCTTCCCTAATGTTGCACTCATTGGAATGGGAATAGTCATTTTTACCTACCCGCTATCCAACGCTTTCTCTACTGTTGCACCCACTGGAGTGGGAATAGTAATTTTTACCCGTACGCTATCCAACGCTTTCCCTACTGTTGCACTCACTGGAATGGGAATAGTCATTTTTACCTACCCGCTATCCAACGCTTTCCCTACAGTTGCACCCTTTGGAGTTGGAATAGTAATGTTTACCCTTACGCTATCCAACGCTTTCCCTAATGTTGCACTCATTGGAGTGGGAATAGTCATTTTTACCTATCCGCTATCCAACACTTTTCCTACTGTTGCACCCTATGGAGTTTGAAGAGTAAGTTTTAGCCTTACACTATCCAATATAATTTATATTTATTTATGTATTTTATAATATTTTTATTATGTTACTTAATGTTGTGTTTAATTAATTTTTTTAATATTGAGTATATTTCATTGTTTTTATGTATTAAATATAAATATTTATTATTATTTATGTTATTATTTTATGAGTGTTGATGTATTTGTAATTTATAGTATTTGTTAATATTTTTAAATTAATTAAAAAATAATAAATATTATAATTCATTAAATATATATTACATATTGAATGTTTAATTTTAATTAAATGTTTAACATTTAATATGTATTATTTATTCATTTTCAAACATTCTAAAATATTTTTACATAAGTTTAAATTATATAAAAGTATTATTTACTTTATATTTCTTTTTTTAATAACAAAAACCGATATATTTAATTACGATATTTTTAACATCGATATTTAAGTTTCGATATTTTTGTACTTACCATGTTGTAGATAGGGTGTCGATATACTTGCCTTCGATATTCCAGCGTCGATATTTTGTCTGTCGATATCCTGTCTCTCGATATTCTGTCAGAGATTCCTGATTAAACTTTATTTGAGGATTAACCATTGTCTGAAAAACCTCGAGCAGATGCAGCTGTTCATTTGCGCTGACTCTGCATGTATACACAGCCTACAATGCCCCAATCTCAATTCTTTATTCATGTTTATACAGATGTGGAGTCAAGGATAGAGCCGGGCTGGAAGCAGGGCTGGGGAAAAAAAATGGATGAGGCATAGCTTAATCAAAAAACGAGAGAATCAATCAGAATTTACGTTTTAACAGTACTTTCTTTTCAGCCTATGCTGAATTCATTTTAAAAGTAAAGGTATTAATCCCTGATGCCAATATTCATTAGTTTGTAAATTTCAGTTCGCATCGTCATTTCTCAATTTGATTCATGAACATTAATCAGGGGAGATTTAATATTATTACAAGTAGATATACAAGTGGTGCATATCGTAGGGGCACATTGAATGCAACAACAGCAGGTGAGATAGATGATTCCTATGGTAGCTATTCCCATTAATAAGTTCCAGCCCCATGTAGAAATGGTTCCCCATAACCACTCAGACCAAGTCCATGTTCCTTGGCCTTGATGTATTTCCGCAGCTATTTTATGCAATTTAGAAATGGCGTCATAAACAGATGGGGCGTGGTCAGGGATAACACACAACAGCTACTCTCAATAATGCGACATGCTCCACCATGATCAGCTAATACTATGTCTAGGACCATTCTATTTTGCAACGTTACAATTCTCGTAATTTGAAGCGCTTCTGTAATATTTCCAAAAGCCATTGCTATTTGATTAGTTACTGCTTCTTCCACCTGGGTCAGATGTCTAATCTTCCTACTATTTAGGGCTGCCTCACAAAGAAAAAGAATCCCAAGTTAAAAACAACGTACTGCTGTAATGCTGTATCAGTTTGATATACTTTTTCATTATTTATAGTTCTTTTAAATCTATTCAAAGAAATGTGATTAGCCAGTCTCTGGTCTTTGTGATAAGATGCAGGTGTTAAGAATACAGGATACAAGAAGAATCATAAAGGACACGTAACAAGTTCCAGACCAACCGACTGGTAGATGATAATAACCTTTGTTTCCACAAATGAAATACGTGTTATATGAATTTCGGAAACTGCTATTGTTCATTTCAGTAAGATTCAATACTGTAGTACAGTCACTTTTTCCCACAGGAATACTGCCAATGCTGCTTACACAAAGATCTGCTCAGGCTCTGGTTTCAGCAATAACTGGAGGTCCATTAGGAAAAACATATTTTGTTGAGTAATTTCCTCTGCGATATTCCTCCATTTCCCATACAGTTCCTTTGGCCTGCGGGAGGCCTTCATCATCGGGTTAACAGACCTTGTTTACCTGGGCATTGAGTCTTCCAACATCAGCTAGAGTAATATTATTGATGGCAGGAGCCCACAAAAGTGTGAACCAGGCTTCACATAAGCCATTATGTGAGAATGGCAGGGAAATGAGAGGCGTTCCTTCTTTTTTATGATGGGCTGGCATAATTCCACATAAACACCAGTTGGTAGTGTTCGTAGCATTATGAGTATGATGTAGCATTTGTATGAAAGTGTTATTGAGGTAGGACATTTGGTACTTTCGCTCGTGGTATGGAAGGGTGAAATAAAAAGGTTCAGTGGGGACAGGAGTAGTAGTGGGCAATACGTTTCGAGCTGGAATTACTTTCTCCATTGTCCACAAAACTGCTGCCAATATTATCAACAATATGATCAGAGTCACCATACACAAAGTCTTGTCATTACTTCACAGCTTGGATCCCAATCTCTACATTTCTCCTCAATATCAATACAACCACAGGTCGGAGGGAGACCCAGGCACCATTGAACACGTATCACAACCTACTCTGAACGATTCTGTGATCCTACTGTGTCACAGCCGAACCGTTCCACTAATTGAAACTGGTCCTCCGGTATCTCCATCTGCTCCTTCCCTTCCTTGGTCGTAAATTGTACCTTGGTGCAGAATGCATAGTTTGATCAGGAAACAGTCTTCATTCAGGGGAGCAACACTTTTCTGAGTTTGTAAGATGTCTTTCAGGTCCTTTCTGCCTTCTGGATGGAGAACAATCGCCGGGGTTTGTTTGCAGTGTATTGCATTTATCCAATGACGTCTGTTGGTGACACGGACAGCAGTTCGGGTGGCCAACAGAACTTGCTCGGCGTTCTTCCAACGAGGTTCCAAGTTCTTGGAGCGTTAGAAGTTCATGATTAAAACAACGTCTCCAGGTTGGAGACCATGAGCCGGACCCTCTGGTATAGCTTCATGCACCTATCGGTAAATCAAACACAATTTTGCAGTCAAATTTCTCAGATAATCACTCAAAGTAGGGTACTGTATTTCCTTTATCACATTTGGCCTTGGGGGTCCCCATACATTCATAGGCCTGCCGAAGACTATTTCATAGGGAGAAAGTCCAATTTTACAATATGTGATGGAACAAACAGATAACAACGCTAGGGGCAAAGCATCTGGCCAATTAAGGCCCCTTGTTGCTTGTATCTTTGCTAGTTTCAACTTCAATGTAGCATTATACCTTTCTACTAGACCCATTGCCTGGGGGTAATTAGCGGTACAAAAGGGGGTGGTGATGGACGGATCATCTGAATCAATCAAACACTCACACCCCGTCAAAAGATCTGGGTTTAATCCATCACCGTTCTTTAGCCCACTCTGCCACCCGAGTACAGACATGGCCATATGCAAATCAGTCTGACCCTGTGCCTCATGGGAACTGTCCAGCCCGAACTGCCAAGCCATGTCTTCCCTGGACCGGAAACAAGCTTCCGAGGACCGGTTTCTGGCATTCCAGCCGTCTTCAGCCCGGATTGCTTGAATCCAGTGGCAAAGTGAGCAAGGGACTCACGTCTGAGCATGCCCTGCCACACTTATGGCGGCCAAAAGCGGTACAAAAGGGGGTGGTGATGGACGGAGCATCTAAATCAGTCAAACACTCACACCCAGTCAAACGATCTGGGTTTAATCCATCACCGTTCTTTAGCCCACTCTGTCACCCCAGTTCAGACATGGCCATATGCAAATCAGTCTGACCCTGTGCCTCATGGGAACAGTCCAGCCCGAACTGCCAAGCCATGTCTTCCCTGGACCAAAAACAAGCTTCCGAGGACCGGTTTCTGGCATTCCAGCCGTCTTCAGCCCGGCTTGCTTGAATCCAGTGGGAAAGTGTGCAAGGGACTCACGTCTGAGCATACCCTGCCACACTTATGGCGGACAAGAGCGGTACAAAAGGGGGGGATGATGGAGGAGCATCTGAATCAATCAAACACTCACACCCAGTCAAAAGATCTGGGTTTAATCCATCACCGTTCTTTAGCCCACTCTGCCACCCCAGTTCAGACATGGCCATATGGAAATCAGTCTGACCCTGTGCCTCATGGCAACAGTCAAGCTCTAACTGCCAAGCCATGTCTTCCCTGGACCGTAAACACGCTTCCGAGGACCGGTTTCTGGAATTCATGCCGTCTTCAGCCCGGCTTGCTTGAATCCAGTGGCAAAGTGAGCAAGAGACTCACGTCAGAGCATACCCTGCCACACTTATGGCGGCCAAAAGCGGTACAAAAGAGGGTGGTGATGGACGGAGCATCTGAATCAATAAAACACTCACACACAGTCAAAAGATCTGGGTTGAATCCATCACCATTCTTTAGCCCACTTTGCCACCCCAGTTCAGACACGTCCATATGCAAATCAGTCTGACCCTGTGCCTCATGGGAACAGTCCAGCCCGAACTGCCAAGCCATGTCTTCCCTGGACCAGAAACAAGCTTCAGAGGACTGGTTTCTGGCATTCCAGCCGTCTTCAGCCCGGCTTGCTTGAATCCAGTGGCAAAGTGAGCAAGGGACTCACGTCTGAGCATACCCTGCCACACTTATGGCGGCCAAAAGCGGTACAAAAGGGGGTGGTGATGGACGGAGCATCTGAATCAATCAAACACTCACACCCAGTCAAAAGATCTGGGTTTAATCCATCACCGTTCTTTAGCCCACTCTGCCACCCCAGTTCAGACATGGCCATATGCAAATCAGTCTGAGCCTGTGCCTCATGGGAACAGTCCAGCCCGAACTGCCAAGCCAAGATTTCCCTGGACTGGAAACAAGCTTCCGAGGACCGGTTTCTGGCATTCCAGCCGTCTTCTGCCCGGCTTGCTTGAATCCAGTGTCAAAGTGAGCAAGGGACTAACATCTGAGCATACCCTGCCACACTTATGGCGGCCAAAAGCGGTACAAAAGGGGGTGGTGATGGACGGAGCATCTGAATCAATCAAACACTCACACCCACTCAAAAGATCAGGGTTTAATCCATCACTGTTCTTTAGCCCACTCTGCCACCCCAGTTCAGACATTCCCATATGCAAATCAGTCTGACCCTGTGCCTCATGGGAACAGTCCAGCCCGAACTACCAAGCCATGTCTTCCCTGGACCAGAAACAAGCTTCCGAGGACTGGTTTCTGGCATTCCAGCCGTTTTCAGCCCGGCTTGCTTGAATCCAGTGGCAAAGTGAGCAAGGGACTCACGTCTGAGCATACCCTGCCACACTTATGGCGGCCAAAAGCGGTACAAAAGGGGGTGGTGATGGACGGAGCATCTGAATCAATCAAACACTCACACCGAGTCAAAGGATCTGGGTTTAATCCATCACCGTTCTTTAGCCCACTCTGCCAACCCAGTTTAGACATGGCCATATGCAAATCAGTCCGACCCTGTGCCTCATGGGAACAGTCCAGCCCGAACTGCCAAGCCATGTCTTCCCTGGACCGGAAACAAGCTTTCGAGGATCAGTTTCTGGCATTCCAGCCGTCTTCAGCCCGGCTTGCTTGAATCCAGTGGCAAAGTGAGCAAGGGACTCACGTCTGATCATACCCTGCCACACTTATGGTGGCCAAAAGCGGTACAAAAAGGGGTGGTGATGGACGGAGCATCTGAATCAATCAAACACTAACACCCAGTCAAAAGATCTGGGTTTAATCCATCACCGTTCTGTAGCCCACTCTGCCATCCCAGTTCAGACATGGCCATATGCAAATCAGTCTGACCCTGTGCCTCATGGGAACAGTCCAGCCCGAACTGCCAAGCCATGTCTTCCCTGGACCGGAAACAAGCTTCCGAGGGCCGGTTTCTGGCATTCCAGCCGTCTTCAGCCCGGCTTGCTTGAATCCAGTGGCAAAGTGAGCAAGGGACTCACGTCTGAGCATACCCTGCCACACTTATAGCGGCCAAAAGTGGTACAAAAGGGGGTGGTGATGGACGGAGCATCTGAATCAATCAAACACTCACACCCAGTCAAAAGATATGGGTTTAATCCATCACCGTTCTTTAGCCCACTCTGCCATCCCAGTTCAGACATTGCCATATGCAAATCAGTCTGACCCTGTGCCTCATGGGAACAGTCCAGCCCGAACTGCAAAGCCATGTCTTCCCTGGACCGGAAAAAAGCTTCAAAGGACCGGTTTCTGGCATTCCAGCCGTCTTCAGCCCGGCTTGCTTGAATCCAGTGGCAAAGTGAGCATTGGACTCACGTCTGAGAATACCCTGCCACACTTATGGCGGCCAAAAGTGGTACAAAAGGGGGTGGTGATGGACGAAGCATCTGAATAAATCAAACACTCACACCCAGTCAAAAGATCTGGGTTTAATCCATCACCGTTCTTTAGCCCACTCTGCCAACCCAGTTCAGACATGGCCATATGCAAATCTGTCTGAACCCATGCCTCAAGGGAACAGTACAGCCTGAACTGCCAAGCCATGTCTTCCCTGGACCGGAACAAGCTTCCGAGGACCAGTTTCTGGCATTCCAGCCGTCTTCAGCCGGGCTTGCTTGAATCCAGTGTCAAAGTGAGCAAGGGACTCACGTCTGAGCATACCCTGCCACACTTATGGCGGCCAAAAGCGGTACAAAAGGGGGGGGTGATGGACGGAGCATCTGAATCAATCAAACACTCACACCCAGTCAAAAGATCTGGGTTTAGTCCATCACCGTTCTTTAGCCCACTCTGCCACCCCAGTTCAGACATGGCCATATGCAAATCAGTCTGACCCTGTTCCTCATGGGAACAGTCCAGCCCTAACTGCCAAGCCATGTCTTCCCTGGACCAGAGGTCACCCAGATCTCCTTAAATGACTTAGTAGAGCAATCCCTGTTAGCATACATTATTTTTTCAGCTTAATGCACCAATCTTTGGGGCAAACGCAGTCCTCCGCTGTTGGAGTGGTGTGAGCACCCCATTTATGGGCAGTGACTCTTGTAACTTGAGTAAATCCTGCTTTTTATGGTAAATGCTTTCAGTCCTAGTAGGGGTGTGGGCCCAGGTCTGACAGCGCAGACCCTCAATGTCCAATATTCTTCTATTATTAGGCAACTTTAGTGCGTGTATAAAAGTGCCTTTCAATCTGCATCTACCATGACATCATTGGTGGATTTGACAAATGTTTTTATCTGGACCTTTGTGTAATATACTCAATGGATAATTTATAACTGTATTAATCTCAATGTTGATCTAACTGCCAAATAATTTGGATACATCAAAGCTTTCTCCCATTCGACTTTATCAATATTACCTGCATCTCGTTCCTATCTTGTCATCAGTTTCTCCAGACCTTTCACAATTGGAGAGACATACATGGATGATATTGCCTATTGTGTCTATTAGTCTGCATTTTAATGGTGGCTGCTCTAGCTCACTATCTTCTTGCGAGTATTTGAATGTTTGAGTCGTGTAATGCGTATTCAGATTGGAATTGTGACCATGATAATACACTCTCAGGGTTTGTGACTGGCAACTTCTCATATGCTGGTGGTCTATCATGCAACACCCTCTACCCTTTCTTCTCAAATACATATCTGTCGCGTATGTAGGCTGGTTCATCCTACGGCACACAGGCCCATCTATTTATGTGAATTAAATGCTCAACCTCTCAGTATCGTCTACCATGGGAGAGTGCTATGCCTTCTTCAAACGTGCTTTTTAGGTCGAGCCTAGCGGCAGCACGCATTCACTGCTCGCTGTGGGAGGCATGCAGTAGTTAAGTATGCTGTGTAAGCCTCGCCCACACTGGCCCATACTTTTCATTGGTTGGTGTCATTGTCCTTGGTAAATGCTGGCTTCCAATTCATTGTGAGGCTTGTTAGTCCCTCCTTGTTACCGCCCTATCTCCATTTGGTAACGCCCATGAGGATTGGATGTTTTACTTGTGGCGTTACACGTCTCCTTCATAAGTCAGTAAGCACGTTTTTCTTTAGTGATCTTCCCTATTCCATCCACGACATCTCAGCAGGCCCTCTGGTTTTACTAATGTATATATTTAAATTATAGTAAGTCAGCTTGACTATAGTGGCCGCGCTTACTTATTTATTTACTTAGCTTTCGTAATGTATTTGTTAAAATTATAGCACATCTGCTTTAACTGAAGCAGACGCGCTTATTTATTGAGTTAAAACTGCAGGCTGTTTTCGTTATGGCTGAGCAAGAGAGGGGCACAACGTTATAACATTTGCAATGTAATAGGACTCGCATTTACACAGGTTCAATCTATTATCACTGAAAATGACAACGCCGTTTGATTATGTTTTAAAAACCAAAACATAAATAAAAGGCATCGTCAGTTATAATGCCAATAGGTCAAACTCACATAAATGCGATACCTATTGCATTGCAAATGATTGTTTATGAATGAAATTACAAATTTCATTTTTTAAATGTATTTTTATGTATAATTTTTGGGGTATTTTTGTGTATATCGTTGAGATTCAACTTGTAAGGATTGCTTAGGTGGGGGTCTCCGGCTTCTATTAGTGATTCAGTGATGGTATACAGAAGTCAAAATGTTAAGAAATGCTGCCCTACTGCTTTAGGATAACAGGCTGTGTTTTGGGGATGGGCTTCCTTCTATGGGACCTTAGGGAGGAGGTTTCCTAAGGGAAGCCATGGGAGTATGCAGGGAATTATTTTTTGTGAAGCCCATGTGTTGTAGATTATAAATAACCCACTGGTGCAAGGTCACCCTTTAGTCCACGGGTTCCTAACAAGAAAAGAGGAATCGACACTGGAGTCAAGTACAAACCAAGGTTAATTTATTTAGCGTTCATGAATGGGGGCCCATCTCCCAAGCACCATAGAGATACTCTAGGAGAAGCACACTGAATGATGGGTTACATGGGTTTTATAGCAAAAGATCACAAACAAGGGACACCCAGAGTTAAATAGAGCTTTCGGAAAAAAACACAAATGAGGTAACGGCAAGATTCGACAGCCTCTGTGTCTTGTGCAATTGCTGCGTGCTATGGCTGAACAACAAGATATGCTATCTGATTAAGGGTACATAGTCAAAATATCGAGATTTAAATTTCAACCTGCCAAAATATCGTGTTTGAAATTTCAAAGGTGCAGAATATCGATGTCAAGAATATTGTTGGACAGAATATCGACCCTAAGGTAAGTAATATCGAAATTCTTTATATCGATGTAAGTAATATCGAAGTTAGTAATATCGATAGCATATATATCGATGTAACTAATTTCGATGACACTAATATTGATATTTGTATTATATTTTTTGTTTTATATTATGTATGTGTTATACGTTTTAGTTAAGTATTTAAAATAAATTATATTATATGTGTATTAATTTTATATATTAATACATTTATTTATAAGTAAATTATATGTTTTAGTACTGGAGCGGGTTGTCGGTTTTTAGGGGAATAGGGTGGGAAGTAATTTAATTATAATTAATAAAATATTTTTTATGTATAATTTATTTTGTAATTAATTGTAAATTGGCAAATAATTATTTAAATTGATAAATTAATTATTTAATTGGTAATTAATGTTAATTTTAATTAAATGTTATGTTTTAGTACCTGAGCATGTTGGGGGTTTATAGGGGTATTGGGTAGAAAGTAATTTTATTGTAAATATTTAATTTTTTATACATTTTTAGTTATGGATAATTAATGTATTAAATAATTATTAATTGGTAATTAATTATTTTAATAGATAATTATTTTTTAAATTGTCAATTAATATTTGTAATTTGTAAATATTTTTTAATAACTAGAAAAAATAATTAATTAATTGTTAAACATTATTTTTGAAAAATATTAATTTGTATAATGTATTTTAATTTTTAATATTGATTGAAATTCAAATAATATTGTATTGTTATGATAAATAATTTATTCTTTAATATTTATTATTTGGTGAGTAATATTTAATAAATATTATTTATTGGTATTTGTTGTTAATTTATAGTCAATGAATTATTCAAATGTAATTGGTTTTATTAATTATTAATTGTTTTTTATTGATGTTGATGTATTTGAAACATTAATTATACATTATTTCAAATATAAAAATTATTTAGAAGTATGTTCAAAAAAAAATCTATGTAAATAAATGCTTTCCCTACTGTTGCACCCTTTGGAGTTGGAATAGTAATTTCCCCCCCTACGCTATCCAAAGCTTTCCCTACTGTTGCACCCATTGGAGTTGGAATAGTAATTTTTCCCCCTACGCTATCCAAAGCTTTCCCTACTGTTGCACCCATTGGAGTTGGAATAGTAATTTTTCCCCCTACGCTATCCAAAGCTTTCCCTACTGTTGCACTCTCTGGCGTGGGTATAGTAATTTTACCCCCTACACTATCCAACGCATTCCCTACTGTTGCACCCACAGGATATGGAATAGTCATTTTTTCCTACCCGCTATCCAACTCTTTCCCTACTGTTGCACCCACTGGAGTGGGAATAGTAATTTTTACCCGTACGCTATCCAACGCTTTCCCTATTGTTGCACTCACTGGAGTGGGAATAGTAATTTTTACCCACCCGCTATCCAACGCTTTCCCTACTGTTGCACTCTCTGGAGTGGGAGAGGAATTTTAAGACCTATACTATCCAACACTTTTCCAACTGTTGCACCCACAGGAGTGGGAATAGTAATTGTTACCCGTACGCTATCCATCGCTTTCCCTACTGTTGCACTCACTGGAGTGGGAATAGTAATTTTTACCCACCCGCTATCCAACGCTTATCCTACTGTTGCACTCTCTGGAGTGGGAATAGTCATTTTACTCCCTACACTATCCAACGCTTTCCCTACTGTTGCACCCTTTGGAGTTGGAATAGTAATTTTTACCCTTACGCTATCCAACGCTTTCCCTACTATTGCACTCACTGGAGTTGGAATAGTATTTTATACTCTTACGCTATCCAACGCTTTCCCTACTGTTGCACTCACTGGAGTGGAAATAGTAATTTTTACCCAGCTGCTATCCAACGCTTTCCCTACTGTTGCACTTTCTGGAGTGGGAATAGTTATTTTTACCCACCCGCTATCCAATGTTTTCTCTACTGTTGCACTCTCTGGAGTGTGAATAGTAATTATTCTCCCTACACTATCCAATGCTTTCCCTACTGTTGCACCCTTTGGAGTTGGAATAGTAATTTTTACCCTTACGCTATCCAACGCTTTCCCTAATGTTGCACTCATTGGAATGGGAATAGTCATTTTTACCTACCCGCTATCCAACGCTTTCTCTACTGTTGCACCCACTGGAGTGGGAATAGTAATTTTTACCCGTACGCTATCCAACGCTTTCCCTACTGTTGCACTCACTGGAGTGGGAATAGTAATTTTTACCCACCCGCTATTCAACGCTTTCCCTACTGTTGCACTCTCTGGAGTGGGAATAGTAATTTTACCCCCTACACTATCCAACGCTTTCCCTACAGTTGCACCCTTTGGAGTTGGAATAGTAATTTTTACCCTTACGCTATCCAACGCTTTCCCTAATGTTGCACTCATTGGAGTGGGAATAGTCATTTTTACCTATCCGCTATCCAACACTTTTCCTACTGTTGCACCCTATGGAGTTTGAAGAGTAAGTTTTAGCCTTACACTATCCAATATAATTTATATTTATTTATGTATTTTATAATATTTTTATTATGTTACTTAATGTTGTGTTTAATTAATTTTTTTAATATTGAAAGTATATTTCATTGTTTTTATGTATTAAATATAAATATTTATTATTATTTATGTTATTATTTTATGAGTGTTGATGTATTTGTAATTTATAGTATTTATTAATATTTTTAAATTAATTAAAAAATAATAAATATTATAATTCATTAAATATATATTACATATTGAATGTTTAATTTTAATTACATGTTTAACATTTAATATGTATTATTTATTCATTTTAAACATTCTAAAATATTTTTACATAAGTTTAAATTATATAAAAGTATTATTTACTTTATATTTCTTTTTTTAATAACAAAAACCGATATATGTAATTACGATATTTTTAACATCGATATTTAAGATTCGATATTTTTGTACTTACCATGTTGTAGATAGGGTGTCGATATACTTGCCTTCGATATTCCAGCGTCGATATTTTGTCTGTCGATATCCTGTCTCTCGATATTCTGTCAGAGATTCCTGATTAAACTTTATTTGAGGATTAACCATTGTCTGAAAAACCTCGAGCAGATGCAGCTGTTCATTTGCGCTGACTCTGCATGTATACACAGCCTACAATGCCCCAATCTCAATTCTTTATTCATGTTTATACAGATGTGGAGTCAAGGATAGAGCCGGGCTGGAAGCAGGGCTGGGGTAAAAAATGGATGAGGCATAGCTTAATCAAAAACGAGAGAATCAATCAGAATTTACGTTTTAACAGTACTTTCTTTTCAGCCTATGCTGAATTCATTTTAAAAGTAAAGGTATTAATCCCTGATGTCAATATTCATTAGTTTGTAAATTTCAGTTTGCATCGTCATTTCTCAATTTGATTCATGAACATTAATCAGGGGAGATTTAATATTATTACAAGTAGATATACAAGTGGTGCATATCGTAGGGGCACATTGAATGCAACAACAGCAGGTGAGATAGATGATTCCTATGGTAGCTATTCCCATTAATAAGTTCCAGCCCCATGTAGAAATGGTTCCCTATAACCACTCAGACCAAGTCCATGTTCCTTGGCCTTGATGTATTTCCGCAGCTATTTTATGCAATTTAGAAATGGCGTCATAAACAGATGGGGCGTGGTCAGGGATAACACACAACAGCTACTCTCAATAATGCGACATGCTCCACCATGATCAGCTAATACTATGTCTAGGACCATTCTATTTTGCAACGTTACAATTCTCGTAATTTGAAGCGCTTCTGTAATATTTCCAAAAGCCATTGCTATTTGATTAGTTACTGCTTCTTCCACCTGGGTCAGATGTCTAATCTTCCTACTATTTAGGGCTGCCTCACAAAGAAAAAGAATCCCAAGTTAAAAACAACGTACTGCTGTAATGCTGTATCAGTTTGATATACTTTTTCATTATTTATAGTTCTTTTAAATCTATTCAAAGAAATGTGATTAACCAGTCTCTGGTCTTTGTGATAAGATGCAGGTGTTAAGAATACAGGATACAAGAAGAATCATAAAGGACACGTAACAAGTTCCAGACCAACCGACTGGTAGATGATAATAACCTTTGTTTCCACAAATGAAATACGTGTTATATGAATTTCGGAAACTGCTATTGTTCATTCCAGTAAGATTCATTACTGTAGTACAGTCACTTTTTCCCACAGGAATACTGCCAATGCTGCTTACACAAAGATCTGCTCAGGCTCTGGTTTCAGCAATAACTGGAGGTCCATTAGGAAAAACATATTTTGTGGAGTAATTTCCTCTGCGATATTCCTCCATTTCCCATACAGTTCCTTTGGCCTGCGGGAGGCCTTCATCATCGGGTTAACAGACCTTGTTTACCTGGGCATTGAGTCTTCCAACATCAGCTAGAGTAATATTATTGATGGCAGGAGCCCACAAAAGTGTGAACCAGGCTTCGCATAAGTCATTATGTGAGAATGGCAGGGGAATGAGAGGCGTTCCTTCTTTTTATGATGGGCTGGCATAATTCCACATAAACAGCAGTTCGTAGTGTTCGTAGCATTATGAGTATGATGTAGAATTTGTATGAAAGTGTTATTGAGGTAGGACATTTGGTACTTTCGCTCGTGGTATGGAAGGGTGAAATAAAAAGGTTCAGTGGGGACAGGAGTAGTAGTGGGCAATACGTTTCGAGCTGGAATTACTTTCTCCATTGTCCACAAAACTGCTGCCAATATTATCAAAATATGATCAGAGTCACCATACACAAAGTCTTGTCATTACTTCACAGCTTGGATCCCAATCTCTACATTTCTCCTCAATATCAATACAACCACAGGTCGGAGGGAGACCCAGGCACCACTGAACACGTATCACAACCTACTCTGAACGATTCTGTGATCCTACTGTGTCACAGCCGAACCGTTCCACTAATTGAAACTGGTCCTCCGGTATCTCCATCTGCTCCTTCCCTTCCTTGGTCGTAAATTGTACCTTGGTGCAGAATGCGTAGTTTGATCAGGAAACAGTCTTCATTCAGGGGAGCAACACTTTTCTGAGTTTGTAAGATGTCTTTCAGGTCCTTTCTGCCTTCTGGATGGAGAACAATCGCCGGGGTTTGTTTGCAGTGTATTGCATTTATCCAATGACGTCTGTTGGTGACACGGACAGCAGTTCGGCTGGCCAACAGAACTTGCTCGGCGTTCTTCCAACGAGGTTCCAAGTTCTTGGAGCGTTAGAAGTTCATGATTAAAACAACGTCTCCAGGTTGGAGACCATGAGCCGGACCCTCTGGTATAGCTTCATGCACCTATCGGTAAATCAAAGACAATTTTGCAGTCAAATTTCTCAGATAATCACTCAAAGTAGAGTACTGTATTTCCTTTATCACATTTGGCCTTGGGGGTCCCCATACATTCATAGGCCTGCCGAAGACTATTTCATAGGGAGAAAGTCCAATTTTACAATGATGGAACAAACAGATAATAACGCTAGGGGCAAAGCATCTGGCCAATTAAGGCCCCTTGTTGCTTGTATCTTTGCTAGTTTCAACTTCAATGTAGCATTATACCTTTCTACTAGACCCATTGCCTGGGGATAATTAGCGGTACAAAAGGGGGTGGTGATGGACGGAGCATCTGAATCAATCAAACACTCACACCCAGTCAAAAGATCTGGGTTTAATCCATCACCGTTCTTTAGCCCACTCTGCCACCCGAGTACAGACATGGCCATATGCAAATCAGTCTGACCCTGTGCCTCATGGGAACAGTCCAGCCCGAACTGCCAAGCCATGTCTTCCCTGGACCGGAAACAAGCTTCCGAGGACCGGTTTCTGGCATTCCAGCCGTCTTCAGCCCGGATTGCTTGAATCCAGTGGCAAAGTGAGCAAGGGACTCACGTCTGAGCATGCCCTGCCACACTTATGGTGGCCAAAAGCGGTACAAAAGGGGGTGGTGATGGACGGAGCATCTAAATCAGTCAAACACTCACACCCAGTCAAACGATCTGGGTTTAATCCATCACCGTTCTTAGTCACCTCAGTTCAGACATGGCCATATGCAAATCAGTCTGACCCTGTGCCTCATGGGAACAGTCCAGCCGGAACTGCCAAGCCATATCTTCCCTGGACCAAAAACAAGCTTCAGAGGACCGGTTTCTGGCATTCCAGCCGTCTTCAGCCCGGCTTGCTTGAATCCAGTGGGAAAGTGCGTAAGGGACTCACGTCTGAGCATACCCTGGCACACTTATGGCGGACAAGAGCGGTACAAAAGGGGGTGATGATGGAGGAGCATCTGAATCAATCAAACACTCACACCCAGTCAAAAGATCTGGGTTTAATCCATCACCGTTCTTTAGCCCACTCTGCCACCCCAGTTCAGACATGGCCATATGCAAATCAGTCTGTCCCTGTGCCTCATGGCAACAGTCAAGCTCTAATTGCCAAGCCATGTCTTCCCTGGACCGTAAACACGCTTCCGAGGACCGGTTTCTGGAATTCATGCCGTCTTCAGCCCGGCTTGCTTGAATCCAGTGACAAAGTGAGCAAGGGACTCACGTCAGAGCATACCCTGCCACACTTATGGCGGCCAAAAGCGGTACAAAAGGGGGTGGTGATGGACCGAGCATCTGAATCAATAAAACACTCACACCCAGTCAAAAGATCTGGGTTGAATCCATCACCATTCTTTAGCCCACTTTGCCACCCCAGTTCAGACACGGCCATATGCAAATCAGTCTGACCCTGTGCCTCATGGGAACAGTCCAGCCCGAACTGCCAAGCCATGATTTCCCTGGACTGGAAACAAGCTTCCGAGGACCGGTTTCCGGCATTCCAGCCGTCTTCTGCCCGGCTTGCTTGAATCCAGTGTCAAAGTGAGCAAGGGACTCACATCTGAGCATACCCTGCCACAGTTATGGCGGCCAAAAGCGGTACAAAAGGGGGTGGTGATGGACGAAGCATCTGAATAAATCAAACACTCACACCCAGTCAAAAGATCTGGGTTTAATCCATCACCGTTCTTTAGCCCACTCTGCCAACCCAGTTCAGACATGGCCATATGCAAATCTGTCTGAACACATGCCTCAAGGGAACAGTACAGCCTGAACTGCCAAGCCATGTCTTCCCTGGACCGGAACAAGCTTCCGAGGACCAGTTTCTGGCATTCCAGCCGTCTTCAGCCGGGCTTGCTTGAATCCAGTGTCAAAGTGAGCAAGGGACTCACGTCTGAGCATACCCTGCCACACTTATGGCGGCCAAAAACGGTACAAAGGGGGGGGTGATGGACGGAGCATCTGAATCAATCAAACACTCACACCCAGTCAAAAGATCTGGGTTTAGTCCATCACCGTTCTTTAGCCCACTCTGCCACCCCAGTTCAGACATGGCCATATGCAAATCAGTCTGACCCTGTGCCTCATGGGAACAGTCCAGCCCGAACTGCCAAGCCATGTCTTCCCTGGACCGGAAACAAGCTTCCGAGGACTGGTTTCTGGCATTCCAGCCGTTTTCAGCCCGGCTTGCTTGAATCCAGGGGCAAAGTGAGCAAGGGACTCACATCTGAGCATACCCTGCCACACTTATGGCGGCCAAAAGCGGTACAAAAGGGGGTGGTGATGGACGGAGCATCTGAATCAATCAAACACTCACACCGAGTCTAAGGATCTAGGTTTAATCCATCACTGTTCTTTAGCCCACTCTGCCAACCCAGTTTAGACATGGCCATATGCAAATCAGTCTGACTCTGTGCCTCTTATTGGAACAGTCCAGCCCGAACTGCCAAGCCATGTCTTCCCTGGACCGGAAACAAGCTTCCGAGGACCGGTTTCTAGCATTCCAGCCGTCTTCAGCCCGGCTTACTTGAATCCAGTGGCAAAGTGAGGCAAGGGACTCACGTCTGAGCATACCCTGCCACACTTATGGCGGCCAAAAGCGGTACAAAAGGGGGTGGTGATGGATGGAGCATCTGAATCAATCAAACACTCACACCCAGTCAAAAGATCTGGGTTTAATCCATCACCATTCTTTAGCCCACTCTGCCACCACAGTTCAGACACGGCCATATGCAAATCAGTCTGACCCTGTGCCTCATGGGAACAGTCCATCCCGAATCGCCAAGCCATGTCTTCCCTGGACCAGAAACAAGCTTCTTAGGACCGGTTTCTGGCATTCCAGCTGTCTTCAGCCCGGCTTGCTTGAATCCAGTGGCAAAGTGAGCAAGGGACTCACGTCTGAGCATACCCTGCCACACTTATGGCGGCCAAAAGCGGTACCAAACGGGGTGGTGATGGACGGAGCATCTGAATCAGTCAAACACTCACACCCAGTCAAAAGATCAGGATTTAATCCATCACTGTTCTTTAGCCCACTCTGCCACCCCAGTTCAGACATGGCCATATGCAAATCAGTCTGACCCTGTGCCTCATGGGAACAGTCCAGCCCGAACTGCCAAGCCATGTCTTCCCTGGACCGGAAACAAGCTTCCGAGGACTGGTTTCTGGCATTCCAGCCGTTTTCAGCCCGGCTTGATTGAATCCAGGGGCAAAGTGAGCAAGGGACTCACGTCTGAGCATACCCTGCCACACTTATGGCGGCCAAAAGCGGTACAAAAGGGGGTGGTGATGGACGGAGCATCTGAATCAATCAAACACTCACACCGAGTCTAAGGATCTAGGTTTAATCCATCACTGTTCTTTAGCCCACTCTGCCAACCCAGTTTAGACATGGCCATATGCAAATCAGTCTGACCCTGTGCCTCATGGGAACAGTCCTGCCCGAACTGCCAAGCCATGTCTTCCCTGGACCAGAAACAAGCTTTCGAGGATCAGTTTCTGGCATTCCAGCCGTCTTCAGCCCGGCTTGCTTGAATCCAGTGGCAAAGTGAGCTAGGGACTCACGTCTGAGCATACCCTGCCACACTTATGGTGGCCAAAAGCGGTACAAAAAGGGGTGGTGATGGACGGAGCATCTGAATCAATCAAACACTAACACCCAGTCAAAAGATCTGGGTTTAATCCATCACCGTTCTGTAGCCCACTCTGCCATCCCAGTTCAGACATTGCCATATGCAAATCAGTCTGACCCTGTGCCTCATGGGAACAGTCCAGCCCGAACTGCCAAGCCATGTCTTCCCTGGACCGGAAAAAAGCTTCAAAGGACCGGTTTCTGGCATTCCAGCCGTCTTCAGCCTGGCTTGCTTGAATCCAGTGGCAAAGTGAGCATGGGACTCACGTCTGAGAATACCCTGCCACACTTATGGTGGCCAAAAGTGGTACAAAAGGGGGTGGTGATGGACGAAGCATCTGAATAAATCAAACACTCACACCAAGTCAAAAGATCTGGGTTTAATCCATCACCGTTCTTTAGCCCACTCTGCCACCCCAGTTCAGACATGGCCATATGCAAATCTGTCTGAACCCATGCCTCAAGGGAACAGTACAGCCTGAACTGCCAAGCCATGTCTTCCCTGGACCAGAAACAAGCTTCCGAGGACCAGTTTCTGGCATTCCAGCCGTCTTCAGCCCGGCTTGCTTGAATCCAGTGGCAAAGTGAGCAAGGGACTCACGTCTGAGCATACCCTGCCACACTTATGGCGGCCAAAAGCGGTACAAAAGGGGGTGGTGATGGACGGAGCATCTGAATCAATCAAACACTCACACCCAGTCAAAAGATCTGGGTTTAATCCATCACCGTTCTTTAGCCCACTCTGCCACCCCAGTTCAGACATGGCCATATGCAAATCAGTCTGACCCTGTGCCTCATGGGAACAGTCCAGCCCTAACTGCCAAGCCATGTCTTCCCTGGACCAGAAAGAAGCTTCCGAGGAAAAGTTTCTGGCATTCCAGCCGTCTTCAGCCCGGCTTGCTTGAATCCAGTGGCAAAGTGAGCAAGTGACTCTCGTCTGAGCATACCCTTCCACACTTATGGCGGCCAAAAGCTCTACAAAAAGGGGTGGTGATGGACGGAGCATCTGAATCAATCAAACACTAACACCCAGTCAAAAGATCTGAGTTTAATCCATCACCGTTCTTTAGCCCACTCTGCCATCCCAGTTCAGACATGGCCATATGCAAATCAGTCTGACCCTGTGCCTCATGGGAACAGTCCAGCCCGAACTGCCAAGCCATGTCTTCCCTGGACCGGAAACAAGCTTCCGAGGGCCGGTTTCTGGCATTCCAGCCGTCTTCAGTCCGGCTTGCTTGAATCCAGTGGCAAAGTGAGCAAGGGACTCACGTCTGAGCATACCCTGCCACACTTATAGCGGCCAAAAGCGGTACAAAAGGGGGTGGTGATGGACGGAGCATCTGAATCAATCAAACACTCACACCCAGTCAAAAGATATGGGTTTAATCCATCACCGTTCTTTAGCCCACTCTGCCATCCCAGTTCAGACATTGCCATATGCAAATCAGTCTGACCCTGCGCCTCATGGGAACAGTCCAGCCCGAACTGCCAAGCCATGTCTTCCCTGGACCGGAAAAAAGCTTCAAAGGACCGGTTTCTGGCATTCCAGCCGTCTTCAGCCCGGCTTGCTTGAATCCAGTGGCAAAGTGAGCATGGGACTCACGTCTGAGAATACCCTGCCACACTTATGGCGGCCAAAAGTGGTACAAAAGGGGGTGGTGATGGACGAAGCATCTGAATAAATCAAACACTCACACCCAGTCAAAAGATCTGGGTTTAATCCATCACCGTTCTTTAGCCCACTCTGCCAACCCAGTTCAGACATGGCCATATGCAAATCTGTCTGAACCCATGCCTCAAGGGAACAGTACAGCCTGAACTGCCAAGCCATGTCTTCCCTGGACCGGAACAAGCTTCCGAGGACCAGTTTCTGGCATTCTAGCCTTCTTCAGCCGGGCTTGCTTGAATCCAGTGTCAAAGTGAGCAAGGGACTCACGTCTGAGCATACCCTGCCACACTTATGGCGGCGAAAAGCGGTACAAAAGGGGGGGGTGATGGACGGAGCATCTGAATCAATCAAACACTCACACCCAGTCAAAAGATCTGGGTTTAGTCCATCACCGTTCTTTAGCCCACTCTGCCACCCCAGTTCAGACATGGCCATATGCAAATCAGTCTGACCCTGTGCCTCATGGGAACAGTCCAGCCCTAACTGCCAAGCCATGTCTTCCCTGGACTAGAAACAAGCTTCCGAGGACCAGTTTCTGGCATTCCTGCCGTCTTCAGCCCGGCTTGCTTGAATCCAGTGGCAAAGTGAGCAAGGGACTCACGTCTGAGCATACCCTGCCACACTTATGGCGGCCAAAAGCGGTACAAAAGGGGGTGGTGATGGACGGAGCATCTGAATCAATCAAACACTCACACCCAGTCAAAAGATCTGAGTTTAATCCATCACCGTTCTTTAGCCCACTCTGCCACCCCGGTTCAGACATGGCCATATGCAAATCAGTCTGACCCTGTGCCTCATGGGAACAGTCCATCCTAAACTGCCAAGCCATGTCTTCCCTGGACCAGAAACAAGCTTCTGAGGACCGGTTTCTGGCATTCCAGCTGTCTTCAGCCCGGCTTGCTTGAATCCAGTGGCAAAGTGAGCCAGGGACTCACGTCTGAGCATACCCTGCCACACTTATGGTGGCCAAAAGCGGTACAAAAGGGGGTGGTGATGGACGGAGCATCTGAATCAATCAAACACTCACACCCAGTCAAAAGATCTGGGTTTAATCCATCACCGTTCTTTAGCCCACTCTGCCACCCCAGTTCAGACATGGCCATATGCAAATCAGTCTGACCCTGTGCTTCATGGGAACAGTCCCGCCCGAACTGCCAAGCCATGTCTTCCCTGGACCGGAAACAAGCTTCCGAGGACCGGTTTCTGGCATTCCAGCTGTTTTCAGCCTGGCTTGCTTGAATCCAGTGGCAAAGTGAGCAAGGGACTCACCTCTGAGCATACCCTGCCATACTTATGGCGGCTAAAAGCTGTATAAAAGGGGGTGGTGATGGACGGAGCATCTGAATCAATCAAACACTCACACCCAGTCAAAAGATCTGGGTTTAATCCATCACCGTTCTTTAGCCCACTCTGCCACCCCAGTTCAGACATGGCCATATGCAAATCAGTCTGACCCTGTGCCTCATGGGAATAGTCCAGCCCGAACTGCCAAGCCATGTCTTCCCTGTACCGGAAATAAGCTTCCGAGGACCGGTTTCTGGCATTCCAGCCGTCTTCAGGCCGGCTTGCTTGAATCCAGTGGCAAAGTGAGCAAGGGACTCACGTCTGAGCATATCCTGCCACACTTATGGCGGCCAAAAGCGGTACAAAAGGGGGTGGTGATGGACGGAGCATCTGAATCAATCAAACAAACACTCACACCCAGTCAAAAGATCTGGGTTTAATCCATCACCGTTCTTTAGCCCACTCTGCCACCCCAGTTCAGACATGGCCATATGCAAATCAGTCTGACCCTGTGCCTCATGGGAACAGTCCAGCCCGAACTGCCAAGCCATGTCTTCCCTGGAACGGAACCAAGCTTCCGAGGACCGGTTTCTGGCATTCCAGCCGTCTTCAGCCCGGCTTGCTTGAATCCAGGGGCAAAGTGAGCAAGGGAGTCACATCTGAGCATACCCTGTCACACTTATGGCGGCCAAAAGCGGTAAAAAAGGGGTTGGTGATGGACAGAGCATCTGAATCAATCAAACACTCACACCCAGTCAAAAGATCTGGGTTTAATCCATCACCGTTCTTTTGCCCACTCTGCCACCACTGTTAAGACATGTCCATATGCAAATCAGTCTGACCCTGTGCCTCATGGGAACAGTCCAGCCCGAACTGCCAAGCCATGTCTTCCCTGGACCAAAAACAAGCTTCAGAGGACCGGTTTCTGGCATTCCAGCCGTCTTCAGCCCGGCTTGCTTGAATCCAGTGGGAAAGTGCGCAAGGGACTCACGTCTGAGCATACCCTGGCACACTTATGGCGGACAAGAGCGGTACAAAAGGGGGTGATGATGGAGGAGCATCTGAATCAATCAAACACTCACACCCAGTCAAAAGATCTGGGTTTAATCCATCACCGTTCTTTAGCCCACTCTGCCACCCCAGTTCAGACATGGCCATATGCAAATCAGTCTGACCCTGTGCCTCATGGCAACAGTCAAGCTCTAACTGCCAAGCCATGTCTTCCCTGGACCGTAAACACGCTTCCGAGGACCGGTTTCTGGAATTCATGCCGTCTTCAGCCCAGCTTGCTTGAATCCAGTGACAAAGTGAGCAAGGGACTCACGTCAGAGCATACCCTGCCACACTTATGGCGGCCAAAAGCGGTACAAAAGGGGGTGGTGATGGACGGAGCATCTGAATCAATAAAACACTCACACCCAGTCAAAAGATCTGGGTTGAATCCATCACCATTCTTTAGCCCACTTTGCCACCCCAGTTCAGACACGGCCATATGCAAATCAGTCTGACCCTGTGCCTCATGGGAACAGTCCAGCCCGAACTGCCAAGCCATGTCTTCCCTGGACCAGAAACAAGCTTCAGAGGACTGGTTTCTGGCATTCCAGACGTCTTCAGCCCGGCTTGCTTGAATCCAGTGGCAAAGTGAGCAAGGGACTCACGTCTGAGCATACCCTGCCACATTTATGGCGGCCAAAAGCCGTACAAAAGGGGGTGGTGATGGACGGAGCATCTGAATCAATCAAACACTCACACCCAGTCAAAAGATCTGGGTTTAATCCATCACCGTTCTTTAGCCCACTCTGCCACCCCAGTTCAGACATGGCCATATGCAAATCAGTCTGACCCTGTGCCTCATGGGAACAGTCCAGCCCGAACTGCCAAGCCATGATTTCCCTGGACTGGAAACAAGCTTCCGAGGACCGGTTTCTGGCATTCCAGCCGTCTTCTGCCCGGCTTGCTTGAATCCAGTGTCAAAGTGAGCAAGGGACTCACATCTGAGCATACCCTGCCACACTTAAGGAGGCCAAAAGCGGTACAAAAGGGGGTGGTGATGGACGGAGCATCTGAATCAATCAAACACTCACACCCAGTCAAAAGATCAGGGTTTAATCCATCACTGTTCTTTAGCCCACTCTGCCACCCCAGTTCAGACATGGCCATATGCAAATCAGTCTGACCCTGTGCCTCATGGGAACAGTCCAGCACGAACTGCCAAGCCATGTCTTCCCTGGACCGGAAACAAGCTTCCGAGGACTGGTTTCTGGCATTCCAGCCGTTTTCAGCCAGGCTTGCTTGAATCCAGTGGCAAAGTGAGCAAGGGACTCACGTCTGAGCATACCCTGCCACACTTATGGCGGCCAAAAGCGGTACAAAAGGGGGTGGTGATGGACGGAGCATCTGAATCAATCAAACACTCACACCGAGTCAAAGGATCTAGGTTTAATCCATCACCGTTCTTTAGCCCACTCTGCCAACCCAGTTTAGACATGGCCATATGCAAATCAGTCTGACCCTGTGCCTCATGGGAACAGTCCAGCCCAAACTGCCAAGCCATGTCTTCCCTGGACCGGAAACAAGCTTTCGAGGATCAGTTTCTGGCATTCCAGCCGTCTTCAGCCCGGCTTGCTTGAGTCCAGTGGCAAAGTGAGCTAGGGACTCACGTCTGAGCATACCCTGCCACACTTATGGTGGCCAAAGCGGTACAAAAAGGGGTGGTGATGGACAGAGCATCTGAATCAATCAAACACTAACACCCAGTCAAAAGATCTGGGTTTAATCCATCACCGTTCTGTAGCCCACTCTGCCATCCCAGTTCAGACATGGCCATATGCAAATCAGTCTGACCCTGTGCCTCATGGGAACAGTCCAGCCCGAACTGCCAAGCCATGTCTTCCCTGGACCGGAAACAAGCTTCCGAGGGCCGGTTTCTGGCATTCCAGCCGTCTTCAGCCCGGCTTGCTCGAATCCAGTGGCAAAGTGAGCAAGGGACTCACGTCTGAGCATACCCTGCCACACTTATAGCGGCCAAAAGCGGTACAAAAGGGGGTGGTGATGGACGGAGCATCTGAATCAATCAAACACTCACACCCAGTCAAAAGATATGGGTTTAATCCATCACCGTTCTTTAGCCCACTCTGCCATCCCAGTTCAGACATTGCCATATGCAAATCAGTCTGACCCTGTGCCTCATGGGAACAGTCCAGCCCGAACTGCCAAGCCATGTCTTCCCTGGACCGGAAAAAAAGCTTCAAAGGACCGGTTTCTGGCATTCCAGCCGTCTTCAGCCCGACTTGCTTGAATCCAGTGGCAAAGTGAGCATGGGACTCACGTCTGAGAATACCCTGCCACACTTATGGCGGCCAAAAGTGGTACAAAAGGGGGTGGTGATGGACGAAGCATCTGAATAAATCAAACACTCACACCCAGTCAAAAGATCTGGGTTTAATCCATCACCGTTCTTTAGCCCACTCTGCCAACCCAGTTCAGACATGGCCATATGCAAATCTGTCTGAACCCATGCCTCAAGGGAACAGTACAGCCTGAACTGCCAAGCCATGTCTTCCCTGGACCGGAACAAGCTTCCGAGGACCAGTTTCTGGCATTCCAGCCGTCTTCAGCCGGGCTTGCTTGAATCCAGTGTCAAAGTGAGCAAGGGACTCACGTCTGAGCATACCCTGCCACACTTATGGCGGCCAAAAGCGGTACAAAAGGGGGGGGTGATGGACGGAGCATCTGAATCAATCAAACACTCACACCCAGTCAAAAGATCTGGGTTTAATCCATCACCATTCTTTAGCCCACTCTGCCACCACAGTTCAGACACGCCATATGCAAATCAGTCTGACCCTGTGCCTCATGGGAACAGTCCATCCCGAATCGCCAAGCCATGTCTTCCCTGGACCAGAAACAAGCTTCTGAGGACCGGTTTCTGGCATTCCAGCTGTATTCAGCCTGGCTTGCTTGAGTCCAGTGGCAAAGTGAGCAAGGGACTCACGTGTGAGCATACCCTGCCACACTTATGGCGGCCAAAAGCGGTACCAAACGGGGTGGAGATGGACGGAGCATCTGAATCAGTCAAACACTCACACCCAGTCAAACGATCTGGGTTTTATCCATCACCGTTCTTTAGCCCACTCTGTCACCCCAGTTCAGACATGGCCATATGCAAATCAGTCTGACCCTGTGCCTCATGGGAACAGTCCAGCCCGAACTGCCAAGCCATGTCTTCCCTGGACCAAAAACAAGCTTCCGAGGACCGGTTTCTGGCATTCCAGCCGTCTTCAGCCCGGCTTGCTTGAATCCAGTGGGAAAGTGCGCAAGGGACTCACGTCTGAGCATACCCTGCCACACTTATGGCGGCCAAGAGCGGTACAAAAGGGGGTGATGATGGAGGAGCATCTGAATCAATCAAACACTCACACCAAGTCAAAAGATCTGGGATTAATCCATCACCGTTCTTTAGCCCTCTCTGCCACCCCAGTTCAGACATGGCCATATGCAAATCAGTCTGACCCTGTGCCTCATGGCAACAGTCAAGCTCTAACTGCCAAGCCATGTCTTCCCTGGACCGTAAACACGCTTCCGAGGACCGGTTTCTGGAATTCATGCCGTCTTCAGCCTGGCTTGCTTGAATCCAGTGACAAAGTGAGCAAGGGACTCACGTCAGAGCATACCCTGCCACACTTATGGCGGCCAAAAGTGGTACAAAAGGGGGTGGTGATGGACGAAGCATCTGAATCAATAAAACACTCACACCCAGTCAAAAGATCTGGGTTGAATCCATCACCATTCTTTAGCCCACTTTGCCACCCCAGTTCAGACACGGCCATATGCAAATCAGTCTGACCCTGTGCCTCATGGGAACAGTACAGCCCGAACTGCCAAGCCATGTCTTCCCTGGACCAGAAACAAGCTTCAGAGGACTGGTTTCTGGCATTCCAGCCGTCTTCAGCCCGGCTTGCTTGAATCCAGTGGCAAAGTGAGCAAGGGACTCATGTCTGAGCATACCCTGCCACACTTATGGCGGCCAAAAGCGGTACAAAAGGGGGTGGTGATGGACAGAGCATCTGAATCAATCAAACACTCACACCCAGTCAAAAGATCTGGGTTTAATCCATCACCGTTCTTTAGCCCACTATGCCACCCCAGTTCAGACATGGCCATATGCAAATCAGTCTGACCCTGTGCCTCATGGGAACAGTCCAGCCCGAACTGCCAAGCCATGATTTCCCTGGACTGGAAACAAGCTTCCGAGGACCGGTTTCTGGCATTCCAGCCGTCTTCTGCCCGGCTTGCTTGAATCCAGTGTCAAAGTGAGCAAGGGACTCACATCTGAGCATACCCTGCCACACTTATGGCGGCCAAAAGCGGTACAAAAGGGGGTGGTGATGGACGGAGCATCTGAATCAATCAAACACTCACACCCAGTCAGAAGATCAGGGTTTAATCCATCACTGTTCTTTAGCCCACTCTGCCACCCCAGTTCAGACATGGCCATATGCAAATCAGTCTGACCCTGTGCCTCATGGGAACAGTCCAGCCCGAACTGCCAAGCCATGTCTTCCCTGGACCGGAAACAAGCTTCCGAGGACTGGTTTCTGGCATTCCAGCCGTTTTCAGCCCGGCTTGCTTGAATCCAGGGGCAAAGTGAGCAAGGGACTCACGTCTGAGCATACCCTGCCACACTTATGGCGGCCAAAAGCGGTACAAAAGGGGGTGGTGATGGACGGAGCATCTGAATCAATCAAACACTCACACCGAGTCAAAGGATCTAGGTTTAATCCATCACCGTTCTTTAGCCCACTCTGCCAACCCAGTTTAGACATGGCCATATGCAAAGCAGTCTGACCCTGTGCCTCATGGGAACAGTCCAGCCCGAACTGCCAAGCCATGTCTTCCCTGGACCGGAAATAAGCTTTCGAGGATCAGTTTCTGGCATTCCAGCCGTCTTCAGCCCGGCTTGCTTGAATCCAGTGGCAAAGTGAGCTAGGGACTCACGTCTGAGCATACCCTGCCACACTTATGGTGGCCAAAAGCGGTACAAAAAGGGGTGGTGATGGACGGAGCATCTGAATCAATCAAACACTAACACCCAGTCAAAAGATCTGGGTTTAATCCATCACCGTTCTGTAGCCCACTCTGCCATCCCAGTTCAGACATTGCCATATGCAAATCAGTCTGACCCTGTGCCTCATGGGAACAGTCCAGCCCGAACTGCCAAGCCATGTCTTCCCTGGACCGGAAAAAAGCTTCCGAGGACCGGTTTCTGGCATTCCTGCCGTCTTCAGCCCGGCTTGCTTGAATCCAGTGGCAAAGTGAGCAAGGGACTCACGTCTGAGCATACCCTGCCACACTTATGGCGGCCAAAAGCGGTACAAAAGGGGGTGGTGATGGACGGAGCATCTGAATCAATCAAACACTCACACCCAGTCAAAAGATCTGAGTTTAATCCATCACCGTTCTTTAGCCCACTCTGCCACCCCAGTTCAGACATGGCCATATGCAAATCAGTCTGACTCTGTGCCTCTTATTGGAACAGTCCAGCCCAAACTGCCAAGCCATGTCTTCCCAGGACCGGAAACAAGCTTCCAAGGACTGGTTTCTGGCATTCCAGCCGTCTTCAGCCCGGCTTGCTTGAATCCAGTGGCAAAGTGAGCATGGGACTCACGTCTGAGAATACCCTGCCACACTTATGGCGGCCAAAAGTGGTACAAAAGGGGGTGGTGATGGACGAAGCATCTGAATAAATCAAACACTCACACCGAGTCAAAAGATCTGGGTTTAATCCATCACCGTTCTTTAGCCCACTCTGCCAACCCAGTTCAGACATGGCCATATGCAAATCTGTCTGAACCCATGCCTCAAGGGAACAGTACAGCCTGAACTGCCAAGCCATGTCTTCCCTGGACCGGAACAAGCTTCCGAGGACCAGTTTCTGGCATTCCAGCCGTCTTCAGCCGGGCTTGCTTGAATCCAGTGTCAAAGTGAGCAAGGGACTCACGTCTGAGCATACCCTGCCACACTTATGGCGGCCAAAAGCGGTACAAAAGGGGGGGGTGATGGACGGAGCATCTGAATCAATCAAACACTCACACCCAGTCAAAAGATCTGGGTTTAGTCCATCACCGTTCTTTAGCCCATTCTGCCACCCCAGTTCAGACATGGCCATATGCAAATCAGTCTTACCCTGTGCCTCATGGGAACAGTCCAGCCCTAACTGCCAAGCCATGTCTTCCCTGGACCAGAAAGAAGCTTCCGAGGACCGGTTTCTGGCATTCCTGCCGTCTTCAGCCCGGCTTGCTTGAATCCAGTGGCAAAGTGAGCAAGGGACTCACGTCTGAGCATACCCTGCCACACTTATGGCGGCCAAAAGCGGTACAAAAGGGGGTGGTGATGGACGGAGCATCTGAATCAATCAAACACTCACACCCAGTCAAAAGATCTGAGTTTAATCCATCACCGTTCTTTAGCCCACTCTGCCACCCCAGTTCAGACATGGCCATATGCAAATCAGTCTGACTCTGTGCCTCTTATTGGAACAGTCCAGCCCGAACTGCCAAGCCATGTCTTCCCAGGACCGGAAACAAGCTTCCGAGGACCGGTTTCTAGCATTCCAGCCGTCTTCAGCCCGGCTTGCTTGAATCCAGTGGCAAAGTGAGCAAGGGACTCACGTCTGAGCATACCCTGCCACACTTATAGCGGCCAAAAGCAGTACAAAAGGGGGTGGTGATGGACGGAGCATCTGAATCAATCAAACACTCACACCCAGTCAAAAGATATGGGTTTAATCCATCACCGTTCTTTAGCCCACTCTGCCATCCCAGTTCAGACATTGCCATATGCAAATCAGTCTGACCCTGTGCCTCATGGGAACAGTCCAGCCCGAACTGCCAAGCCATGTCGTCCCTGGACCGGAAAAAAGCTTCAAAGGACCGGTTTCTGGCATTCCAGCCGTCTTCAGCCCGGCTTGCTTGAATCCAGTGGCAAAGTGAGCATGGGACTCACGTCTGAGAATACCCTGCCACACTTATGGCGGCCAAAAGTGGTACAAAAGGGGGTGGTGATGGACGAAGCATCTGAATAAATCAAACACTCACACCCAGTCAAAAGATCTGGGTTTAATCCATCACCGTTCTTTAGCCCACTCTGCCAACCCAGTTCAGACATGGCCATATGCAAATCTGTCTGAACCCATGCCTCAAGGGAACAGTACAGCCTGAACTGCCAAGCCATGTCTTCCCTGGACCGGAACAAGCTTCCGAGGACCAGTTTCTGGCATTCCAGCCGTCTTCAGCCGGGCTTGCTTGAATCCAGTGTCAAAGTGAGCAAGGGACTCACGTCTGAGCATACCCTGCCACACTTATGGCGGCCAAAAGCGGTACAAAAGGGGGTGGTGATGGACGGAGCATCTGAATAAATCAAACACTCACACCCAGTCAAAAGATCTGAGTTTAATCCATCACCGTTCTTTAGCCCACTCTGCCACCCCAGTTCAGACATGGCCATATGCAAATCAGTCTGACTCTGTGCCTCTTATTGGAACAGTCCAGCCCGAACTGCCAAGCCATGTCTTCCCTGGACCGGAAACAAGCTTCTGAGGACCGGTTTCTAGCATTCCAGCCGTCTTCAGCCCAGCTTGCTTGAATCCAGTGGCAAAGTGAGGCAAGGGACTCACGTCTGAGCATACCCTGCCACACTTATGGCGGCCAAAAGCGGTACAAAAGGGGGTGGTGATGGACGGAGCATCTGAATCAATCAAACACTCACACCCAGTCAAAAGATCTGGGTTTAATCCATCACCATTCTTTAGCCCACTCTGCCACCACAGTTCAGACACGGCCATATGCAAATCAGTCTGACCCTGTGCCTCATGGGAACAGTCCATCCCGAATCGCCAAGCCATGTCTTCCCTGGACCAGAAACAAGCTTCTGAGGACCGGTTTCTGGCATTCCAGCTGTCTTCAGCCCGGCTTGCTTGAATCCAGTGGCAAAGTGAGCAAGGGACTCACGTCTGAGCATACCCTGCCACACTTATGGCGGCCAAAAGCGGTACCAAACGGGGTGGTGATGGACGGAGCATCTGAATCAGTCAAACACTCACACCCAGTCAAACGATCTGGGTTTTATCCATCACAGTTCTTTAGCCCACTCTGTCACCCCAGTTCAGACATGGCCATATGCAAATCAGTCTGACCCTGTGCCTCATGGGAACAGTCCAGCCCGAACTGCCAAGCCATGTCTTCCCTGGACCAAAAACAAGCTTCCGAGGACCGGTTTCTGGCA
Source organism: Lissotriton vulgaris (assembly GCF_964263255.1). NCBI lineage: Eukaryota > Metazoa > Chordata > Amphibia > Caudata > Salamandridae > Lissotriton > Lissotriton vulgaris. The sequence goes on from NW_028250684.1 coordinate 1,008,611, forward strand.
TTCCAGCCGTCTTCAGATCGGCTTGCTTGAATCCAGTGGGAAAGTGCGCAAGGGACTCATGTCTGAGCATACCCTGCCACACTTATGGCGGCCAAGAGCGGTACAAAAGGGGGTGATGATGGAGGAGCATCTGAATCAATCAAACACTCACACCAAGTCAAAAGATCTGGGATTAATCCATCACCGTTCTTTAGCCCACTCTGCCACCCCAGTTCAGACAGGGCCATATGCAAATCAGTCTGACCCTGTGCCTCATGGCAACAGTCAAGCTCTAACTGCCAAGCCATGTCTTCCCTGGACCGTAAACACGCTTCTGAGGACCGGTTTCTGGAATTCATGCCGTCTTCAGCCCGGCTTGCTTGAATCCAGTGGCAAAGTGAGCAAGGGACTCACGTCAGAGCATACCCTGCCACACTTATGGCGGCCAAAAGCGGTACAAAAGGGGGTGATGATGGAGGAGCATCTGAATCAATCAAACACTCACACCAAGTCAAAAGATCTGGGTTTAATCCATCACCGTTCTGTAGCCCACTCTGCCATCCCAGTTCAGACATGGCCATATGCAAATCAGTCTGACCCTGTGCCTCATGGAAACAGTCCAGCCCGAACTGCCAAGCCATGTCTTCCCTGGACCGGAAACAAGCTTCAGAGGACTGGTTTCGGGCATTCCAGCCGTCTTCAGCCCGGCTTGCTTGAATCCAGTGGCAAAGTGAGCAAGGGACTCACGTCTGAGCATACCCTGCCACACTTATGGCGGCCAAAAGCGGTACAAAAGGGGGTGGTGATGGACGGAGCATCTGAATCAATCAAACACTCACACCCAGTCAAAAGATCTGGGTTTAATCCATCACCGTTCTTTAGCCCACTCTGCCACCCCAGTTCAGACATGGCCATATGCAAATCAGTCTGACCCTGTGCCTCATGGGAACAGTCCAGCCCGAACTGCAAAGCCATGTCTTCCCTGGACCGGAAAAAAGCTTTCGAGGAAAAGTTTCTCGCATTCCAGCCGTCTTCAGCCCGGCTTGCTTGAATCCAGTGGCAAAGTGAGCAAGTGACTCACGTCTGAGCATACCCTGCCACAATTATGGCGGCCAAAAGCGGTACAAAAAGGGGTGGTGATGGACGGAGCATCTGAATCAATCAAACACTAACACCCAGTCAAAAGATCTGGGTTTAATCCATCACCGTTCTGTAGCCCACTCTGCCATCTCAGTTCAGACATGGCCATATGCAAATCAGTCTGACCCTGTGCCTCATGGGAACAGTCCAGCCCGAACTGCCAAGCCATGTCTTCCCTGGACCGGAAACAAGCTTCCGAGGGCCGGTTTCTGGCATTCCAACCGTCTTCAGCCCGGCTTGCTTGAATCCAGTGGCAAAGTGAGCAAGGGACTCACGTCTGAGCATACCCTGCCACACTTATAGCGGCCAAAAGCGGTACAAAAGGGGGTGGTGATGGACGGAGCATCTGAATCAATCAAACACTCACACCCAGTCAAAAGATATGGGTTTAATCCATCACCGTTCTTTAGCCCACTCTGCCATCCCAGTTCAGACATTGCCATATGCAAATCAGTCTGACCCTGTGCCTCATGGGAACAGTCCAGCCCGAACTGCCAAGCCATGTCTTCCCTGGACCGGAAAAAAGCTTCAAAGGACCGGTTTCTGGCATTCCAGCCGTCTTCAGCCCGGCTTGCTTGAATCCAGTGGCAAAGTGAGCATGGGACTCACGTCTGAGAATACCCTGCCACACTTATGGCGGCCAAAAGTGGTACAAAAGGGGGTGGTGATGGACGAAGCATCTGAATAAATCAAACACTCACACCCAGTCAAAAGATCTGGGTTTAATCCATCACCGTTCTTTAGCCCACTCTGCCAACCCAGTTCAGACATGGCCATATGCAAATCTGTCTGAACCCATGCCTCAAGGGAACAGTACAGCCTGAACTGCCAAGCCATGTCTTCCCTGGACCGGAACAAGCTTCCGAGGACCAGTTTCTGGCATTCCAGCCTTCTTCAGCCGGGCTTGCTTGAATCCAGTGTCAAAGTGAGCAAGGGACTCACGTCTGAGCATACCCTGCCACACTTATGGCGGCGAAAAGCGGTACAAAAGGGGGGGGTGATGGACGGAGCATCTGAATCAATCAAACACTCACACCCAGTCAAAAGATCTGGGTTTAGTCCATCACCGTTCTTTAGCCCACTCTGCCACCCCAGTTCAGACATGGCCATATGCAAATCAGTCTGACCCTGTGCCTCATGGGAACAGTCCAGCCCTAACTGCCAAGCCATGTCTTCCCTGGACTAGAAACAAGCTTCCGAGGACCAGTTTCTGGCATTCCTGCCGTCTTCAGCCCGGCTTGCTTGAATCCAGTGGCAAAGTGAGCAAGGGACTCACGTCTGAGCATACCCTGCCACACTTATGGCGGCCAAAAGCGGTACAAAAGGGGGTGGTGATGGACGGAGCATCTGAATCAATCAAACACTCACACCCAGTCAAAAGATCTGAGTTTAATCCATCACCGTTCTTTAGCCCACTCTGCCACCCCGGTTCAGACATGGCCATATGCAAATCAGTCTGACTCTGTGCCTCTTATTGGAACAGTCCAGCCCGAACTGCCAAGCCATGTCTTCCCTGGACCGGAAACAAGCTTCCGAGGACCGGTTTCTAGCATTCCAGCCGTCTTCAGCCCGGCTTGCTTGAATCCAGTGGCAAAGTGAGGCAAGGGACTCACGTCTGAGCATACCCTGTCACACTTATGGCGGCCAAAAGCGGTACAAAAGGGGTTGGTGATGGACGGAGCATCTGAATCAATCAAACACTCACACCCAGTCAAAAGATCTGGGTTTAATCCATCACCATTCTTTAGCCCACTCTGCCACTACAGTTCAGACACGGCCATATGCAAATCAGTCTGACCCTGTGCCTCATGGGAACAGTCCATCCCGAATCGCCAAGCCATGTCTTCCCTGGACCAGAAACAAGCTTCTGAGGACCGGTTTCTGGCATTCCAGCTGTCTTCAGCCCGGCTTGCTTGAATCCAGTGGCAAAGTGAGCAAGGGACTCACGTCTGAGCATACCCTGCCACACTTATGGCGGCCAAAAGCGGTACCAAACGGGGTGGTGATGGACGGAGCATCTGAATCAGTCAAACACTCACACCCAGTCAAACGATCTGGGTTTTATCCATCACAGTTCTTTAGCCCACTCTGTCACCCCAGTTCAGACATGGCCATATGCAAATCAGTCTGACCCTGTGCCTCATGGGAACAGTCCAGCCCGAACTGCCAAGCCATGTCTTCCCTGGACCAAAAACAAGCTTCCGAGGACCGGTTTCTGGCATTCCAGCCGTCTTCAGATCGGCTTGCTTGAATCCAGTGGGAAAGTGCGCAAGGGACTCATGTCTGAGCATACCCTGCCACACTTATGGCGGCCAAGAGCGGTACAAAAGGGGGTGATGATGGAGGAGCATCTGAATCAATCAAACACTCACACCAAGTCAAAAGATCTGGGATTAATCCATCACCGTTCTTTAGCCCACTCTGCCACCCCAGTTCAGACAGGGCCATATGCAAATCAGTCTGACCCTGTGCCTCATGGCAACAGTCAAGCTCTAACTGCCAAGCCATGTCTTCCCTGGACCGTAAACACGCTTCTGAGGACCGGTTTCTGGAATTCATGCCGTCTTCAGCCCGGCTTGCTTGAATCCAGTGGCAAAGTGAGCAAGGGACTCACGTCAGAGCATACCCTGCCACACTTATGGCGGCCAAAAGCGGTACAAAAGGGGGTGATGATGGAGGAGCATCTGAATCAATCAAACACTCACACCAAGTCAAAAGATCTGGGTTTAATCCATCACCGTTCTGTAGCCCACTCTGCCATCCCAGTTCAGACATGGCCATATGCAAATCAGTCTGACCCTGTGCCTCATGGAAACAGTCCAGCCCGAACTGCCAAGCCATGTCTTCCCTGGACCGGAAACAAGCTTCAGAGGACTGGTTTCGGGCATTCCAGCCGTCTTCAGCCCGGCTTGCTTGAATCCAGTGGCAAAGTGAGCAAGGGACTCACGTCTGAGCATACCCTGCCACACTTATGGCGGCCAAAAGCGGTACAAAAGGGGGTGGTGATGGACGGAGCATCTGAATCAATCAAACACTCACACCCAGTCAAAAGATCTGGGTTTAATCCATCACCGTTCTTTAGCCCACTCTGCCACCCCAGTTCAGACATGGCCATATGCAAATCAGTCTGACCCTGTGCCTCATGGGAACAGTCCAGCCCGAACTGCAAAGCCATGTCTTCCCTGGACCGGAAAAAAGCTTTCGAGGAAAAGTTTCTCGCATTCCAGCCGTCTTCAGCCCGGCTTGCTTGAATCCAGTGGCAAAGTGAGCAAGTGACTCACGTCTGAGCATACCCTGCCACACTTATGGCGGCCAAAAGCGGTACAAAAAGGGGTGGTGATGGACGGAGCATCTGAATCAATCAAACACTAACACCCAGTCAAAAGATCTGGGTTTAATCCATCACCGTTCTGTAGCCCACTCTGCCATCTCAGTTCAGACATGGCCATATGCAAATCAGTCTGACCCTGTGCCTCATGGGAACAGTCCAGCCCGAACTGCCAAGCCATGTCTTCCCTGGACCGGAAACAAGCTTCCGAGGGCCGGTTTCTGGCATTCCAACCGTCTTCAGCCCGGCTTGCTTGAATCCAGTGGCAAAGTGAGCAAGGGACTCACGTCTGAGCATACCCTGCCACACTTATAGCGGCCAAAAGCGGTACAAAAGGGGGTGGTGATGGACGGAGCATCTGAATCAATCAAACACTCACACCCAGTCAAAAGATATGGGTTTAATCCATCACCGTTCTTTAGCCCACTCTGCCATCCCAGTTCAGACATTGCCATATGCAAATCAGTCTGACCCTGTGCCTCATGGGAACAGTCCAGCCCGAACTGCCAAGCCATGTCTTCCCTGGACCGGAAAAAAGCTTCAAAGGACCGGTTTCTGGCATTCCAGCCGTCTTCAGCCCGGCTTGCTTGAATCCAGTGGCAAAGTGAGCATGGGACTCACGTCTGAGAATACCCTGCCACACTTATGGCGGCCAAAAGTGGTACAAAAGGGGGTGGTGATGGACGAAGCATCTGAATAAATCAAACACTCACACCCAGTCAAAAGATCTGGGTTTAATCCATCACCGTTCTTTAGCCCACTCTGCCAACCCAGTTCAGACATGGCCATATGCAAATCTGTCTGAACCCATGCCTCAAGGGAACAGTACAGCCTGAACTGCCAAGCCATGTCTTCCCTGGACCGGAACAAGCTTCCGAGGACCAGTTTCTGGCATTCCAGCCTTCTTCAGCCGGGCTTGCTTGAATCCAGTGTCAAAGTGAGCAAGGGACTCACGTCTGAGCATACCCTGCCACACTTATGGCGGCGAAAAGCGGTACAAAAGGGGGGGGTGATGGACGGAGCATCTGAATCAATCAAACACTCACACCCAGTCAAAAGATCTGGGTTTAGTCCATCACCGTTCTTTAGCCCACTCTGCCACCCCAGTTCAGACATGGCCATATGCAAATCAGTCTGACCCTGTGCCTCATGGGAACAGTCCAGCCCTAACTGCCAAGCCATGTCTTCCCTGGACTAGAAACAAGCTTCCGAGGACCAGTTTCTGGCATTCCTGCCGTCTTCAGCCCGGCTTGCTTGAATCCAGTGGCAAAGTGAGCAAGGGACTCACGTCTGAGCATACCCTGCCACACTTATGGCGGCCAAAAGCGGTACAAAAGGGGGTGGTGATGGACGGAGCATCTGAATCAATCAAACACTCACACCCAGTCAAAAGATCTGAGTTTAATCCATCACCGTTCTTTAGCCCACTCTGCCACCCCGGTTCAGACATGGCCATATGCAAATCAGTCTGACTCTGTGCCTCTTATTGGAACAGTCCAGCCCGAACTGCCAAGCCATGTCTTCCCTGGACCGGAAACAAGCTTCCGAGGACCGGTTTCTAGCATTCCAGCCGTCTTCAGCCCGGCTTGCTTGAATCCAGTGGCAAAGTGAGGCAAGGGACTCACGTCTGAGCATACCCTGTCACACTTATGGCGGCCAAAAGCGGTACAAAAGGGGTTGGTGATGGACGGAGCATCTGAATCAATCAAACACTCACACCCAGTCAAAAGATCTGGGTTTAATCCATCACCATTCTTTAGCCCACTCTGCCACTACAGTTCAGACACGGCCATATGCAAATCAGTCTGACCCTGTGCCTCATGGGAACAGTCCATCCTAAACTGCCAAGCCATGTCTTCCCTGGACCAGAAACAAGCTTCTGAGGACCGGTTTCTGGCATTCCAGGTGTCTTCAGCCCGGCTTGCTTGAATCCAGTGGCAAAGTGAGCCAGGGACTCACGTCTGAGCATACCCTGCCACACTTATGGTGGCCAAAAGCGATACAAAAGGGGGTGGTGATGGACGGAGCATCTGAATCAATCAAACACTCACACCCAGTCAAAAGATCTGGGTTTAATCCATCACCGTTCTTTAGCCCACTCTGCCACCCCAGTTCAGACATGGCCATATGCAAATCAGTCTGACCCTGTGCCTCATGGGAACAGTCCCGCCCGAACTGCCAAGCCATGTCTTCCCTGGACCGGAAACAAGCTTCGGAGGACCGGTTTCTGGCATTCCAGCTGTCTTCAGCCCGGCTTGCTTGAATCCAGTGGCAAAGTGAGCAAGGGACTCACCTCTGAGCATACCCTGCCATACTTATGGCGGCTAAAAGCGGTATAAAAGGGGGTGGTGATGGACGGAGCATCTGAATCAATCAAACACTCACACCCAGTCAAAAGATCTGGGTTTAATCCATCACCGTTCTTTAGCCCACTCTGCCACCCCAGTTCAGACATGGCCATATGCAAATCAGTCTGACCCTGTGCCTCATGGGAATAGTCCAGCCCGAACTGCCAAGCCATGTCTTCCCTGTACCGGAAACAAGCTTCCGAGGACCGGTTTCGGGCATTCCAGCCGTCTTCAGCCCGGCTTGCTTGAATCCAGTGGCAAAGTGAGCAAGGGACTCACGTCTGAGCATATCCTGCCACACTTATGGCGGCCAAAAGCGGTACAAAAGGGGGTGGTGATGGACGGAGCATCTGAATCAATCAAACAAACACTCACACCCAGTCAAAAGATCTGGGTTTAATCCATCACCGTTCTTTAGCCCACTCTGCCACCCCAGTTCAGACATGGCCATATGCAAATCAGTCTGACCCTGTGCCTCATGGGAACAGTCCAGCCCGAACTGCCAAGCCATGTCTTCCCTGGAACGGAACCAAGCTTCCGAGGACCGGTTTCTGGCATTCCAGCCGTCTTCAGCCCGGCTTGCTTGAATCCAGTGGCAAAGTGAGCAAGGGAGTCACATCTGAGCATACCCTGTCACACTTATGGCGGCCAAAAGCGGTAAAAAAGGGGTTGGTGATGGACAGAGCATCTGAATCAATCAAACACTCACACCCAGTCAAAAGATCTGGGTTTAATCCATCACCGTTCTTTTGCCCACTCTGCCACCACTGTTAAGACATGTCCATATGCAAATCAGTCTGACCCTGTGCCTCATGGGAACAGTCCAGCCCGAACTGCCAAGACATGTCTTGCCTGGACCGGAAACAAGCTTCTGAGGACCGGTTTCTGGCATTCCAGTCGTCTTTAGCCCGGCTTGCTTGAATCCAGTGGCAAAGTGAGAAAGGGACTCACGTCTGAGCATAACCTGCCACACTTATGGCGGCCAAAAGTGGTACAAAAGGGGGTGGTGATGGACGGAGCATCTGAATCAATCAAACACTCACACCCAGTCAAAAGACCTGGGTTTAATCCATCACCGTTCTTTAGCCCACTCTGCCACCCCAGTTCAGACATGGCCATATGCAAATCAGTCTGACCCCATGCCTCATGGGAACAATCCAGCCCGAACTGCCAAGCCATGTCTTCCCTGTACCTGAAACAAGCTTCCGAGGACCGGTTTCTGGCATTCCAGCCGTCATCAGACCGGCTTGCTTAAATCCAGTGGCAAAGTGAGCAAGGGACTCACGTCTGAGCATACCCTGCCACACTTATGGCGGCCAAAAGCGGTACAAAAGGGGGTGGTGATGGACGGAGCATCTGAATCAATCAAACACTCACACCCAGTCAAAAGATCAGGGTTTAATCCATCACTGTTCTTTAGCCCACTCTGCCATCCCCAGTTCAGACATGACCATATGCAAATCAGTCTGACCCTGTGCCTCATTGGAATAGTCCAGCCCGAACTGCCAAGCCATGTCTTCCCTGTACCGGAAACAAGCTTCCGAGGACCGGTTTCTGGCATTCCAGGCGTCTTCAGGCCGGCTTGCTTGAATCCAGTGGCAAAGTGAGCAAGGGACTCACGTCTGAGCATACCCTGCCACACTTATGGCGGCCAAAAGCGGTACAAAAGGGGGTGGTGATGGACGGAGCATCTGAATCAATCAAACAAACACTCACACCCAGTCAAAAGATCTGGGTTTAATCCATCACCGTTCTTTAGCCCACTCTGCCACCCCAGTTCAGACATGGCCCTATGCAAATCAGTCTGACCCTGTGCCTCATGGGAACAGTCCAGCCCGAACTGCCAAGCCATGTCTTCCCTGGAACGGAACCAAGCTTCCGAGTACCGGTTTCTGGCATTCCAGCCGTTTTCAGCCCGGCTTGCTTGAATCCAGTGGCAAAGTGAGCAAGGGAGTCACATCTGAGCATACCCTGTCACACTTATGGCGTCCAAAAGCGGTAAAAAAGGGGTTGGTGATGGACAGAGCATCTGAATCAATCAAACACTCACACCCAGTCAAAAGATCTGGGTTTAATCCATCACCATTGTTTAGCCCACTCTGGCATCACTGTTAAGACATGCCCATATGCAAATCAGTCTGACCCTGTGCCTCATGGGAACATTCCAGCCCGAACTGCCAAGCCATGTCTTGCCTGGACCGGAAACAAGCTTCCGAGGACCGGTTTCTGGCATTCCAGCCGTCTTTAGCCCGGCTTGCTTGAATCCAGTGGCAAAGGGAGCAAGGGACTCACGTCTGAGCATACCGTGCCACACTTATGGCGGCCAAAAGTGGTACAAAAGGGGGTGGTGATGGACGGAGCATCTGAATCAATCAAACACTCACACCCAGTCAAAAGACCTGGGTTTAATCCATCACCGTTCTTTAGCCCACTCTGCCACCCCAGTTCAGACATGGCCATATGCAAATCAGTCTGACCCTGTGCCTCATGGGAACAGTCCAGCCCTAACTGCCAAGCCATGTCTTCCCTGGACCGGAACAAGCTTCCGAGGACCAGTTTCTGGCATTCCAGCCGTCTTCAGCCGGGCTTGCTTGAATCCAGTGTCAAAGTGAGCAAGGGACTCACGTCTGAGCATACCCTGCCACACTTATGGCGGCCAAAAGCGGTACAAAAGGGGGGGGGGTGATGGACAGAGCATCTGAATCAATCAAACACTCACACCCAGTCAAAAGATCTGGGTTTAGTCCATCACCGTTCTTTAGCCCACTCTGCCACCCCAGTTCAGACATGGCCATATGCAAATCAGTCTGACCCTGTGCCTCATGGGAACAGTCCAGCCCTAACTGCCAAGCCATGTCTTCCCTGGACCAGAAAGAAGCTTCCGAGGACCGGTTTCTGGCATTCCTGCCGTCTTCAGCCCGGCTTGCTTGAATCCAGTGGCAAAGTGAGCAAGGGACTCATGTCTGAGCATACCCTGCCACACTTATGGCGGCCAAAAGCGGTACAAAAGGGGGTGGTGATGGACGGAGCATCTGAATAAATCAAACACTCACACCCAGTCAAAAGATCTGAGTTTAATCCATCACCGTTCTTTAGCCCACTCTGCCACCCCAGTTCAGACATGGCCATATGCAAATCAGTCTGACTCTGTGCCTCTTATTGGAACAGTCCAGCCCGAACTGCCAAGCCATGTCTTCCCTGGACCGGAAACAAGCTTCTGAGGACCGGTTTCTAGCATTCCAGCCGTCTTCAGCCCAGCTTGCTTGAATCCAGTGGCAAAGTGAGGCAAGGGACTCACGTCTGAGCATACCCTGCCACACTTATGGCGGCCAAAAGCGGTACAAAAGGGGGTGGTGATGGACGGAGCATCTGAATCAATCAAACACTCACACCCAGTCAAAAGATCTGGGTTTAATCCATCACCATTCTTTAGCCCACTCTGCCACCACAGTTCAGACACGGCCATATGCAAATCAGTCTGACCCTGTGCCTCATGGGAACAGTCCATCCCGAATCGCCAAGCCATGTCTTCCCTGGACCAGAAACAAGCTTCTGAGGACCGGTTTCTGGCATTCCAGCTGTCTTCAGCCCGGCTTGCTTGAATCCATTGGCAAAGTGAGCAAGGGACTCACGTCTGAGCATACCCTGCCACACTTATGGCGGCCAAAAGCGGTACCAAACGGGGTGGTGATGGACGGAGCATCTGAATCAGTCAAACACTCACACCCAGTCAAACGATCTGGGTTTTATCCATCACAGTTCTTTAGCCCACTCTGTCACCCCAGTTCAGACATGGCCATATGCAAATCAGTCTGACCCTGTGCCTCATGGGAACAGTCCAGCCCGAACTGCCAAGCCATGTCTTCCCTGGACCAAAAACAAGCTTCCGAGGACCGGTTTCTGGCATTCCAGCCGTCTTCAGACCGGCTTGCTTGAATCCAGTGGGAAAGTGCGCAAGGGACTCATGTCTGAGCATACCCTGCCACACTTATGGCGGCCAAGAGCGGTACAAAAGGGGGTGATGATGGAGGAGCATCTGAATCAATCAAACACTCACACCAAGTCAAAAGATCTGGGATTAATCCATCACCGTTCTTTAGCCCACTCTGCCACCCCAGTTCAGACAGGGCCATATGCAAATCAGTCTGACCCTGTGCCTCATGGCAACAGTCAAGCTCTAACTGCCAAGCCATGTCTTCCCTGGACCGTAAACACGCTTCTGAGGACCGGTTTCTGGAATTCATGCCGTCTTCAGCCCGGCTTGCTTGAATCCAGTGGCAAAGTGAGCAAGGGACTCACGTCAGAGCATACCCTGCCACACTTATGGCAGCCAAAAGCGGTACAAAAGGGGGTGATGATGGAGGAGCATCTGAATCAATCAAACACTCACACCAAGTCAAAAGATCTGGGTTTAATCCATCACCGTTCTGTAGCCCACTCTGCCATCCCAGTTCAGACATGGCCATATGCAAATCAGTCTGACCCTGTGCCTCATGGAAACAGTCCAGCCCGAACTGCCAAGCCATGTCTTCCCTGGACCAGAAACAAGCTTCAGAGGACTGGTTTCGGGCATTCCAGCCGTCTTCAGCCCGGCTTGCTTGAATCCAGTGGCAAAGTGAGCAAGGGACTCACGTCTGAGCATACCCTGCCACACTTATAGCGGCCAAAAGCGGTACAAAAGGGGGTGGTGATGGACGGAGCATCTGAATCAATCAAACACTCACACCCAGTCAAAAGATATGGGTTTAATCCATCACCGTTCTTTAGCCCACTCTGCCATCCCAGTTCAGACATTGCCATATGCAAATCAGTCTGACCCTGTGCCTCATGGGAACAGTCCAGCCCGAACTGCCAAGCCATGTCTTCCCTGGACCGGAAAAAAGCTTCAAAGGACCGGTTTCTGGCATTCCAGCCGTCTTCAGCCCGGCTTGCTTGAATCCAGTGGCAAAGTGAGCATGGGACTCACGTCTGAGAATACCCTGCCACACTTATGGCGGCCAAAAGTGGTACAAAAGGGGGTGGTGATGGACGAAGCATCTGAATAAATCAAACACTCACACCCAGTCAAAAGATCTGGGTTTAATCCATCACCGTTCTTTAGCCCACTCTGCCAACCCAGTTCAGACATGGCCATATGCAAATCTGTCTGAACCCCTGCCTCAAGGGAACAGTACAGCCTGAACTGCCAAGCCATGTCTTCCCTGGACCGGAACAAGCTTCCGAGGACCAGTTTCTGGCATTCCAGCCTTCTTCAGCCGGGCTTGCTTGAATCCAGTGTCAAAGTGAGCAAGGGACTCACGTCTGAGCATACCCTGCCACACTTATGGCGGCGAAAAGCGGTACAAAAGGGGGGGGTGATGGACGGAGCATCTGAATCAATCAAACACTCACACCCAGTCAAAAGATCTGGGTTTAGTCCATCACCGTTCTTTAGCCCACTCTGCCACCCCAGTTCAGACATGGCCATATGCAAATCAGTCTGACCCTGTGCCTCATGGGAACAGTCCAGCCCTAACTGCCAAGCCATGTCTTCCCTGGACTAGAAACAAGCTTCCGAGGACCAGTTTCTGGCATTCCTGCCGTCTTCAGCCCGGCTTGCTTGAATCCAGTGGCAAAGTGAGCAAGGGACTCACGTCTGAGCATACCCTGCCACACTTATGGCGGCCAAAAGCGGTACAAAAGGGGGTGGTGATGGACGGAGCATCTGAATCAATCAAACACTCACACCCAGTCAAAAGATCTGAGTTTAATCCATCACCGTTCTTTAGCCCACTCTGCCACCCCGGTTCAGACATGGCCATATGCAAATCAGTCTGACTCTGTGCCTCTTATTGGAACAGTCCAGCCCGAACTGCCAAGCCATGTCTTCCCTGGACCGGAAACAAGCTTCCGAGGACCGGTTTCTAGCATTCCAGCCGTCTTCAGCCCGGCTTGCTTGAATCCAGTGGCAAAGTGAGGCAAGGGACTCACGTCTGAGCATACCCTGTCACACTTATGGTGGCCAAAAGCGGTACAAAAGGGGTTGGTGATGGACGGAGCATCTGAATCAATCAAACACTCACACCCAGTCAAAAGATCTGGGTTTAATCCATCACCATTCTTTAGCCCACTCTGCCACTACAGTTCAGACACGGCCATATGCAAATCAGTCTGACCCTGTGCCTCATGGGAACAGTCCATCCTAAACTGCCAAGCCATGTCTTCCCTGGACCAGAAACAAGCTTCTGAGGACCGGTTTCTGGCATTCCAGGTGTCTTCAGCCCGGCTTGCTTGAATCCAGTGGCAAAGTGAGCAAGGGACTCACCTCTGAGCATACCCTGCCATACTTATGGCGGCTAAAAGCGGTATAAAAGGGGGTGGTGATGGACGGAGCATCTGAATCAATCAAACACTCACACCCAGTCAAAAGATCTGGGTTTAATCCATCACTGTTCTTTAGCCCACTCTGCCACCCCAGTTCAGACATGGCCATATGCAAATCAGTCTGACCCTGTGCCTCATGGGAATAGTCCAGCCCGAACTGCCAAGCCATGTCTTCCCTGTACCGGAAACAAGCTTCCGAGGACCGGTTTCGGGCATTCCAGCCGTCTTCAGCCCGGCTTGCTTGAATCCAGTGGCAAAGTGAGCAAGGGACTCACGTCTGAGCATATCCTGCCACACTTATGGCGGCCAAAAGCGGTACAAAAGGGGGTGGTGATGGACGGAGCATCTGAATCAATCAAACAAACACTCACACCCAGTCAAAAGATCTGGGTTTAATCCATCACCGTTCTTTAGCCCACTCTGCCACCCCAGTTCAGACATGGCCATATGCAAATCAGTCTGACCCTGTGCCTCATGGGAACAGTCCAGCCCGAACTGCCAAGCCATGTCTTCCCTGGAACGGACCCAAGCTTCCGAGGACCGGTTTCTGGCATTCCAGCCGTCTTCAGCCCGGCTTGCTTGAATCCAGTGGCAAAGTGAGCAAGGGAGTCACATCTGAGCATACCCTGTCACACTTATGGCGGCCAAAAGCGGTAAAAAAGGGGTTGGTGATGGGCAGAGCATCTGAATCAATCAAACACTCACACCCAGTCAAAAGATCTGGGTTTAATCCATCACCGTTCTTTTGCCCACTCTGCCACCACTGTTAAGACATGTCCATATGCAAATCAGTCTGACCCTGTGCCTCATGGGAACAGTCCAGCCCGAACTGCCAAGCCATGTCTTGCCTGGACCGGAAACAAGCTTCTGAGGACCGGTTTCTGGCATTCCAGTCGTCTTTAGCCCGGCTTGCTTGAATCCAGTGGCAAAGTGAGAAAGGGACTCACGTCTGAGCATAACCTGCCACACTTATGGCGGCCAAAAGTGGTACAAAAGGGGGTGGTGATGGACGGAGCATCTGAATCAATCAAACACTCACACCCAGTCAAAAGACCTGGGTTTAATCCATCACCGTTCTTTAGCCCACTCTGCCACCCCAGTTCAGACATGGCCATATGCAAATCAGTCTGACCCTGTGCCTCATGGGAACAATCCAGCCCGAACTGCCAAGCCATGTCTTCCCTGTACCGGAAACAAGCTTCCGAGGACCGGTTTCTGGCATTCCAGCCGTCATCAGACCGGCTTGCTTAAATCCAGTGGCAAAGTGAGCAAGGGACTCACGTCTGAGCATACCCTGCCACACTTATGGCGGCCAAAAGCGGTACAAAAGGGGGTGGTGATGGACGGAGCATCTGAATCAATCAAACACTCACACCCAGTCAAAAGATCAGGGTTTAATCCATCACTGTTCTTTAGCCCACTCTGCCATCCCCAGTTCAGACATGACCATATGCAAATCAGTCTGACCCTGTGCCTCATTGGAATAGTCCAGCCCGAACTGCCAAGCCATGTCTTCCCTGTACCGGAAACAAGCTTCCGAGGACCGGTTTCTGGCATTCCAGGCGTCTTCAGGCCGGCTTGCTTGAATCCAGTGGCAAAGTGAGCAAGGGACTCACGTCTGAGCATACCCTGCCACACTTATGGCGGCCAAAAGCGGTACAAAAGGGGGTGGTGATGGACGGAGCATCTGAATCAATCAAACAAACACTCACACCCAGTCAAAAGATCTGGGTTTAATCCATCACCGTTCTTTAGCCCACTCTGCCACCCCAGTTCAGACATGGCCCTATGCAAATCAGTCTGACCCTGTGCCTCATGGGAACAGTCCAGCCCGAACTGCCAAGCCATGTCTTCCCTGGAACGGAACCAAGCTTCCGAGGACCGGTTTCTGGCATTCCAGCCGTCTTCAGCCCGGCTTGCTTGAATCCAGTGGCAAAGTGAGCAAGGGAGTCACATCTGAGCATACCCTGTCACACTTATGGCGTCCAAAAGCGGTAAAAAAGGGGTTGGTGATGGACAGAGCATCTGAATCAATCAAACACTCACACCCAGTCAAAAGATCTGGGTTTAATCCATCACCATTGTTTAGCCCACTCTGGCATCACTGTTAAGACATGCCCATATGCAAATCAGTCTGACCCTGTGCCTCATGGGAACATTCCAGCCCGAACTGCCAAGCCATGTCTTGCCTGGACCGGAAACAAGCTTCCGAGGACCGGTTTCTGGCATTCCAGTCGTCTTTAGCCCGGCTTGCTTGAATCCAGTGGCAAAGGGAGCAAGGAACTCACGTCTGAGCATACCCTGCCACACTTATGGCGGCCAAAAGTGGTACAAAAGGGGGTGGTGATGGACGGAGCATCTGAATCAATCAAACACTCACACCCAGTCAAAAGACCTGGGTTTAATCCATCACCGTTCTTTAGCCCACTCTGCCACCCCAGTTCAGACATGGCCATATGCAAATCAGTCTGACCCTGTGCCTCATGGGAACAATCCAGCCCGAACTGCCAAGCCATGTCTTCCCTGTACCGGAAACAAGCTATTGAGGACCGGATTCTGGCATTCCAGCCGTCATCAGCCCGGCTTGCTTGAATCCAGTGGCAAAGTGAGCAAGGGACTCACGTCTGAGCATACCCTGCCACACTTATGGCGGCCAAAAGCGGTACAAAAGGGGGTGGTGATGGACGGAGCATCTGAATCAATCAAACACTCACACCCAGTCAAAAGATCAGGGTTTAATCCATCACTGTTCTTTAGCCCACCTTGCCATCCCCAGTTCAGGCATGGCATCTGAATCAATCAAACACTCAAACCCATGTAGGAGAGTAGGGTCTGCAATCCTATTGTCACTCCAGATTTTTGCTTTTTGCTTCACTGGTTTACGACTTTCCCTGGCTGTGGGCCTGCTAATCAGACCCACAGCCTATCTGTTCTCTCTCTAAATTGACATCCATGTACTTTAGGTGCATTTACCAATTGGTATTGGGTCACTCTTGTAAGTCCTTGTACAGTGTACCGTAGGTGCCCAGGGCATAAGTGAACCCAAGGCCTGCCAGGGGCTGCAGCATGTATTATGCCACCCCTGGCTGGCCATCCAAATCTGACACAACTGGCTGATCAATCAGCTGGGGCAAGGTGGTGTAATCACCCTTTGCTTTAGATATAGTATACCTATATCTAAACCTAAAATGGACACATATACTCCTATAAGTCACTCCTATGGCAGGCCTTAACAATCCTGGAGGCAGAGTGCTTGAAATTATGTGAGATAGTGCTCTGGAATGAGCTGAGCCTGTCTACAGCTTCCGGAACCAAGTCCTTTAGCTGTTTCCATGATAACGCTATACCATATACTCTTAAGTGCATTATAACCTCGCGGTTATTGCTAACTTTGGCATAGCATTATCAAAACATGTCGAGTAAGGTGTCATACGAATTGGAATACTACCCCTTCGCCAATTCTGGTGACGGGGGTAGCATTCCACCCTTTTAGAGGGACACGACATTTACCTAACTCTGAACCCCGGTTAAAGTTAACTCGAGCCTCAGCATCCCAAAATGGATGCTGCCACCAGACACCAGTCTGACCTCCTGCTGCTGGGAGTCCTTCCAGCGAGGGAGGCTTGGACAAAGGGTTTCCTGCCTTGGGAGGTGCTAGCACCACCCCAGACAGGATTTTGTGTATTAGGTAGGACCGGTCTGAAAGGAATGAGACATGCCTGGGGCACAAAAGGTGCCCTGTGCATACACTGGTTCAAACCAGTTGCTGGGGCACTCCAGCCCCAGCCCTGGCGCGAGACCGGACAAAGGATAGGGGGGTGTAACCACCCCCCTTCCTGGTCCCACCCACGGGAGGGACCTAGTGATAGTGCAGCCCCCTTTAGCAGGATAAAGGTAGGAGCTGGTCCCATTCCAGATTAGATTAATCCTGAACTGAAATTCTACAATAAGAAACTCCAGACTTCGACTTTCTACACAGAAGACTGAAGAAATCTCCCTTGTGGGCAAGGAGTGTCCACCCTGCACAAGCAGGCACCATCAAGCATCCAGCGGCTTCACTTTGTCGTCTTCCCTCAAGGATCCAGACTTCAGAGCCTGACGAGACCTGGATTCCCAGACCTCTCCTACTTCAACTCACATCTGCAGCACAGCTGAGATCCGAGGGTGCGACGAGACAAGTGGGACAGGCCATCTTGGAGAAAACTGCACTTTGCTTCCAGCACGACTTCTGAGGTAACCTCGACAAAGTGCTTTAGGGATTGAGAAGCCCCAGCCCCGAGCAGCTCCTGTACTGAAGACCAGCCCTCCAGCATCCACGAGATCTGCGTGGGGCCCTTCTGCCTGTTTGCTGTTCGATGCTTTGTCTGGTCACTTGCCGGCTGGCTAGTTGCCTCCTAGACGACGATCCACGACACCAACGCTGCTGGTCTGGTTGCTCCAGACTGGCCCTTGCTTCCCTGCAAAGGAGAAGCACCCCGGACCCTCCTGGTCTGCACCAGACGTCTTTTTCACTCACCGCGTGGGTTGCCTTTGCCAAGGCCTGTTGACGTCGAATCCAGAACCAACACCGCCAACAGTGAGAGCCTAGGTCTCTTGGGGCCATATGTATCAGCATCAACATTTGCGATTTCTAAATAGCGAATTTTAAGGAATCGCTATTTAGAAATCACTAAATGATATGTATGAACAAAATCGGTATTTTTTAGCGATTTCCAAATATTCCTTATTTGCGAATTTGCAATGTGCGAATTCGCAAATAAGGAATATTTTCCCATTCATTTCTCTGGGCCAGGAGGCCCATGGAAATGACTGTGAAATAATTCTCAATTTGCAAATTCGCAATTTGCTAATCGCAATTTGAGAATTATTTCAAGGGTGCAGGGGTGTCTCAAGGACACCCTGCTGCACCCCTGTAAATTACATGTGTGTGCATATGGTGCACATACATGTCCAATGGGCTTGTAAGTGCGTCATATTCCACCCTCACAAATGCACAATTGTGCATATTTACAAGAAACCGCAAATTACCACCAACTACAAGTTGGTGGTAATTTGCGATATCGAAACCTGAAATCGCATGTTGAAAAAGCTTCATACATAGCATTTAAGGAATCGCAAAATTGCGATTCCTTAAATGCTTAAGCAAAATAAGGAATCACAATTTTTTGCGATTCCTTATTTTGCTAATGTTTCATACATTCCAAAATCGGTAAAAAGGCCGTTTGCGATTCGCTAAAGCTGAAATTCTGCGAATTTTGGCCTTAACGAATCGCAAAAGGCTTGATACATATGGCCCTTAGAGACATATGATGCAAGAAGGGCTTCTAATCCAGGCCCCTCTGATCTTACAGAAGGAAGCATGCCCCCCTTAGAAGGTGACCC
Source organism: Lissotriton vulgaris (assembly GCF_964263255.1). NCBI lineage: Eukaryota > Metazoa > Chordata > Amphibia > Caudata > Salamandridae > Lissotriton > Lissotriton vulgaris. Next base: position 1,027,151 of record NW_028250684.1, read on the forward strand.
TGAGTCTAACCTCCCTGAAACAGAAGATGTAGAAAGGGAGGAGGATGGGGAATCCTCTGAAGTAGAGGTAGACAATGGTCAGGTTAAAGTCAGCAGACTTACCAGGGCCAACTTAAGCCTACATGAGAATGGAACTGGGGGAGCCCCAGGCCCATCCTCAAGCAGGCCTAACCTTGGGAATAGACGAGTTAGGTCTCACTCAAGAGGCTCTAACAGATCTATTCACACCCATGTCTCTCAGGCATCTTCTCAGAGACGGATGCCATCCCCTCAGAGAAGAAAAGAGAGCATGAAGCTAAGATGAGGGAAGTGAATCTGAGGATTGAGAGGGAAGAACTTGTCCTTGCCAAAGAGAAACTTGCCTTTGCCAGAGAGCAGAAATTGAGTGGGTTAGAACCCACTGGTGGCAGCATTATCCCTAGACAGAAAGACAGGAGTTTTGATAACAGAAACCTGACTAAGAAAGTGCCCCCCTTTAAGGTAGGGGATGACATCCACAAATGGATGACTGCTTTGGAGAGAGCCTGCAAAGTACAGCAGGTACCCCAGAGTCATTGGGCAGCTATATTGTGGCTCTCCTTTGAAGGTAAAGGTAGAGATAAACTCCTCACTGTTAGAGATGAGGATGCTAATGATTACCAAGTCCTGAAAACTGCACTGATTGATGGGTTTGGCTTAACAACTGAACAGTAAAGGTTAATGTTCAGAGACACCCAGAAAACTCAGGCTCAGGATTGGACTGACGTTGTTGATTGTGCCACTAAGGCTTTGGAAGGCTGGTTACTTGGAAGTAAAGTTACTGATTACACAGGATTGTATGATCTAATTATGAGAGAGCAAATCTTAAATAATTGTCAGAACCAGTTGTTGCATCAGCACTTGATTGACTCAGATCTAACCTCTCCCCAAGAATTGGGAAAGAAGGCAGACAGATGGGTCAGGACAAGGGTCAAGCAGCAGATCCAGAACCAGGGTGGTGACCAGAAGAAAGCAGACCAAAAGGGTAATCAAGAGAATGAGCAAAATGACCTGAAGTCTTCAACAGGGCCCCAACAATCTAAGGAGGGTGGGTCCCAAAATTCCCAAAAGAAGAAGAATGATGGTCAGAGAAAACCATGGTGCCAATACTGTAAAAGTAAAACTCACTGATTTAGTGAGTGCACCAAGAAAGGCACAGCTCCTACCCCTACTGTCCATAAGGCACCTGAACCCCCTAGTACAGTTAGTAGTGGTAGTGCACCCCCCAAGGCTATAGTTGGGTTAACCCTGGGTACTGAGGTGGATTCTGACTTAGTTAGAATACTTACTCAGGCTGTTCTTGTTTGTACTGGGGACATGGATATGACCCCTACTATAAGTCCCAGTACTCTGGGCAAGTACAGGAAAACGCCTTTGGTCAATGGAAAGATGGCTCAGGCCTACAGGGACACTTGTGCCAGTGTCACTATGGTGACACCTAACTTTGTGGACCCTGAACAGGTAATACTAGGTTCAGACAACCTAGTGACCAATGCTAGCAATGTCACTACCAATCACAGTATGGTAGTTGTTAATTTCTCCTGGGGAGGGTAATTGGCCTCAAAAGGGTTGTAGTTAGTTCAGACCTCCCAGTGGACTTTCTGTTGGGCAATGATTTGGAATCCTCCTTATGGTCAGATGTGGAGTATAGGACTCATGTGGAAATGTTATGTTTGTCAGCACATGTCCTTGCTGTGACCAGGTCACAGGCAAAGAAATGCCCAGCTGAACAAGTGCTGGATCAGGGAACAATAGACCAGACACTTCCCAAGAGAAAGAGCAGTAGGGTTAAGGCAGTGCCTTCCCCCCTGCCTCAAGGTGAGTATCAGCCCTCTCAGGAGGCTGACCCAAAGACCCCAGAAGGAACTGTCCTAGAGGAGCTTGAACTTGAACAGGTTGAGTTCCTTGGGGTTGGGGGACCTTCCAGGGCAGACCTGAGGCAGGCACAGTTAGACTGTTCCTCTCTTAAACCCCTCAGACAGCAGGTTGCTGCTGAGGCTGCAGGGAATGCTACAGGTACCCACAAGGTGTACTGGGATGATGGACTCCTATACTCTGAGGCAAGAGACCCCAGGCCTGGTGCTACCAGGAGGCTGGTTATCCCCTTGTCACTGAGAGTTTTCCTTCTTACCTTAGCCCATGAGATTCCCCTTGCAGGTTACTTAGGCCAGAACAAGACCTGGGAAAGACTTGTCTCACACTTTCACTGGCCTCATATGTCTGAAGACACTAAAGAGTTTTGTCGCTCATGTGTCACTTGTCAAGCCAGTGGCAAATCAGGTGGCACAACAAAGGCCCCCCTTATACCACTACCTGTGGTGGGGGTACCCTTTGAAAGAGTGGGGATTGACATTGTTGGGCCAATGGACCCCTCAACAGCATCTGGGCACAGATTTATACTGGTGATAGTGGATCATGCCACCAGGTACCCAGAAGCTATTCCCCTTAGGACCACTACAGCTCCTGTTGTGGCCAGGGCCCTACTTGCAGTTTTCACTAGAGTAGGGTTTCCTAAGGAGGTTGTCTCTGACAGAGGTGCAAACTTTATGTCAGGATACTTGACTGCAATGTGGAAGGAGTGTGGTGTGAATTACAAATTCACCACCCCTTATCACCCACAGTGCAATGGGCTTGTGGAGAGATTCAACAAGACCCTAAAAGGGATGATAAAAGGGTTACCAGAAAAGCTTAAGCGAAGATGGGACATCCTTTTACCCGGCCTTCTGTTTGCTTACAGAGAGGTCCCACAGAAGGGGTTGGCTACAGCCCTTTTGAGCTTCTATTTGGGCATCCTGTAAGAGGACCCCTATGTCTTGTGAAGGGAGGATGGGAGTTACCTCTCAAAAAGCCTAAGCTTGACATAGTGGACTATGTACTTGGTCTCCGCTCCAGGATGGCAGGGTACATGGAGAAGGCATCTAAAAACCTTGAGGCCAGCCAAGAACTTCAAAAAGCTTGGCATGACCAAAAGGCTGTCCTTACTGTTTACCAGCCTGGACAGAAGGTGTGGGTGTTGGGGGCAGTGGCCCCAGCAGCTCTCCAAGACATAGGGTCTGGACCCCATGCCATCATTGAACAAAAGGGAGAGGTCACCTACCTGGTGGGCCTTGGAACTCCCAGGAGCCCTCACATTGTAGTTCATGTGAACAGGCTCAAGGCATTTGTTGACAGGGTGGACATGGGCTTGCTCATGGCCACAGATGAGGGACAGGAGGAAGAGAGTGACCCTCTCCCAGACCTGCTCACTCAGAACCCTGATGATGGATCAGTAGATGGTGTGGTCTTTTCTGACAGCCTCTCTGAACATCAGCAAAAGGATTGCAAACAAGTTCTTCAGTCCTTTAGACAAATGTTCTCTCTGACACCCAGTCAGACAAACTGGTGCACCCATGAGGTGGACACTGGTGACAGTCTGCCTATAAAGAGTAAAATCTACAGGCAACCTGACCACGTCAGGGACTGCATAAAGAAAGAAGTACAAAATATGTTGGAATTGGGAGTCATTGAACCCCTAGAGAGCCCTTGGGCTAGTCCTGTAGTTCTAGTGCCAAAACTTCACACCCAGGATGGTAAGAGAGAGATGAGGTTTTGTGTAGACTACAGGGGTCTCAATGCTGTCACTAACACAGATGCCCATCCTTTTAAAAAAAAAAATTTTTTTGCAAACAAATCAGATTATCTCATTGTACATCATAGAATTCAAAAACATGAAAAATAAGATCAGACTCTCCAATAGAAAGATCAGGAATGTAGAAAAAAAAGATTAATAAGAAGGGGAAAATAAACTTTGACAGAATTACTTCAAAAACGTTATCAATTCAATTCCCCTTGAATCCACTGTTGTATCGGAGCCCACATTTTCATCCCTAGTTGTTTCCTTTTTCGCCCTTTATTGAATAAATTGCAAGTTCAAAATTAAATTTGGCTAGTAAGCGAGCCCTCCACATAGAGAAAGAAGGTGGTTCGGGACTAATCCACTCTTGGGTGATACAAGCGTGAAATTCAGACATCATAATAAAAATCAAAGACATATGTTCTTTTTCTATGGAGTCTGATGATAGTCCAAATAAGATCAACTCAGGAGTGAGAGTTATTGTTCTCTCTAATATAATCTGAATAAATTTCTGAATTTCTGATAGTAAAACAGATAACTTAGTACAAGAAAAAAACATATGTGTTGCGTCTGTTCCTATCAAAGCACAGCGATTACAACATATACCAACAGTAACCCCCCATTTCTTGACTTTAGCGGGTGTATAATAAAGATCGAACATAACCATATAATGTTTGGTTCGGGATCGCCCGGAGAATAAAATAGCATTGGCTAGCTCAATCGATTCTTTAATCAAAACATCATTTACTCCTAAATTCGCAACCCATTTCTGTTGAATCACAGATAAATCATCTGGAAGGTAAGTCATAAGTAAATTATAAAAATAGCCAATTTTTCTTTTAGAATAAAGACTGTCTATCAGTAAAATCTTTTGACAACCTTGACAATCAATAGAAGGTAGCGAGTTTAAAAAACTATAAAGCTGAAAATATTTGAAATAATCATGGGTTGTGAGTTTAAATTTAAGTTCAGAAAAAGTACGTTTCTCTAACCATAAATCACCCAAGTAGAAAATACCATTATTTTTCCATCTATTCATCACGGAGTCTCTGAATATAGGGGGGAAACAGTGGGGTGAGTTTAGAGAAGTATATCGCAACAATTTTGGAATCCCAACCAGTCTCTTTATAATTTTACATGTTTTATATGCAGCAGTTATGAACTTAAATTTTGTTTTTTTGAAATAGCATGGTTCTATTATTTTTAAAAAATAGCCTCGAGCTTCAGTACCTAATGCAAATTCATATATCGATGGAGTATGTGCTGGTGATAACGGAGCTTTATGACCTACAATTAAAGGGGAAATAAATTGTAATACGGCTGCTAGAAAATAAAATTGAAAATGTGGGATAGCCCATTCTCCTCTAGACTTTGGTAGAATAATTTTTTTATAAGCTCGGCGAATACCCTTGAATCCCCATAAGAATCTCCCTGACATTTTTTCTAATTGTTTGAAGAAATCTAACGGAAATTCGAGTGGCACTGTTCTAAATAAGTATAAGAATTTTAGCAGGGTTACCATTTTTAAGACGTTATTCCTACAGTGTAATGACAAATGTAGATGATCAATTCGTTCCAGAGTGGTATTAGCTTTTTTTTAAATTGGAGTATAGTTAAGTTTGGGAATATTAGAAATTGGAGTGGTTAATTTAATTCCCAGATAGGTTGCTTCAGAAACTATATTAATTTGTGGCGGGGGATTTTGACCAACAAAAAGTATTTGTGTTTTAGATAGATTTAATTTATATCCTGAAAAAGAACCAAAAGTTGCTGCCAATTCTTCAATCTTGAAAAAAGCTTTTTCGATATCTTTGGTTACTACTACCACGTCGTCTGCATATGCGAGAGCCCTGTAACTAACACCTGCCACCTCCACCGGGATGATATCCTCTTCCTGGTTTAATTGATTAAGGAAAATATCAATGTATATGGCGAAGAGGAGTGGAGAGGATGGGCATCCTTGACGCGTTCCTCGTTGAAAAGAAAATGAAGCGGATTTATTAGCCCCTATTTTAACACATGATATTGGGTTTTGATACAGACCTTTCAAAGCTGTTATTATACCTGGACCAAATCCCTTCATATAAAGTACATCCCAAAGATAAGGCCAGGCCTCCCTATCGAATGCCTTTTCAGCATCCAATAGGGTGATCCCGATTGATGTATTAATGCCTTCGGCACAATCCATCGAGGCAATGATTCTGCTAATATGATCTGCTGTATCTCTATTTGGGAGGAACCCATGCTGCCATCGGGAAACAATTTTAGATATTATTTTTGATAGTCGAGAGGCAAGTATTTTAGAATATATCTTACTATCAGTATTTATTAATGATATTGGTCTATATGATGCAGGGTTTAGAGGATCCTTATCCTTTTTGAGAAATGTTATAATTACAGAATGTGCCCAAGAGGCTGGTGGTAGACCTTTTTGTGCCTCGCGGAAGGTAATGAGCATGTCTTGTTTTATAATATTCCTAAATGTCTTGTAAAATTCAAGCGGAATGCCATCGGGTCCCATAGCCTTCCCTATCGCTAGTGACAATATTGCTTTTTCAATTTCCTCCCATGTAATTTCTGCTTCTAAAACTAACTTTTGATCACTAGAGAGCAATGGTAAAAAATTTGACCTACCGGAATTCATAAAAAGATCTGAGGAGTAAGATACGTTGTTATATTGATATAGTTTAAGGTAGAACTGGCGAAAAACTTCCAAAATTACTTCAGGTTTATTATGTATCTGCCCAGTACCATCCTGTATTGAGTTTATGGTGTTAAAAACTTATTTCTGTCTAATTCTCTTAGCAAGGATTTTTCCTGAGTTTTCACCCATCTCGTAAATCTGAGATCGAAAAGTTGCCATCTGTTCCGCCAATTTAAATGCGAAGGTTTCATATAAATTAGCTTTATAAATGGCTAAATTATTTTCAATGTCATTTGTTGGGTGTGTTAGGGCGATTGCTGTTGCTAATTTCTTCTCCCAATCCAGAACATTTTTATAACTAAGATCTACTTTTTGCCAGATAATTTTTTCTTTCTTAATAACATATGATAGTGACTCTCCACGTATCCCTGCTTTGAACGCGTCCCAGACGTTCTGGACAGAAGCTGTTCCCCTGTTAATATCAAGAAATGATTTTATCCATTCTGCCATTATCTTTAAGTACTCAGGATCAACTAACAGTTTACGATCGAATGTCCAGATTCTGATTTGGGATGTAGAGACCATATTAATTTTAACTTCAGTCAGTATTGGATTATGATCCGAGATTATACGTGGATATGTCTCAAATCTAGTATCATCAAGTAATGCCATTTTAATAAAAAAGTAATCTAAGCGCACAAACTTCCTGTGTGGCAAGGAGAAGAATGTAAACACGGGTGCCAAAGGATTTTTTTCAAAAGCTACATCGAATAGGCCATATTCCATTATCATGGAGCGGAGAGCTTTATACGATTTTTTTTTTCCACCTTGATAGATAACATTATCGCGTATATTCTTATTGGGTTCTATATACAGATTTAGATCTCCGAATAGTATTAGAGAGGGTGACCAATCAGCTAATTCTAAATTTAGAAAGTTCAAGATACCTGGATCGTCTACGTTTGGGGCATATACTGAACAGATAGTCCATAATTTATTATTAATTCTAATTTCAGTAATTGCCCATCTACCATATTGATCCGCCTTACTCCGAATAAGGTTTCCTAAGCCTCTCCTAATTAAGATTGCCACTACTTTTGTAGTTGTTCCTTGGCGTGTACATACCACAAAATTCAGGCCCAGATCCTTATATATCTGCCTATCATTCCACGTAATATGTGATTCTTGAATACATAGGATGTCAATTTTCAAAGTCTGGATATTTTGTGCGGCAATGCCCCTTTTTTTTATTATTTAACCCACAAATATTCCAAGAACATATTCGTAATTTCTCCATCTAAACAGTTATTATCTTTGCAGCATGCATATCTTTCAAAAAAATTTATCAATGTACAAGAACTCCATTTAAGAATCAAATAAATCTCTACACTCAAGCATTGATAATTATGCTTCAAATTGTACTGTTTGGTGAGAGAACAAAAGAAAAAACAGATAATCCAAAAAATCAAAGTAATACATTTTCTGATTTTGTTTGCATCCCCCCTTCCCAACCCACCCCACCCCGAGCTCAACCCGAGCCTGCCCACCCCCCCCCCCAGCAACCCCACCCAAACGGGGCAAAGGGACTTGCCAGTCCATAACATTGATGGTGTGGTAAGCGCTGAGTGGCTCACGTCACAAGGCTCTCTTCTACAGTTAGTTGTTCGATATATAAGACCAGTATACAGTTAGATAAAATGATAACACCTCATCAATCGAATAAAGATACTGGTTAAACTAGTGAGAATAGAGCACAATAGAAAAACTAAAACAAAAAGCTTTATCAAATAGTACTAGGAGCCCCGTGCTTTAGAGTTAAGAATCATGGAACATATATGACACAAGAACCGCTACGATAATCATCTAGAGAGTAGGCATATCAAAATGAGGCTAACAACTCTTTAGCTGCCCCCTCTGAAGTTAGAAAATAAGAGCGTTCTTTATACATTATTTTAAGTTTGGCAGGATTCAAAAGGACAGATGCCCATCCAATACCAAGAGCAGATGAACTCATAGATAAATTGGCTTCTGCCAAATTCTTGAGTACATTTGACCTGACAGCTGGTTATTGGCAAATCAGGTTAGCTGAGGATGCCAAGGCAAAAACAGCATTTTCTACCCCAGGAGGTCATTACCAGTTTGTGGTGATGCCCTTTGGTTTGAAAAATGCACCTGCCACTTTTCAAAGGTTGGTGAACAAAGTTCTCACTGGGCTGGATGACTTCTGTGCAGCATATCTAGATGATATTGATGTCTTTAGCTCCACCTGGGAGGATCACCTGATCCACCTGAGATAAGTTTTGGAGGCCCTGCAAAAGGCAGGCCTCACTATCAAGGCTACCAAGTGCCAGGGGCAGGTTGTGTACCTGGGCCGCCTTGTAGGTGGAGGCCAGGTTCAACCATTGGAGAGCAAGATACAGGCCATAAAGGACTGGGCTCCTCCAACCACCCAGACACAGGTCAGAGCTTTCTTGGGTCTGTCTGGTTACTACAGGAAATTTGTCAGAAATTATGGGACAATTGTGACCCCTCTTAATGACCTGACAAGTAAGAAAATGCCAAAGAAAGTTCAGTGGACAGTTAGCTGTCAAAAGGCATTCGATGACCTAAAGCAGGCCATGTGCACTGCACCTATTCTCAAGAGTCCAGACTACTCCAAACCTTTCATTGTCCAAACAGATGATTCTGAGTTGGGTGTGGGAGCTCTTCTTTCTCAACTGAATATTGATGGTCATGATCAGCCCATTGCTTTTATAAGTAGAAGTCTGACCCCTAGAGAGAAACGTTGGTCAGCTATTGAGAGGGAGGCCTTTGCTGTGGTTTGGACCCTGAAGAAGTTGAGGCCATACTTGTTTGGAACTCACTTCAAGATTCATACAGACTATAAGCCCCTCTTGTGGCTAAATCAGATGAAGGGTGAAAACCCCAAACTTCTTAGGTGGTCCATTTCCCTACAGGGGATGGACTTTACAGTGGAGCACAGACCAGGGACTGACCATGGCAATGCAGATGGTCTCTCCAGGTATTTCCACTTAGAACAAGAAGACTCACCTGGTCAAGGTTAGTTTAATGTTCCTAAGGTTGGGGGGGAATTATGTAGGAGAGTAGGGTCTGCAATTCTATGGTCACCCCAGATTTTTGCTTTTTGCTTCACTGGTTTACGACTTTCCCTGGCTGTGGACCTGCTAATCAGACCCACAGCCTAGCTGTTCTCTCTCTAAATTGACATCCATGTACTTTAGGTGCATTTACCAATTGGTATAGGGTCACTCTTGTAAGTACTTGTACAGTGTACCATAGGTACCCAGGGCATAAGTGAACCCAACGCCTGCCAGGGGCTGCAGCATGTATTATGCCACCCCTGGCTGGCCATCCAAATCTGACACAACTGGCTGATCAATCAGCTGAGGCAAGGTGGTGTAATCACCCTTTGCTTTAGATATAGTATACCTATATCTAAACTTAAAATGGACACATATACTCCTGTAAGTCACTCCTATGGCAGGCCTTAAAAATCAGGGAGGCAGAGTGCTTGGAATTATGTGAGATAGTGCTCTGGCATGAGCTGAGCCTGTCTACAGCTTTCGGAACCAAGTCCTTTAGCTGTTTCCATGATAACGCTATACCATATACTCTTAAGTGCATTATAACCTCGCGGTTATTGCTAACTTTGGCATAGCATTATCAAAACATGTCGAGTAAGGAGTCATACGAATTGGAATACTACTCCCTCACCAATTCTGGTGACGGGGGTAGCATTCCACCCTTTTAGAGGGACACAGCATGTACCTAACTGTGAACCCCGGTTAAAGTTAACTCGAGCCTCAGCATTACAAAATGGATGCTGCCACCAGACACAAGTCTGACCTCCTGCTGCTGGGAGTCCTTCCAGCGAGGGAGGCTTGGACAAAGGGTTTCCTGCCTTGGGAGGTGCTAGCACCACCCCAGACAGGATTTTGTGTATTAGGTAGGACCGGGCTGAAACTAATGAGACATGCCTGGGGCACATAAGGTGCCCTGTGCATACACCCGTTCAAACCAGTTGCTGGGGCACTCCCAGCCCTTGCGCAAGACCGGACAAAGGATAGGGGGTGTAACCACCCCCTTCCTGGTCCCACCCATGGGAGGGACCTAGTGATAGTGCAGCCCCCTTTAGCAGGATAAAGGTAGGAGCTGGTCCCATTCCAGATTAGATTAATCCTGAACTGAAATTCTACAAGAAGAAACTCCGGACTTCGACTTTCTACACAGAAGACTGAAGAAATCTCCCTTGTGGGCAAGAAGTGTCCACCCTGCACAAGCAGGCACCATCAAGCGCCCAGCGGCTTCACTTTATCGTCTTCCCTCGAGGATCCAGACTTCAGAGCCCAAAGAGACCCGGATTCCCAGACCTCTCCGACCTCAACTCACATCTGCAGCACAGCTGAGATCCGTGGATATGACGAGACATGTGGGACCGGCCATCTTGGAGAAAACTGCACTTCACTTCCTGTACAACTTATGATGTAACCTCGATGAAGTGCTTTGGGGATTGAGAAGCCCCAGCCCCGAGCAGCTCCCGCACCGAAGACCAGCCCTCCAGCATCCACGAGATCTGCGTGGGGCCCTTCTGCCTGTTTGCTGTTTGACGCGTTGTCTGGTCACTTGCTGGCTGGCTAGTGGGCTCCTAAACGATGATCCACAACATCAACGCTGCTGATCTAGTTGCTCCGGACTGGCCCTTGCTTCCCTGCAAAGGAGAAGCACCCCGGACCCTCCTGGTCCGCACCAGACGTCTTTTCCACTCACCACGTGGGTTGCCTTTGCCAAGGCCTGTTGACGCTGAATCCGGAACCAACACCGCCGACAACGAGAGCCTGCGTGCGACAGCTCGTGCCTCTATCCTGGTTGTCGAAGACACCACCTGGTCCACGTGGCTGCAGAGTCAAGCGTCCACTCTTTACCTGATCGCGACAACAGCATCTGGTTCCTTCCTGGTTCCACTCCAGTCACTGGCTAGTGACTTAGAACATTGTCCCCTCTGCTTTCAGGTCTTCAGCATTCCTGATCCACCCTTGGATCACACCGGACATCTTCTTCCTGGTCACCTGCAGCATCTTTTCTTTCAGGCTCCATAGACTTCAACGCAGAAACCCGACACGACTTCGCACCTATGCACCCGCAGCCCGTGGGTAAGGTAAAAAGAGCATTTCAGTGCTCAAGGGTAGACTGACTCTCCTAGTGTCCAGTTTCACAGTCGTTTTAGTCCTAACTAGTCAGGATTGTCCGTACTCACATTTTTCTTCAACTGTACTGTCCATAGACGTTGTTACGCATCTCGCGTGTGAGTTCACACTCTGCACAAGCGTTCCGTGTGCCTCCTATTACTTACCTAAAGTTAGGGTAGTGTAGTCCCAGTGATCCTACAGCCTCTGGGCAGCTCCATTCCTTCTATCGACTTCCTTATCCCACTTGTTTAGTATATGGTTTGTTGCGCCCCTAGGGCAACATTGTAATTTGTGCAACTTAAAGTACTTTTCTTAAGAGTCTTGTCATGTGCTTAGCCCTCTGATCTCATAAAGAGTTCAGAGGTGTTTTTTAGTTAATAAATATCATGTTTATTTTCATAACTACCTGTGTGGTGTCCTTTCATTTGGTATTCAAGGTGTTATATGTGGTAAAACAGCTGGCTTCACAAGCCAAAAGAGTTTAGCCTAAGACTGCTTGGTCCATGTTACCATTAGGATAGCTGGTCTATAAGGTTGACTTACAACCAATCACCATAAGGGTTGTTTGGACTGATACAAGGTGATCACTAGAACTAGTGAGCATCATATATCTGGCCAACTTCTCACAACCCAGTGAAAAGATCTGGGTTTAATCCATCACCGTTCTTTAGCCCACTCTGCCACCCTAGTTCAGACATGGCCATATGCAAATCAGTCTGACCCTGTGCCTCATGGTACCAGTCCAGCCCGAACTGCCAAGCCATGTCTTCCCTCGACCGGAAACAAGCTTCCGAGGACTGGTTTCTGGCATTCCAGCCGTCTTCAGCCCGGCTTGCTTGAATCCAGTGGCAAAGTGAGCAAGGGACTCACGTCTGAGCATACCCAGCCTTACTTATGGTGGCCAAAAGCGGTACAAAAGGGGGTGGTGATGGATGGAGCATCTGAATCAATCAAACACTCACACCCAGTCAAAAGATCTGGGTTTAATCCATCACCGTTCTTTAGCCCACTCTGCCACCCCAGTTCAGACATGGCCATATGAAAATCAGTCTGACCCTGTGCCTCATGGAAACAGTCCAGCCCGAACTGCCAAGCCATGTCTTCCCTGGACCGGAAACAAGCTTCCGAGGACCGGTTTCTGGCATTCCAGCCGTCTTCAGCCCGGCCTGCTTGAATCCAGTGGCAAAGTGAGCAAGGGACTCACATCTGAGCATACCCTGCCACACTTTTGGCTGCCAAAAGCGGTACAAAAAAGGGTGGTGATGGACGGAGCATCTGAATCAATCAAACACTCACACACAGTCAAAAGATCAGGGTTTAATCCATCACCGTTCTTTAGCCCACTCTGCCACCTCAGTTCAGACATGGCCATATGCAAATCAGTCTGACCCTGTGCCTCAAGGGAACAGTCCAGCCCGAACTGCCAAGCCATGTCTTCCCTGGACCGGAAACAAGCTTCTGAGGACCAGTTTCTGGCATTCCATCCGTCTTAAGCCCGGCTTACCTGAATCCAGTGGCAAAGTGAGCAAGGGACTCACGTCTGAGCATACCCTGCCACACTTATGGCGGCCAAAAGCGGTACAAAAGGGGGTGGTGATGGACGGAGCATCTGAATCAATCAAACACTCACACCCAGTCAAAAGATCTGGGTTTAATCCATCACCGTACTTTAGCCCACTCAGCCACCCCAGTTCAGACATGGCCATATGCAAATCAGTCTGACCCTGTGCCTCATGGGAACAGTCCAGCCCGAACTGCTAAGCCATGTCTTCCCTGGACCGGAAACAAGCACCCGAGGACCGGTTTCTGGCATTCCAGCCGTCTTCAGCCCGGCTTGCTTGAATCCAGTGGCAAAGTGAGCAAGGGACTCACGTCTGAGCATACCCAGCTACACTTATGGCCGCCAAAAGCGGTACAAAAGGGGGTGGTGATGGACGGAGCATCTGAATCAATCAAACACTCACACCCAGTCAAAAGATCTGGGTTTAATCCATCACTGTTCTTTAGCCCACTCTGCCACCCCAGTTCAGACATGGCCATATGAAAATCAGTCTGACCCTGTGCCTCATGGAAACAGTCCAGCCCGAACTGCCAAGCCATGTCTTCCCTGGACCAGAAACAAGCTTCCGAGGACCGGTTTCTGGCATTCCAGCCGTCTTCAGCCCGGCTTGCTTGAATACAGTGGCAAAGTGAGCAAGGGACTCACATCTAAGCATACCCTGCCACACTTTTGGCAGCCAAAAGCGGTACAAAAAAGGGTGGTGATGGACGGAGCATCTGAATCAATCAAACACTCACACCCAGTCAAAAGATCTGGGTTTAATCCATCACCGTTCTTTAGCCCACTCTGCCACCCCAGTTCAGACATGGCCATATGAAAATCAGTCTGACCCTGTGCCTCAAGGGAACAGTCCAGCCTGAACTGCCAATCCATGTCTTCCCTGGACCGGAAACAAGCTTCCGAGGACCAGTTTCTGGCATTCCATCCGTCTTAAGCCCGGCTTGCTTGAATCCAGTGGCAAAGTGAGCAAGGGACTCATGTCTGAGCATACCCTGCCACACTTATGGCGGCCAAAAGCGGTACAAAAGGGGGTGGTGATGGACGGAGCATCTGAATCAATCAAACACTCACACCCAGTCAAAAGATCTGGGTTTAATCCATCACTGTACTTTAGCCCACTCAGCCACCCCAGTTCAGACATGGCCATATGCAAATAAGTCTGACCCTGTGCCTCATGGGAACAGTCCAGCCCGAACTGCCAAGCCATGTCTTCCCTGGACCGGAAACAAGCACCCGAGGACCGGTTTCTGGCATTCCAGCCGTCTTCAGCCCAGCTTGCTTGAATCCAGTGGCAAAGTGAGCAAGGGACTCACGTCTGAGCATACCCAGCTACACTTATGGCGGCCAAAAGTGGTACAAAAGGGGGTGGTGATGGACGGAGCATCTGAATCAATCAAACACTCACACCCAGTCAAAAGATCTGGGTTTAATCCATCACCGTTCTTTAGCCCACTCCGCCACCCCAGTTCAGACATGGCCATATGCAAATCAGTCTGACCCTGTGCCTTGCTCACTTTGCCACTGGATTCAAGCAAGCCGGGCTGAAGACGGCTGGAATGCCTGAAACCGGTCCTCGGAAGCTTGTTTCCAGTCCAGGGAAGGCATGGCTTGGCAGTTCGGGCTGGACTGTTCCCATGAGGCACAGGGTCAGACTGATTTGCATATAGCCATGTCTGAACTGGGGTGGCAGAGTGGGTTAAAGAACGGTGATGGATTAAACCCAGATCTTTTGACTGGGTGAGAGTTTTTTATTGGGTCAGATGCTCCGTCCATTACCACCCCCTTTTATACCGCTTTTGGCCGCCATAAGTGGGGCAGGGTATGCTCAGACGTGAGTCCCTTGCTCACTTTGCCAGGGATTCAAGCAAGCCGGGCTGAAGATGACTGGAATGCCAGAAACCGGTCCCCGGAAGCTTGTTTCCGGTCCAGGGAAGGCATGGCTTGGCAGTTCGGGCTGGACTGTTCCCATGAGGCACAGGGTCAGACTGATTTGCATATAGCCATGTCTGAACTGGAGTGGCAGAGTAGGCTTAAGAACGGTGATGGATTAAACCCAGATCTTTTGACTGGGTGTGAGTGTTTGATTGGTTCAGATGCTCCGTCCATTACCACCCCCTTTTGTACCGCTTTTGGCCGTTATAAGTATGGCAGGGTATGCTCAGACGTGAGTCCCTTGCTCACTTTGCCACTGGATTCAAGCAAGCCGGGCTGAAGACGGCTGGAATGCCAGAAACCGGTCCAAGGAAGCTTGTTTCCGGTCCAGGGAAGGCATGGCTTGGCAGTTCGGGCGGGACTGTTCCCATGAGGCACAGGGTCAGACTGATTTGCATATAGCCATGTCCGAACTGAGGTGGCAGAGTGGGCTAAAGAACGGTGATGGATTAAACTCAGATCTTATGACTGGGTGTGAGTGTTTGATTGGTTCAGAAGCTCCGTCCATTACCACCCCCTTTTGTACCGTGGGGGTAATGAGCAGCATGAAACTTTTGTTTTACCCCTAATCCCTTCATTAGGTACTCTATTATCTGGCCAGTAAAGTGGGGGCCATTGTCACTCCATAAGACTCTACAAACCCCAAAACGGAGAAAGAACTCCTTTAACAGAATTTTAGCTGTTGTCAAAGCTGTGCTGTATTTGGTTGGATGAGCTTCCACCCACTTACTAAAAGAACAAACCACTACTAATACATACTTAAAATTATTGCAGCGCTCTAACTGAATGTAATCCATTTGAAGTGCTTCAAAGGGGGCCTGGGGTGGAGAAAATCCACCAGTAGGATTTGATACTCCCTTCCCCGGATTGTGCTGTAGACCTCTTATGAAATGTTTAACCAAATGTTCAGCTGTTTTCAGAATGTGCTATTATCCCAAACCTCTTCTAGTTGGGTGTTTTTTGCACTAACGTGAGCAGGTCCATGAGCCATGGTTACAAAGGGCAGTAAATAAGCATAACGTAACTTTCTTTTCAGCATATCTTTTAACCTCCAACTTCCCTATTCATCTAACTCTCCATCTTTTTCCATTCTGCTTTTTCTTATTCTGTAGCTAACTGCTGTATTTCTTTGATCTCTTTATACATATTTTCCCATATCTCAGCTTGGGATCGTAATACATACATCCTACTCGTGTGTATACTCGCAGTGTTTCTGGCAATTTTGTCTGCAAAGGCATTTCCATGTCACACTTTGTAGTGTGATTCTCTTGTGGGCGCTACATTTGATAATAGCTACACTCTTTGGCAATGTCAAGGCAGTAAGAAGACTATTTACCAATTCACCATGCTGTATTTTAGAACCATGGGAGGTTAGGTCCTCGTTCTTTCCAAAGTTTGCCAAAATTGTGTGCCACACCAAATGTATACTGTTTGTGTAAATGTTCACTGATAACATTTCACTGAGTTCATAAGCCCTTAAAAGCGCAATAAGATCAGCTGCTTGGGCCAATTTTTGCAGAATACGGGCTGTTTCTACCACAGTTTGTAATGTGGTTATGGCATAGGATGCAGAGGTTGTGCCATCAGGTAATTTCAAGCAACAACCATCCAACCATAATTCCCCCTCAGGATCTAACAGGGGTGTATCTTTAAGATCTATTCTTCCCTTAGTTTGTTCTTCTGTCAGAAAAATACAGTAGTGCATATCCTGAGTTTGTTCAGCTAGCAAAGGTAACAATTGAGGTGGGTTCAATGCCAAACATCTCTTGAGTGTGATATGAGGTGCCAAGAGCGTAAGTTTGTATCCTGTAAGTCTAGCACTAGTCAGGTGTTGTGTCTTAGTCTGATTAAGTAGTGCATCTACAGAATGTGGTACCATAACCATAAGCTTGTTACTTAATACTATTCCCTCAGCTTGCTGTATTGAAATGGCTGTGGCAGCAACCGCTCTAAGACAGCCTGGAAGTCCTCTGGCCACTGGGTCCAAAACAGCGAAAAAATAAGCACATGGACGATGTTTACTACCATATGGTTGTGTTAAAACTGACAATGCACATCCTTCTCTCTGGTGTACGTATAATATAAAAGGCTTAGAATAGTCTGGAGTGCCTAACACTGGAGCATAACAAAGGGATGCACAAAGCTGCTGATATGCTTCTTGACATTCAGATGTCCATGGTAGAGGAAAGGAAGTGCCTTTAGTAACAATGGACAAAAAAGGTTTGATGATAATGGAGAAGTTGGGGATCCACGTTCTACAATGGGAAGTAATGCCAATAAGTGCCCTGACTTCTTTTTGAGTACTTGGGATGGAAATTTTTAGAATAGTTTGAATTCTGTCTTTAGTCAGAGTGTGACCTTCCTTAGACAAGAGGTGACCCAAATAAGTGACCTCAGGTTGACAATATTGCAACGTATTCTTAGAGACCTTATGTCCCTTAGTAGCAAGACAATGCAATAGGGAAAGAGTGGCCTCTCTACAATGCTCAAATGTATCTGCGGCAAGCAAAATGTCATCGACATATTTCACAAGTGTAACTCCTGGTGACAAAAGAAGTTCATCCAACTGTTGCTTAAGTGCCTGACTGTAAATCCTAGGACTTTCTGTATAACCTTGTGGAGCTCAACAAAATCTGAAGGAGCGGCCCCTTAATGAGAAGTATCTACTATTCTTATGTACAGCAATAGAGAAAAAAGCATTCTTGAGATCAATAACAGAAAATACAGTGGCTTTAGGTGGGATTAATGTCAATAAGGAATTGAATTGAATTTTATTGAATATATGATTTGGAACTCCATTGAGATCCACATAAAACAACATGACAATAGAAGCAGTACGAGGTTTAAAACAACATATTAAACAAGCGTACTATTAAGCCTAGTGTACAAAATTTTCATTTAAATCATTTAATACAATTCTAAAAAGCATTTAAAAAATGTAAAAATTCTGTAGCAAAAGATTTCATTCGGGGGACTAAAAACAGCATCAGTGAAAGATCTTGCCGATAAAATGCCCAATTGTATGCAAACTGGTCTCACCCTCTTACGACGATGAGCCATTAGGACAGGGCAAACAAACAAAACATGCACAGTATCTTGGACTGAATTATTACAGAAACTACATATATTGGAAGTACCGTACCATTTGGCTAATAACTTATTCAATGGAAGGAGGTCCTGCCTCAAGAGTAGCCAAAAACGGCGCAGACCATGGGGCATGTTCCAAGAGGAGTAAGGTTGTAGTTGTCTAAATAGATACAAATTAACAACTTGGGTAACCCCCTTCTTCAAAATGATAGAGTTACGATCCCTCTCGAAACTTAACTTCCATGTCGCCTGTTTTAGGGTAGTTTTTAGCTGTTGTGCAGAAAGTCCAAAAAGGATTGATTCCTCCAGTTCCAAGAATGTAATAGCCTTTCTGAAGTTCTTTATGAGTAACGAATACTCTTTTAGAGGGCCCAGTAGCTCTTTTTTGATGAGTGATCTTAGTGTGGCTGGATTTCCCTTAATCAAACAGGCGACCCAGCGAATCACTCCTGCCAAACCCTGGACCCAACTACTTCTTAAACCAAATTCAAGTCGAAGGGATGCTACTGTGCATGCATTATTAACTGATGTTAAATTTCTCAAAAGGGAGCCCTCAGTGATATCCAAAAAACCCCATTGTCCTAAATCAATGAGTTCAATACCGTAAAGCAAAGTTGCAGGGATTTTTGCCCAGAATGCCTCTAAAAGGTGCACAAAATGTCTCTTACTGGTAGATTTATATAAGGCTCTTAGACCGTTACCCTGCGATTTTGCCTTCCGAGAACTGTTATCTATGTGGGGTTTATTACTTAAATTGCTACAGACTGTTTTACCTAAAAATACATAAGATTGTACACTTTCCAGCTTTTGTCCTCCCAGCTCCCAGCTGATGTGACCAGATTTCTGTTTTTTCTTCCCCGTCATACACATTACCTTACTCTTGGAGATGTTTATTTTTAAATAGTGTGCTTCGGAAAATGTGTGTAGAGCATGCAGATGGGTATTGAGACCTTTCGGGGTAAGGTCTAAGATTAATATGTCATCTGCATACATCAGACAGGGAATGGGTGTATCCCCCAGGCGCGGAGCAATGCCTTCACTGAGAGATAAAGTGTGGGGAAGGTCACTGACATAAAGAGAAAACAGGAGAGGAGCCAATAGACAACCCTGTTTGAGACCATTGGCAGAGGGGATGGCCTGGGATAGACCTCTCCACCCCCCCCCAGCAATACTCTACACCAAGTATTATCATGAAGGTCCTGTACCAAGTCTAGAAGCCCAGGTGGCATGCCAAGAGCTGATAGTTTCTTCCACAGCAAAGGTCGGTCGATCTTATCGAAGGCTGTGGAAAAATCTATAAAGGCCACGTAGACTCTCCCTTCTCTAGCCATAATATATTTATCGGTTATTACCTGTAGGGCTGTTAAATTATCCATGGTACCGTGGTTCTTCCGGAAACCCATCTGTTCAAGAGGGAGTATATTTGATCGATCCACCCAATCGTTTATTAGCTTCAACAAACATCTTGTAAAAACCTTGCCGATTGCATTCAACAATGCAATCTGGCAATAGTTTTGGGGAGACAAACGATCACCCTTCTTAAAGAGTGGAACCAGGATACTTCCCTTCCAGGATGGTAAAACCTTGCCTCTCAAAAGACAAATATTGAACACGGGACAGAGTAATTTACTCCATTTAGCTCTACTTTGCTTTAGTATGGAGATAGGTAATTCGTCGGGACCCATTGCCCCGGAGAACCGCATTTCTCTAATAGCTAGGTCTATATCTTTTTCTGAGAAGAGTACCAGGGGCAAACTATCCTCCTTAGGGCATGCTTGTAGGGCCACAGAACTATTACTGGCATAGAGGGTAGAAACATAGTCCACCCATATTTGTTCTTCAATTGGGATGGGGAGTGGTCTTGTTCTCAATCCACACCCCTCGCCTATAAGGGTCCAAAACGGCCTCATTTCACCATTAAAAGAGACTTCTCTTAGTTTTATCCAAATGGCATCCTCTTTTTCTTTACGAATTGTATTCAGTAACCTTCTCCTTTTTTTTTTAGCAATGATATTGTTCGTGCTACGTCAACAGACTTAACTAGAAATTGAGCCCTTACTAATTTGTTGATTTCTATATTGAGCAATCTCAGGGGGCTTGGTGGTATTCTAACAGGCTTTTTCTTATTTGGGTTTTTAGCGACTGCTATTACT
This sequence comes from Lissotriton vulgaris, assembly GCF_964263255.1. Taxonomy (NCBI): domain Eukaryota; kingdom Metazoa; phylum Chordata; class Amphibia; order Caudata; family Salamandridae; genus Lissotriton; species Lissotriton vulgaris. Next base: position 1,047,366 of record NW_028250684.1, read on the forward strand.
GCCTTCATAAACAGAGAGAAATTTTCAATTTCCAAACCATACTAAGAAGGAAGATTGTTTATTGCTACATCGAGCATTCCCTCCAATTCGCGTTGTGCTCTTGCGTTCCAAAAACACCTTCCAGACTTAACACCAAAGCTTACCCACTCACTATTAAAAGACCCCTGGTCGCATTTAGGAGGGTTTACATTCACAGAGATAGAGAGTATTTTGTGGTCACTAAGTGGGGTTTCAATAACACTGAGATCCTTCAGTAGCTCAAAAGAGTGGATCCCCACTATTACATAGTCTAAAATCGATTCGCCCTGATAAGATTTATGCGTAAAATTTGCAGGGGAATCCGAGGGGAGTCTCCCATTCACAATAATCCCATCCATATCTGCCAGCTCGTTTAAAAGTAACTTCCCTCGTTTATTTGTTTTAATATTTTCGGGGAATAGTGCCGGAGGGATATGGAGAGATTCTTCTTTGAATTTATCACGAAATAAATTCATACTTAAGTTGGAGATTTTGCATTTTAAGTCCCCTACTAGGATTATAGCAATCGTGGGGTCTTTCTCCCTGATACTCTGAAGATATACAAAAACCTTTTTCAGAGTTGCATTAAAACCAGCTTCCAGGGGAACATAGGCATTGATCAAAATTAAAGGTTTGAGAACTTCAGTATTGCCACAGCTAAATAATGTTACTGCTTGAAAAAGTTTGCAGGGGTCCAAATAATGGGCATAGTTCCATTTTAGTTGGTTAGATAAAAGACAAGCTATCCCCCCACTAGCATGTCCTCTCTTATTAGTGGTGGCACTGCCTTCTAATACAAAATAATCCTTCCCCACCTGAATTTTGTCCGGACACCATGTCTCCTGGAGGCATATTATATTTGCCTCCAAAGACAGGAGAAGTTGAAATTTTTTCCGGACTATTTTTTAAGCCAGCTGCATTCCAGGATATTATTGTCACCTTGTCGCTAAAGATGCGAATTAGACGCATGGATATTTGGGGATTTTCTTGTTAGAACTCCAGGGAGCCAGTTCCATCGATGGCTTTCATCTCCAGTATCAAGTTGCCGAGAAGGTAAGGGCGGATTAACGTAGGCCACTAAACGAAGGTCCTTAGACATACATATTTTTAAATCCGAAAAATTGCCACCCTGTTTTGTACTACCAGTAGCTGCTTGCAACATTGAAAAAGGGGGCCCTGAGGGGATTGAGGATTTAAAAACTCTATCTTGTCCAGTATTCCCTACCAGGGGTATTACGTTTATCCCTCTGCTCTGGAGGTCTTCAGATCGTTGCAAGATTCAATTTGCTACTAGTTTAGACTGGAACTTCACCCTGGTTAACATCCCTATCTCAGTCTTTAATATTAATACCTTGTCTAAATCAGCTGATTGTATTAATGTCAAATTTGCTGATTCTTGGAAGTATTTGAGAAGAAGAGATCTATTCAGGGTGCACTCAGCATCAAAAAGGGGAGAAAACTCTAGCCAAAGAGTGTCAATACTTTCCTCCTTAGTTTCTTTTAGCAATATGCCTCGTGTGACTACTCCCGCAAAGGATGTCGCCAACGGATTGAGAGTTGGATTTACATGTCCTGGAGGGTTGTACTCATTTCCCAAAGGTATCGAGCTAATAGGATCAGCTGCATCCCTGTTAAAACCAACTGATTGACAAAAATGATTAGTAACAGTTGTTATAGGGGGAAAAGGGAAGGGGGTATCCACTGGTACTACCGTAGACGGGGAAATCATATTTTCCATTGCATTCCTATTTCCAGATTTGTTTTCGTTTTCTGCAACCGCCTGGGATGTTTGATCTAGCTCTTTATTTGTAGAAGAGTTTAGATGTTTTCCAAAAAGGATTTTCCTCCGCCTATTTTTTTCTATCCGTCTTATCAATTTCCTCTTATTCCTCCCATTCTTTTTAGGTTTCTCTGGGTTCCCTTTGTTACTATTATCTTCTAAGACGGATACCTCCCTATCTCCCTCTCCTTGTTGCCTAATGAAGATCGGAAAGAGATCATTTCCAATCTTGAGGGAGGACTCCCCGGGACCTTTATTTCTGGGTCAACATCTATTGGGCAATTTAACGTTGGAGCTCTCAAGATAGGAGTTGGAGGAATATGACAGGGGTTGGAGTCCTCCTTTCCTATATTTGACTCATCTTGAACTATGGGAACCTGATCTTTTGGGACTATATCGTGATTAATATCCTTCTCAAGTCGATTGTACAACAAGACTTTCAGGATTTGAGTCACTGTTTCTAATACGCAATCGGAGCCCCCAACAAATTTTTCTAGTAATAGCAAAATAGACGAGAGTAGGTGTTCTAATGAAGAAAGAGAGTCAGAAACAGGTTTGTCTATCCCATGTGGTTGAAGTGTATTTATCCCGGTTAGATTTAAGTTGGGACTCATTGAGATATTTGAGTGCAAGGCGTTAGAAGGGGTGCTGCTATAAAGGTGAAGGCCTGCATGGTTTGATGTTGCCGGTGTTTTCAGGTCAGTCTAGGCCTTATCTAGATCGGTATCTATATATCTTCGACAGAGTTCCTTTTCTAAGACCATGGGCGACAGGCCATTATTATAGGATCCTCTCAGAGGAGAGGTGTTCAGTAAGGGGTGATTGTCTTGAGGAATTTTCGTGTTGTGCAGAGTATCATGTTCTATCTCTTTCTTTGTTTTTATAATAACTTCTGGTACTAGATCTATATTTTTTTCCTTTGTTGAAAATAGAGGAGGCGAGAAGCTATTCTCGAAGGATGCAAGTCCTTCTTTTGCTACAACTAAACAACTATCCTCTTTTTCCTTTCTATTTATAGTCACCATTCCGTTAGTATTAGATACCATAACAAAATTATTTGCCTCTGAAGTCTTAATATCCTCAGGTATAGGAACCACCATTATAGCTTTGTTCTTTCCCCTTTCCCAGAGGTTAAAAAGCTGACAAGTGCCTTTCAAATGGGCCACATGGCTAGTCTTATTACGAAGGGGGTTAGATTTGGTTTTTGAGCATGACCTTCCTACTAAAATTCTCCCAGATCTTAATTTTTTGGCCATCATCTCACTCGATAAAAAGTAACGGGAGTTAATTAAGGATATCTACCTTCCACCATACAGGAAAACCAGGCTGCCCCCTTGATTATAAGATCAAACCAAGAGCGGGGGGGGGGGGGAAACAATCAAAATAAATCAGCACAACACAATTAGGAATCACAATCCCCCTTATTGTTTGGCCAAGGAGAGCACAGGAAAAAGAGGAAGGAGCCCCTTCCTATAACCCACAGAGTCACAAATCAAGTAAGACCCTAGTTCCCCTCCAGAATCTCCGTTGGGAAAAACAACAGAATTGATAACCTCCTCAAAGCTACCACCCCCCTTCCAAGGACATGGGCGATTCAGCGGCGGCTCGTATCCCACCACCAGCTGACCCCCGTCTGGAAACCGGGAATGGGGAGGGGCGAAGAGTCTATAAACATGTATTCTGTAATTACCGTATATCCCGCTGAAGATATTTCTAATATTGTTTTGGAATGTTAGGGTACTGGCCTTGCCTGGCTTTCTCGTGCCTCTGAGGGCCTCAGAGGGCCCGCCCTTTGCCCGGGCTTCACCCCGTGCTCCGACCCGCGCGCGTCCCGCGTGCGCATGCCAGGAAAGTCTTTAAGTAGGGCGGAGTCGAGAAGAGGACCAGCTGCGGCTCGTCAATGCCGCCGTGGATGCTGGTCCTCGCAGTCCCGAGTTTGTGCGAGTTCTTTTTCCCGGTAGTTTTAAAAATGCCCCCAAGTCTCCCTCTGCGAGCGGCGCCCGCGCAGCGCGGGCCGTGAGAGGTGGGAGGGTCGCAGCAGCACAAAGGACAAACTGGAGGATTGCCTGTTAGGTTAGCAAGAATCAGCAGCCTGCCCGTAGCGTGTCACAAGAGCACGAGCAGAATCGGAGGAATGAGATCCTACTCCGACTTTAACAAGGTAAGATGCAGGCACGGGAAGAGGACCAGCTGCGGCTCGTCAATGCCGCCGTGGATGCTGGTCCTCGCAGTCCCGAGTTCGTGCGAGTTCTTTTTCCCGGTAGTTTGAAAAATGCCCCCGAGTCTTCCTCTGCGAACGGTGCCCGCAGAGCGGGGGCCGTGTGAGGTGGGAGGGTCGCAACAGCACAAAGGACAAACTGGAGGATTGCCTGTTAGGTTAGCAAGAATCAGCAGCCTGCCCGTAGCGTGTCACAAGAGCACGAGCAGAATCGGGATGTAATATCAGAGACAACGGGATATTGAGGAATCACTATTTTGTTTACTTCTCTTACATCAATCAGAAATCGGTAAATCTTGTCCCCTGTTCCATCACCCCGTTTTAGGATGAGGAGAATGTGGCTATTGCATACAATAGATGAAACTTCCTCAACAACTCCTGTACATATCATGTCGTCAATGATAGATATTAGCGCATCCTCACCTTCTTTCAATATTTTATATTGCGGGACTCTTGGTAAGGAGTCACCCTCCCAAACTCTATGTGTACTGGGGAAATGTCCATTCTTCCCACATCTGTGTCAGCAGTAGCCCAAACACATGAAGGAACAGAATCAAGATCCGAACATAAAGAAAAATTATATTTTTTAGGCAATGTCTGTTTCCCAAAAATGACACATACTACAGATGGGGAACAATTATAGTAGCATGGAAATATTTTGAAAGATCAAGTCCCATCAAATTATCAGGAGCGTGTGGGGGGAGTAAAAAGGGGACTAAGACAATCTTTCTCAACCTGCAAAGGCAATTTTTGGGACACAGGACCATGAGTTGGTGTTCCATCAAACCCTATCAATGTGATCACTTGGCCAGACAAGGGTGTCCCAGGGACCAGTTTCCGATATGTCGCACTGCGTGTCACCCCTGTATCCACTAAAATGTCTGATCTTGCACAAGTATGGTGGCTGTAATATAGGGTACTGCCTAGACTATAGGTATTTCTACTGGTTCTCCTTGTCCTACGCTTTCCTAGGCAAAATGCGTTTCCATAGTTTCTTCCGATTCCCATTCCTCCATAGAAAATTTATTTTTCTGTTGATCAAAATAGTTTTCTGACCTATTTTTCTCTGGAGCTTGAGCTTGTTGCAGCTGCTGTCAGAGAACTGGAATCCCCTGGCTACCACACAGTTGTCCCCTTCCTCTGCCACCAGCAGCTAAACAGGACATTCGGAACGCCAATGTCCTTTCTCCTTACAATAAGCACATTGATCCGGCCCTAGTGGAGTTTGTCTACGTGGTGGCACTA